>NC_067398.1:283779837-284086837 GCF_016432865.1 Antechinus flavipes | reverse complement strand
TTATTTTTTAATAGCTTTTTATTTACAAGTTATATGCATGGGTAATTTTACAGCATTGACAAAACCTTTTGTTCTAATTTTTCCCCTCCTTCCCCCCACCCCCTCCCCTAGATGGCAGAATGATCAGTACATGTTAAATATATTAAAGTATAAATTAAATACAAAATAAATTTACATGTCCAAACTGTTATTTTGCTGTACAAAAAGAATCGGCCTCTGAAATATTGTACAATTAGCCTGTGAAGGAAATTAAAAAAAAAAAAATGCAGGCAGGCAAAAATATAAGGATTGGGAATTCAATGTAAGGTTCTTAGTCATCTCCCAGAGTTCTTTTGCTGGGTGTAGCTGGTTCAGTTCACTACTGCTCCATTGGAACTGATTTGGTTCATCTCATTGCTGAAGATGGCCAGGTCCATCAGAATTGATCATCAGATAGTATTGTTGTTGAAGTATATAATGATCTCCTGGTCCTGCTCATTTCACTCAGCATGAGTTCTTGCAAGTCTCTCCAGGCCTTTCTGAAATCATCCTGTTGGTCATTTCTTACCGAACAATAATATTCCATAATATTCATATACCACAATTTATTCAGCCATTCTCCAATTGATGGGCATCCACTCAATTTCCAGTTTCTGGCCATTACAAAGAGGGCTGCCACAAACATTCGTGAACATACAAGTCCCTTTCCTTTCTTTAAAATCTCTTTGGGATATAAGCCCAGTAGTAACACTGCTGGATCAAAGGATATGCACAGTAGAACTCTTTTTAAACTTATTTTTTCAAACAGCTTAAGTTTTTCTTAGAGATATCATTTATAGCTTATTAAATTGGTTTTTCTAAGTTAGTGTTATTCTAATTTCCCTTATGTTAATTTGGGCAATACTTATTTTTGTAATTATCATCTACTTTATTAGATTGTTTTATAGGTAGATAGTTGGGCAATATAACTTCTAATCATTAAGAGGCTTTCAAGCAAAAGTTGGATGACTCCTTGCCAGTGATGTAAAACAAAAAAATTCCTGTCCAAGCAAGAGTTATCTCCTACAATCCATTTTAAATACTAACAACAAAATAGCTTTCTCTAGCCATGCCAGTCTCTTGCTTAAAAAATCTTTTGATGGTCCTTTTCCCTCCACAAAGCCAAACTTGAATAAAATTGGTCATTCAATGTCCCCTACATTTGGGCCTTACTCAACTTTTCTTGATTTACTTTACACTATACCCTTTTCTTAAAACTATGCCTTTAAAACTATGAAAGGACTATCAAACTGCATCTCTTTGATCTAGCAGTATTTCTACTGGATCTGTAGCTAAAAGGGGATCATAAAAAAAGGGGAAAAGACCCACATGTGCATAAATGTTTTAGCAGCTTTTTTTGTAGTGGCAAGAAACTGGAAATCGAGTGGATGCCGATCAGGTAAGGAATAGCTGAATAAGTTATGATCTATGAAGTTAATGGAATATTATTGTTCTATAAGAAATGATGAAACAGGCTGATTTCAAAAAAGCTAGAAAGAATTACATGAACTGATGTTGACTGAATTGTGCACAGTAATAAGATTATATGACGATCAACTATGACAGATCCAGTTTTTCTAAACAACTCTGAACAATGGTTCAAGGCAATTCTAATAAGAGTTGGGATGGAAAATGCCAATTACATCCAGAGAGAGAACTATGGAAATTCAATGTGGATCATAGCATATTTTCACTTTTTTGTTTGTTGGGTTTGTTTCCTTTTGGTCTGATTTTTTTTTTTTTTTGCACAATATAACAAATATGGAAATGTTTAAAAGGATAGTACATATTTAACCTTTATCAGAGGGGGAGGCAAAGGAGTAAGGAAATTTGGAACAAAACGTTTTACAACAAATGAATGTTGAAAACTATCTTTACATGTTATTTGGATAAATAAAATACAATTGAGAAAAATACATAGATCTGCTCTGAGAAATTTAATTTTTTTAAAATGTCATCAATGCTTTGTTTTCACAACAATAATTTTTAGAAAGTTCCCTCAAAGAAAAAAAATTAAACAAAAAAATTTTGCCCAATTGCCCCACCTATTTATGTAGAGAAAGGAAGTGTGTGTCATTACTTGTCTCTAGGATAACTAATAGTGTAGTCACCCCAAATTCAGCTTCCTTCTGGTGATTTAAAAACTTACATGATCTAATTGTAACGGAATACTACCATGCAATAAGAAATAAGGAGCAAGACGATTTAAGAAAAATTTGTGAAGACTTTTAGGAACTGATACAAAGTAAAATGCTATATACAGTAATAGCAATATTGTATGATGATAAACTATGGATGAGCTAATTAGGTCTTCTCAGCAATACAATGATCCAAGACAATACCAAAGGACTCATAATGAAAAATGCTATCTACTTCCAGAAATAGAACTGATGCACTCTGAATGCAGATCAAAATATATTATTTTCACTTTTTTTTTTTCTTTTTGCTCTGTTTCTGTTTTCACAACTGTGACTAATTTGGAAATAGGCTTTACATGATTGAACCTATGTAACATCAAATTACCATTTTAGGGAGAGAGAAGGGAGAAAAATTAAAAACTCAGAATTTTGTAAAAACGAAAGTTGAAAATTGTCTTTACATAAAATTGGAAAAATATCAAAAAAAATTTACCTTGTCATTGTGTAACTGGATGTTTCTACCTAACTTCATTTTGTATTAATTCATATAAATCTTCCCTGAATTCCCAGTATTTATTGCTTTTCATTACATTCCATTAAATTATCTAGTCTAGCTTCCTACCTCATAGTTCAATAAAAAGTCTCTACATTGTTACCAATGATCTCTTAACTGACAAAACTAATGGCCTTTTGTCAATCCTTATCTTTCTTTACTTCTCAATACTGTCTATTACCCTCTTTTCTTTGATAACGGCCCAAATGTTCAAAACTTATCAAGGCCCCATATCTAATCTGTTGCCAATGTTTGTGATTTTACCCCCATGTATATACATATACCCTATTTGCCTCTAACACTGCCTTCACATTGGTGTAGGCCTATCTGAATTGCCAAAAGCTTGGGTACTAGTCTTTCTTCCACACGTCTCTTTCTCTTCCAGTCCATCCTTATTTCAGTTGTCAAAGTGATTTTCTATTTTAACCGCTACTCAGTGAACTCTAGTGGCTCCCTCTCACATCCAGCATCAAATATATAAACCTCTATTTATGCTCACAGTTCTTTAAAATCTACCACACTTTCCTCCCCAATTTTCCTTTATACCTTATACTCCTTTTTCACTTCCCACACACTGCAATCCAGACTGGTCTCCTTGCTGTTTGTTCCTAGTTACATGACAGATCATTTCCTGACTCCAGGCATTTTCACTGGCTTTCTACCATGCTACATTTTTTCTTCCTGGCTCCCCTTCAAGTCCCAGTTAAAATTCCATCTTTTATAAGCCTTTACCAATCCCTGTTTAATATTTCCAATTTAGTTTGTTTGTACAGTTGTTTCCAGGCTGTCTCCCCCATTAGATTGTGAGCTTTTTGGAATCAAGTGCTGTCTTTTATCTTTCTTTGTATCTTCAGCACTTAGCACAGTACTGAATAGCACACTAATCTAGTAGTATAGCTTATTGTAAAGATAGTGCTTAAAAAATATTTATTGGCTGAGTAAATATTGGACTAGGATGAGAAAATCTGAACTCTTGTCCTGTATGATCCTAGATGTTACTTTTTCTCAATCTATCTCACTTTTCTCATACATAAAATCGTTTCACCTTATAATTCAAGTGATCTATGAAATAGAAAAAAATACTCATAATTACAACACAAAACAAGCCTAAATGCAAAGGATGGGACCTAAAACAATATGCAAATAAAAATTTAACTAAGGAAAAAAATGATCATCCGTTATTCTATTTTTTGTTAAGAGATGTATCATCACAACAATGCTGGATCAAAGGAGATATGGATGTGTGATATAGGTATATATAAACTACACAAATGTATGTATACACAGATTTCAAAAAACCTACACACATACATCTAAGGTATTTTTCAAAACTTTAAAGTCTTTTATGTCAGAAGCTAGTACTAATTCTTCCAAAGGAAGAAACTTTCTAGACTGGTAAATAAAATTGGGAACTGACCTCTTTTGAATTTAACAGAAATATCTAATTGTTTTATAAAACCAGCAAAACTTTAATAGTTATGTAAATTGTCTCCTTTTCAAAACTCAATTTCATGTGGAGGCACATGAAAAATAAATTCAGCATGTGTATCCCTGGCCCTCATTACCAGACAAATTCAATGTTACAGGGAAGAGCTATCAAAGCTGATTACCAAACTCCAAGAGGAAAAAAACAAAAACAAAAACTCAGAACTCTGCATCACGCTGAAAGCCAAGGCATTAAAATAATTTCCTTTCCCAACGCAAAATAAATGAAGATATTGCAATTCGGCTATTTAGTAATCAGAGAAAGCCCAGAAGTAGCAATTTAAGGAATGGGAAGTGAACAGGAAAAGGCACAAATGAAAAAAACAAAAAAATCCCAACCACCTAGATTCAAAATAAAAGATTTGGGATTTAAATATTTGCTAGGCTACAATCGGACTCTTGCATTTTCCTTCTTTGTAATAAAAAAAAAAAAAATAAGAAGAGGGCATTACACTAAATCAAGGATTCTTAACCTGGGGGAAAAGGGTGATCTGTATAGATATTTAAATGATTCTGTGAATTAAGGTTGGTGAGGGGAAACTCTTTATTTTCACTATATGAAATTTAACATTTCCTCCAGTTATTTAAAAATATTATTCGGGGATGGGGTCCATCGGCTTCAACAGGATTGTCAAAGGGGTTAGGTTTAAGAGACAAAAAGGGACTCCTTGTCCTCGATAAGCTCTGGGAGTCCCTCCCAAGTCTAACAATTTTTGGGGGCTTGCACAAAATAAGCCCTTAGAATGGAATTTTTTAATCATCTGCAAGGTTTGGGGGTCGGGATAGGCTGGAGAGAGGAGGGAGGAGATAATAAGAGGGAATGGATGGGTTGGAGGAAGGGGGATAAGGCAAAGGATTGGGCACTGGAAGGTGGAGGAAGAAAGAGCGACTAGACTTGAGGGGGAGGGGCAGGGACAGCTGGGATTCGCGCAACAGGCCCCAGAGGCGGCCTAAAGATTCCCGCCGCTGGGGTCCAGCCTTGGCGCTCCCACCCCGGATTCACTCACAGGAAGTTCTCCATGGTGATCCGGACGATGGAGCCCTCCACGAATCCTGACAGCATCGCCCGCGAAGGCGGAGGCAGGAGGCTTCCTCTTTTCCCCCATCTAGTCTCTTCGAGATCCAAAGCCGTCTTCTTAGAATGACCCGCGTCCGAGTCTGCCTTCCTCTTACCAGTAGTCGCCATCGCCGCCGGCTCAACTGCCCCGACCGCGGCTTCTACTCCCTCCAGGACGAAAAAGCAAAGAAGGACGAGAAGGAGAAGAAAAGAAAGGAGAAGCCTTTCGATCACGACTCCCGCGCAGAAAAAGCGCGCGCGGGGGTTCAGGCTCCCGCGCCTGCGCTTGCGCGGCTCCTTGGCCTAGCCTTTTTTCCCTCCTCTGCCTCGGTTCCGCCAGACTGCTGGCCGCGCCTTCCGGAGAAAACTTTCAGTTTCAACGGAAATGGATCCGGTAGTAACCCTACGTCACACTCAGGAGACGAATAAAGGTGGGCGAGGAAGGAAAGAATCAGGAAGAAATGAGAAGAGCTGAAAGGTTGTGGGGAGTTGAGGAGAGGCGGGTTTTAAGACTTTTCTTCTAATCTCTTTTCTTCTGTGATTGAGTTGGAGCAAAGGGAAAATTATGGAAAGCGAGGGAGGAGCTGCTCGAGATAAGACTCCTGATTTTAGTAACTGAAGGGATTAGTCAGTTTGGGTGTTCCTCATCTCAAGCAATTTGAGTTTCTTCCCATAACTATCTCTAAATGTGCACTGGAGGTCATTCTTTATTGTTGTTGTTATTATGAAGAGGACAGCTAGATGCCACAGTGAATGGAGTGCTGTCATGCTGGACCTGGAGTACAGAAGATAAATCATCTTAAATTCAAATCTGTACTCTCATAGACTCAGCAGTGTGTCAGTTCAGTTAACCTTGTTTGTTTCAATTCTTGATCTGAGTTGGAGAAGGAAATGACAAACCATTCCTGTCTCCTGGCCAAAAAAATCCAAAAAAAGGTAACTAAGAGATAACCAGAACAACAAGAGATTATTAAGGAGGAGGAGAAGGTGATGATGTTGTCCAGTTCAAAACGATCTAGATTTCTCAGACACACCCAGAAATATCCCTACCCCCCCAAAAAAAAAAACAAAAATCAAACACGAAGAAATAAGAATCAAGCAAAAGGCAAAATGAGCAAGTCAAATACTTAGTACATTTTTAAAATAATTGCTAAAGTACCAGATAATAAAGTACTGAAGTGACAGAGATGGAAAAAAGAAAATATGAGATGACTGGAATCACTAGTAAAAAACAAAAGTCAATGAGACAAGTCTGATACAATGATACAGTAGATAAACAAGATCCACAACAATAGCATATTGACTGTGTTTTTCTTCCTCTCCAGTCACAAAACCTCTCAGAACCCCTCCCTCCAATTACCAGACATGAAAAATTGCTTTCTTCACTTAGAGGTTACCCACATCACAGAAATCACACATCAGTTTAGAAAATCATGTCCCAATTTAAAAAAAAAAAAAAAAAGTCAAAAGCCTCCAGAAAAAAAAAAAAAAATTAATTAAAAGTACTTATATTGAGGTAGCTTTCTTGGGTGACTGAAAGGAGCATAGTTCCCTCAATAATAGGAAAATTTAGACAAGAAGTAGACTTATGTAGAAAGATAATTAGTTCTGGATATCCTGAATTTGAAAACTTTACAGGATATCCACTTCAAAATATTTAATAGGCAATTAGTAATGTGGAACTAGAACTAGATATATTGATCTGGGAATTATCTGCATAAAGATAATAATTTTTTTCAATAGTATTTTATTTTTCCAAATATTGTAAAGATAGTTTTTAACATTCATTTTTGTAAGACTGTGTTCCAAATTTTTCTTTCTCCCTTTTGTCCTCCCTCCCCAAGAAAGCAAGCAATCTGATATAGGTTAAATATGTACAATCCTTTTAAACATATTTCCAAATTTGTTATGTTATACAAGAAAAATCAGAAAAAGAGGGGAAAAAAAAAAAAAACATGAGAAAGAAAAATGTTTCTATCCATTCAGTCTCCATAGTTCTCAATCGGTACAACTGGCATTTTCCACTCCAAGTCTATGGAATTGGCAAAGATGATAAATGAACTCATTAGAGCTGATGAAATTCAACAAACTTAAATGTGGAAAAAATAGAGAAGGTCTAGGACAGACCCTTGGGGAAACCTACAGTCAGTGAGAGTGACACAGATGAAGGTCAAGCAAAAGACTAAGATGAAATAGACACAGTTGTTCTCCATTTTGATCACAATCTTAAAATTATACATTAAAAAAAACAAAAACAAAACTTCATATGGATTCTATTTTCTTTCTTTTTGGGCTAAATTATAATTTTTATTTTACCAGTCATGTGATTCTGGTATTGTTGAGGTATCAGGTATGTGTCATGGTACAACCTCTGAAAGGCTCAGACAGTCTCCAACTTAAGCAAAGGTATTTTAAAATGAGATATATGTTCTCATGGGCAGGCCAAGCTCCTTGAAGAAGTTAGCAGCCCAGCAAAGCAAGACAAGGATTTTTATGTAGTAAATGTGCACATCACTAAATATGTAAATTTTAGAGGTTTTGCATCATTGGAATGGAATAGGAGCATGCCAAGTATTTGGGAGTAGATCCAGATTAGATATCTGTAAGTTCTGTGGATGGAGGCAAATGACTAGAAGTTGAAGGTTGATCAAAGTTTTGGCAGAACCTTTAGTTGCCCAATTTGGCATGTTGCTATGCCTTAGAAGGCATGTGGAAGCCTCTCTCACATGACAGGTATGAGCAAGAAGTGGTGTGTTTCTCATCACATAGCAGTAGTTAGTCTGTCCCAACCAGCTAGGCAAGCATGAATAGACTTTGAAGAGTTAGGAAGTCTACTCATAAGGTAGGGGTTAATATGAATGAGATTTGACTGGGTTGTGAATCTTGTGATATTCAGAAACTTAGCAAGGAGACAGGTTCTTGGCCTTTGGCCTTCAATGCCAGGGTACTGAAGCCAGCTTCTACATGCTTTAGAAAATCAATTTTTAAATTTTCAGTGTGAGCATTTATATTTCGGAAATCTACAAATGTTAAAAATATGATTTGTTTTACTGCTTTGTTGATTGTCTTGACTGATGAAGAATTAATGCAGATTAAATTTAAAAATGTATCATGTATACATTTAGAGTGAGTTGGTAAACATCTACTAGCACATTCTTGAATATTCCCCCTAAATTTTCTTTCTTTCTTTTTTTTTTTTTTCTGGGCTAAATATCTCTAATTCCTTTAATCAGTCCTCATATGGCATCCTCTCTGATTCCTATGCCATTTTAGGTTCCCTTATCTGAACTCTCCCTAGCTTTTAAAAATATAGCATCACTGACTAAACACAATGTTCTAGATAGTATTTGACTGTGACAGAGTGTAATGCCATTATTTGTGCCTCTAATCTTGAACATTGATTAGTGAAGCTCAAGATACTTTTAACATTTTTAGCTATAATGTAATTTTTTTCCTGACTCATACTTAGCTTGTAGTTAATTAAAACTCTTAATCTGTTGGAACAAATCCTCTCCTCAGTCCACCTTCAATCTTTGGGAAATGAATATGAGTAACAAAGGTGCCAGTTGACATCTGTCTCCATTGAGGTGTTTTGATATAGATCTCAGGGTACCCTGCATGGATCTAGGACCTCCTCTTTATGTACTGCACCTTTCTTTAAAAGGTAGAAAGCTCCTTCTGGGGTACTTTCTCCTGACCAGAACTACTTCCCAGTGGCCACAGACCTTTCTTTCTTTTTCCTTATGCCAGCCTGGGCTGCAAAAATAACTCACTGTGATTTTGTCTTGGATTTCCCTATCAGGATGCCACTTGATGTGTTTTCCAGTTCTGTTTGTAGGGCTTCAGCAAGGGAAGTTTACTGCTCTGTTACTCTATGACCTTGGCTCTGCTTTCTCTTAGGATCTATCTAGCCTTAGATCATTCTGAGCATTAATGCTTCTGTGACATTATTGTTACAATATTCTTTTAGTTTTCTATTCATCCTCAGTACTTGTCCATGCTTTTGTCTTTTAAAAAATAAATCCATGTTGGTCTGTGTATTCACATTTGTTTTAACAGAGCTCTTTTTCTTCTTCACCAAAATAATTAATTTGTGTTATCAAATTTTATTTCTTAAGAACTTCTCCATCTACAGAATATTCATATATCATTGGTGCACCCGTGAATTGGTTCAGCCATTCTTTTTTTTTCATTTAATAATATTTTATTTTTTCCAATTATATGTACAGATAATTTTCAACATTAATTTTAATAAGATTTTTGAGTTCCAAAATTTTCTCCCTCTCTTCCTTCTCTATCCTTTCTTTTAAGACAGCAAGCAATCTTAATATAGGTTATATGTGTACAACCATGTTAAACATATTTCCATATTAATCATATTGTGAAAGAAGAATCAGAACAAAAGGGAAAAACTACAAGAAAGAAAAGCTAAAAACAACCAAAAAAGTGAAAATAGTATGCTTCAATCTATTTTCAGATTCCATAGTTTTTTCTCTGGATAGAGGTAGCATTTTCTATTTTGAGAGTTTTGGAATTGTCTTGGATCATTATATTGTTAAGAATAGCTATGTATCATTCTTAATCTTCATATAATGTTGCTGTTACTGTGTACAATGCTCTCCTGATTCTGCTCACTTCACTCAGATCATATAAGTCTTTCAAACTTCCATTTCATTCATGTACCATAAATTGTTCAACCATTCCCCAATTAATTTCCCCTCCAATTTCCAATTCTTTAACACCACTAAAATAACTGCTATAAATATTTTGCATACATGGGTCCTTTTCCCTTTTTTATGATCTCTTTGGGATAGAGACCTAGTAATGATATTGCTGGATCAAAGTGTATGCACAGTTTTATAGCGTTTTGGGCTATAAATCTAAATTGCTCTCCAAAATTAGTGTTTCTATTTTCCCACATTTCCAACACTTATCATTTTCCTTTTCTGTCATATTAGCCAATTTGTTAAATTTGATAAATAAATACAGAATTGTTTCTCTATCAGTAGTGATTTAGAGCATTTTAAATGTGGATATAGATAGTTTTGCTTTCTTCATCTGAAGTTCATATCCTTTCACATTTTTTATCAATTTGAAAATGACTTGAATTCTTATAAATTTGACTTAGTTCTCTATATATGTGAGAAATGAAGTCTTTATTAGAAACATTGGCAGTAAAAATTGTTTTCTAGATTTCTGCTTTCATTCTACTCTTGGTTGCATTTGATTGTGTGCAAAACCTTTTTTTTAAAATTAATATAATCCAGACTATCCATTTTGCAGTTCATAATGTTTGCTGTCTTTTGTTTGGTCATAAATTCTTATCTCCATAGACCTGGACAAATAAACTATCTCTTGCTCTCTTAATTTGCTTATGTCTAAATCATGTACCCATTTTGATCTTATCTTATTATATGGTATGACATTTCTATATCTAGTTTCTGTCATACTAGTTTACAGTTTTCTCAGCATATTTTTCAAATAGTTAGTTCTCATTTTAGAAACTGGAATTCTTAGATTTATCAAATAAGCTATTTATAGTTAGTTACAACTGTATCTTTTGTACCTAACCTATTCCATTGATCCATCACTATTTCAGAGCCAATATTAAATAGTTTTGGTCATTGCTGCTTTATATTATAGTTTTAGACCTGGTATGACCAGGCCACCTTCTTTGAATTTTTTTTTTTTCACTAATTCCCTTGCTATTTTTAACCTTTTGTTCTTCCAAATAAATTTTATTATTATTTTTCTAGGTCTATACACTAATTTTTTGGTAGTTTGAATGGTATATACTGAGTAAGTACATTAATTTAAGTTGAATTGTCATTTTTAAAATTATATTGGCTTGATCTACACATGTGCAATTGATATTTTTTCAATTGTTTAGATCTGATTTTATTTGTATGAAAAGTGTTTTGTAATTGTGTTTCTCTAGTTTCTTGGTTTTTCTTAGTAGGTAGAATCTCAAATATTTTATATTGTCTGTAATTCTTTTAGAAGAAATTTATCTTGCTGCTTTGCTTTATTGGTAATATATAGAAATGCTGATGATTCATGTGGGGGATTTTTATCCTGAAACTTTGCTAAAATTGTTAATTAATTTAAATAGTTTTTTCAGATTATTTTCCAGGATTCTCAAAATATATTATCATCATCTTTTGCAAAGAATGTTAGTTTTATTTCTTCATTGCCTATTCTAATGCTTTCAATTTCTTTTTCTTCTCTCATTGCTAAATTAACACTTCTAATCTAACATTGAATAACAGCAGTGATAATGAGTATCCTCATTTCATCCCTCATTTTGTTAGGAAAGCTTCTAACTTATCCCCATAACTTGTAATGGGTGCTGATGGCGTTAGATAGATACTACTTATCATTTTAAGGAAACTTCCATTTATTCCTATGCTCTGTATTGTTTTTTAATAGGAATGAGTGCTGTATTTTGTCAGAAGCTTTTTCTGGGTCTATTGAAATAATCATATGGTTTGTTAGTTTTATTGTTATGATCCATTATGCTAATAGTTTTCCTAATATTGAACATTGCTAATATAAATTTCGCTTGGTCCTAGTGTAGTATCCTTGTGATAAATTGCTGTAATCTCTTAATATTCTATTTAAAATTTTTGCATTAATATTCATTAGGGAAATTGGTCTATAATTTTTCTTCTGTTTTGGTTCCTCTTGATTTAGGTATCAGCACCATATTTGTATCACAAAAGGCGTTTGGCATGACTCCTTTACCTGTTTTTTCCAAATAGTTTATATATTACTGGAATTTCTTTTTCCTGTTCGCTGAATGTTTGGTAGAATTTATGTGTAAATCTACCCAACCTTGGAGATTTTTTTCTTAGGGAGTTAGATAATTTGTTCAATTTTTTCCCCCTAAAATAGGGTTATTTAAGTATTTTATTTATTTCCTCTAGTGTTAATCTATTGTAATGTATATTTTTGTAAATATCAACTCATTTCCCTTAGATTGAAGATTTATTGGCATATAGTTGGATAGAATAGCTACTGATTATTGTTTTAATTTCCTCTTCATTAGTGGTAAATTCTCTTTTAGTTTTTGATGCTGTTAATTTGGTTTTCTTTTTCAAACCAAATTAAAGGTTTATCTATTTTATTGTTTTGTTTTTTTTAATAAAACCAGCTCCTACTTTTATTAATTCAATAGTTTTCTTTCAATTTTATTAATCTCTCCTTTGATTTTCAGAATTTCTAATTTGGTATTGTATTGGGGATTTTTAATTTATTCCTTTTCTAGCTTTTTTAGTTGTGTTCCCAATTTATTGATTTGCTCTTTCTCTATTTTATAAATTTAACCATTTGGAGATAATAATTTTCTCTTAAGAAATGTCTGCGTTAAAATATGGTTTAACTGCATCCCATAAGTTTTTGGAATGTTGTCACGTATTGTCATTCTCTTTGATGAAAGTATTGTTTCTATAAAATTGTTTCTATAATTATAATTCTATGATAATTGTTGTTGTACTCATTCATTCTTTAGGATTAGATTATTTGATTTCCAATTAAGTTTTTAGTTTTATCTTTCCATGGCCCTTTATTACACATAAATTTTATTGCATCATGATCTGGAAAGGATGAACTTAATATTTCTGTCTTTCTGCATTTGATTATAAGTTTCTGTGTACTAATACATGGTCATTTTTTTGTGTAGATACTCTATAATGCTAGAAAAAAAGGTATTTTTCTTTATATTTTCATTCAGTTTTTTTCCTAGAAGTCTATCATATCTAACTTTTCTAAAATTCCTTTCACTTCCTTAATTTCTTTCTTGTTCATTTTGTGATTAGAGTTATCAATTTCTGAGAGAGAGAAGTTGAAGTCCCCCACTAGAATAGTTTTGCTATTTATTTCTTCTTGTAACTTACTTAATTTCATTTTTAAACATTTGGATATTATACAACCTGGTGCATATATATTTAATATTGATATTGTTTCATTGACTGTGGCAGGACTTTTTTAAACTTTTCCCCCTCATGACCCCTTTTTGCCCAAGAAATTTTCATATGACTACATCTTGAATCAGAGCTAAGGTATTTCTGGCAGTGTTCATGCATGTGCAGTTCAAAATGTGCATGTTATATGTTTAGAATCTAGACTCCAGTGAGGTTGCATGATGCAGCATGGGTAGGTGCTGCCAGAAATATCTTGGATTTTTTTTTTTAATTAATTAAGAATTTATTGTCACAATAAAAACTGTACTTTACATTTGTACAAAACTTTTACCATTCTCTGACTAAACCTGGATTATAATATCAGTGATTCTTGAAGCCCATTCCAAACTCTGCTGGGTTCTGCCATTCTAATTGGCCAGTCATGGGACTGACTTAATGACTTTTCTTTCTTTCTTTCTTTTTTTTTTTTAAATAGCTTTTTATTTATAAGTTATGTGCATGGGTAATTTTATAACATTGACAATTGCCAAACTTTTTATTCCAATTTTTATCCTCCTTCCCCCAACCCCCTTCCCTATAGGGCAGGATGACTAGTAGATGTTAAATATATTAAAGTATAAATTAGATACACAATAAGTATACATGACCAAACAGTTATTTTGCTGTACAAAAAGAATTGGCCTCTGAAATATTGTACAATTAGCCTGTGAAAGAAATCCAAAATGCAGGCAGGCAAAAATATAGGGATTGGGAATTCAATGTAATGGTTCTTAATCATCTCCCAGAGTTCTTTCGCTGGGTATAGCTGGTTCAGTTCATTACTGCTCCATTGGAACTGATTTGGTTCATCTCATTGCTGAAGATGGCCAGGTCCATCAGAATTGATCATCAGATAGTATTGTTGTTGAAGTATATAATGATCTCCTGGTCCTGCTCATTTCACTCAGCATGAGTTCTTGTAAGTCTCTCCAGGCCTTTCTGAAATCATCCTGTTGGTCATTTCTTACCGAACAATAATATTCCATAATATTCATATATCACAATTTATTCAGCCATTCTCCAATTGATAGGCATCTACTCAGTTTCCAGTTTCTGGCCACTACAAAGAGGGCTGCCACAAACATTCATGCACATACAGGTTCCTTTCCCTTCTTTATGATCTCTTTGGGATATAAGCCCAGTAGTAACACTGCTGGATCAAAGGGTATGCACAGTTTGATAACTTTTTGAGCATAGTTCCAAATTGTTCTCCCGAATGGTTGGATGTATTCACAATTCCACCAACAATGTATTAGTGTCCCTTTTTTCCCACATCCCCTCTGACATTCCGCATTATCTTTCCCTGTCATTCTAGCCAGTCTGACAGGTGTGTAGTGGTATCTCAGAGTTGTCTTAATTTGCCTTTCTCTGATTAATAATGACTTGGAGCATCTTTTCATATGGCTAGAAATAGTTTCAATTTCTTCATCTGAGAATTGTCTGTTCATATCCTTTGACCATTTATCAATTGGAAAATGGCTTGATTTCTTACAAATTAGAGTCAATTCTTTATATATTTTGGAAATGAGTCCTTTATCAGAACCTTCGACTGTAAAAATATTTTCCCAATTTATTGCTTCCCTTCTAATCTTGTCTGCATTAGTTTTGTTTATACAAAAACTTTTCAATTTCATATAATCAAAATTTTCTATCTTGTGATCAATCATGATCTCTAGTTCTTCTTTGGTTATAAATTCCTTCCTCTTCCACAGGTCTGAGAGGTGAACTATCCTGTGTTCCTCTAATTTATTTATAATCTCATTCTTTATGCCTAGGTCATGAACCCATTTTGACCTTATCTTGGTGTATGGTGTTAAGTATGGGTCGATGCATAGTTTCTGCCATACTAGTTTCCAATTTTCCCAGCAATTTTTGTCAAACAGTAAGTTCTTATCCCAAAAGCTGGGGTCAAACATTAGATTGCTATAGTTATTGACTATTTTGTCCTTTGAACCTAATTATTCTACTAATCAACTAATCTATTCCTTAGCCAATACCAAATGGTTTTGGTAACTGCTGCTTTATAATATAATTTTAGATCTGGTATAGCTAGACCACCTTCATTTGAGCTTTTTTTCATTAATTCCTTTGAAATTCTTGACCTTTTATTTTTCCATATGAACTTTGTTATTTTTTCTAGAATCATTAAAATAGTTTTTTGGGAGTCTGATTGATAAAGCGCTAAAAAGATAGATTAGTTTAGGTAGTATTGTCCTCTTTATTATATTTGCTCGCCCAATCCAAGAGCATTTAATATTTTTCCAATTGGTTAGATCAGACTTAACTTGTTTGAAAAGTGTTTTGTAGGTTTGCTCATAAAGTTTCTGATTTTCCCTTGGCAGAGAGATTCCTAGGTATTTTATACTATCAGTAGTTACTTTAAATGGAATTTCTCTTTGTAACTCTGACTGTAGTGATATATAAGAATGCTGATGATTTATGTGGGTTTATTTTGTATCCTGTAACTTTGCTAAAGTTGTGGATTATTTCTAATAACTTTTTAGTAGAATCTCTGGAGTTTTCTTAGTATACCATCATATCATCAGCAAAGAGTGATAATTTGGTTTCCTCATTGCCTACTCTAATTCTTTTAATCTCTTTCCCAACTCTTATTGCCAAAGCTAGCATTTCTAATACAATATTGAATAGTAACAGTGATAGTGGGCAACCTAGTTTCACTCCTGATCTTATTGGGAATGGTTGCAGTTTTTCCCCATTACATATGATGCTTACTGATGGTTTTAAATAGATGCTGCTGATTATTTTAAGGAAAAGTCCATTTATTCCTTATTCTCAAGTGTTTTTAATAGGAATGGATATTGGATTTTATCAAATGTTTTCTCTGCATCTGTTGAGATGATCATATGGTTTTTGTTAATTTGATTATTAATATGGCCAATTATACTGATAGTTTTCCTAATATTGAACCAGCCCTGCATTCCTGATATAAATCCTACTTGATCATAGTGTATTATCCTGGGAATGATTTTCTGTAGTCTTTTTGCTAATATCTTACTTAAAATTTTAGCATCAAAATTCATTAGGGAGATTGGTCTATAATTTTCTTTCTCTGTTTTCAATCTACCTGGTTTAGATATCAGTACCATGTCTGTGTCATAAAAGGAATTTGGTAGGACTTCTTCATTCCCATTTTATCAAATAATTTATATAGCCTTGGGGCCAATTGTTCTTTAAATGTTTGGTAGAATTCACATGTAAATCCATCTGGTCCTGGAGATTTTTTCTTAGGGAGCTGATTAATAGCTTGTTTTATTTCTTTTTCTGAAATGGGACTATTCAAGCAATTTATTTCCTCCTCTGTTAATCTGGGAAGCCTATGTTTTTGGAGGTAGTCATCCATTTCACTTAGGTTATCAAATTTATTGGCATAAAGTTGGGCAAAGTAACTCATTATTTCTCTAATTTCCTCTTCATTGGTGGAAAGTGCTCCCTTTTCATTTTTAAGACTACTAATTTGATTTTCCTCCCTCCTTTTTCTAATCAGATTTACTAAAGGCTTATCTATTTTATTGGTTTTTTTCATAGAACCAACTCTTAGTTTTATTTATTAGTTCAATAGTTTTTTTTTTTTTTTACTTTCAATATTATTAATTTCTCCTTTTAATTTTAGAATTTCAAATTTAGTATTTGATTGGGGGTTTTAATTTGGTCTTTTTCTAGCTTTTTTAGTTGTAAGCCCAATTCATTGATCTTTTTCTCTATTTTATTCAAGTAAGCCTCTAAAAATATAAAATTTCCTCTTATTACCGCTTTGGCTGCCTCCCACAAATTTTGGTATGATGTCTCATCATTGTCATTATCTTGAGTGAAATTATTAATTGTGCCTATAATTTGCTGATTCACCCAATCATTCTTTAAGATGAGATTGTTTAGTTTCCAATTACTTTTTGGTCTATTTATCCCTAACATTTTGTTGAATGTAGTTTTTATTGCATCGTGATGTGAAAAGAAAGCATTTACTATTTCTGCCTTCCTGCATTTAATTTTGAGGTCTTTATGTCCTAATATATGGTCAATTTTTGTATAGATTCCATGAACTGCTGAGAAGAAAGTATATTCTTTTACTGTTTCCATTCAGTTTTCTCCAAAGATCTATCATACTTAATTTTTCTAATATTATATTTACCTCTTTAATTTCTTTCTTAATTGTTTTGTGGTTTGATTTGTCTAATTCTTAGACAAGTCTAATTCTTAGAGTGCAAGGTTGAGATCTCCCACTATTACAGTTTTGCTGTCTATTTCTTCTTGCAACTCTCTTAACTTCTCCTTTAGGAAATTAGATGCTATACCAGTTGGTACATATATGTTTAGTATTGATATAGCAAGATATCCTTTCCTTCCTTTATCTCTTTTGATTAGATCAACTTTTGTATTTGCTTTATCTGAGATAAAGATGGCTACCCCTGCTTTTTTTACTTCACCTGAAGCATAATAGATTCTGCTCCAGCCTTTTATCTTTACTCTGTATGTATCTCCCTGCTTTAAGTGTGTTTCTTGTAAACAACATATTGTAGGGTTCTGAATTTTGATCCGCCTCTGCTTTATGGGAGAGTTTATCCTATTCACATTTACGGTTAAAATGACTAATTCTGTGTTTCTTGCTATCTTATTATCTCCAGATTATGTTTTTCTTTTACTTGCCCCTCCAACCCTATTTCCCAGTTTTAATCTTATATGTCCCAACTTGTACCATGTCCCTCACCCTCTTTAGGATTCCTCCTTTGAATCCCTTCCCTTTTCTTGTACCCTTCCCTTATTACTCTTTTCCTTTTCCCTTTTCCTCTCCCCCTTTTTAATGAGGTGAGAGAAGATTTTCTGTAAAACAAGTATGTCAATTATTTTCTCTTTGAGCCAACTC
Source organism: Antechinus flavipes (assembly GCF_016432865.1). Classification (NCBI taxonomy): domain Eukaryota; kingdom Metazoa; phylum Chordata; class Mammalia; order Dasyuromorphia; family Dasyuridae; genus Antechinus; species Antechinus flavipes. The sequence continues at coordinate 284,068,746 of NC_067398.1, read as the reverse complement.
CAATAAGAGTAAGATTCACACAATGTTTCTCCCCCTCTCTAAATTCCCTCAGATATGATATTTCCTTTGCCTCTTCGTGGGATGTAGTTTCCCTCTTTTATCTCCCCTTTCCCCCTTTTTTTGGATATTATCCCTTTTCCATTTCTACTTCCCTTTTTGTATGTTATATCAATAAAATCAGAATATATATCTACTCTTTTTGTATATCCAAAACAGAAATACAATTCTTAAGACTTCCTTTTACCTTTTCTGCTTCTCTTGAGTCCTATGGCTGGAGATCAAATTTTTTGTTTAGTTCTAGTTTTTTCCTTAGAAACAAATGGAATTCATTTGTTTATTAAATATCCATTTTCTTCCCTGGAAGAAAATGCTCAGCTTAGCTGGGTAGTTTATTCTTTTTTTTTTTTAAATTTAATTTTTATTTAATAATTACTTTATATTGACACTCGTTTCTGTTCCGATTTTTTTTCCCTCCCTCCCTCCCTCCACCCCCTCCCCTAGATGGCAAGCAGTCCTTTATATGTTGGATATGTTGCAGTATATCCTAGATACAATATATGTTTGCAGAACTGAACAATTCTCTTGTTGCATAGGGAGAATTGGATTCAGAAGGTATAAATAACCGGGAAGAAAAACAAAAATGCAGATAGTTCACATTCGTTTCCCAGTGTTCTTTCTTTGGGTGTAGCTGCTTTTGTCCATCATTTATCAATTGAAACTCAGGTCTCTTTGTCAAAGAAATCCACTTCCATCAAAATATGTCCTCATACAATATCGTTGTCGAAGTGTATAATGATCTCCTGGTTCTGCTCATTTCACTTAGCATCAGTTCATGTAAGTCTCGCCAGTCCTCTCTGTATTCATCCTGCTGGTCATTTCTTACAGAACAATAATATTCCATAACATTCATATACCACAATTTACCCAGCCATTCTCCAATTGATGGGCATCCATTCATTTTCCAGTTTCTAGCCACTACAAACAGGGCTGCTACAAACATTTTGGCACATACAGGTCCCTTTCCCTTCTTTAGTATTTCTTTGGGATATAAGCCCAATAGAAACACTGCTGGATCAAAGGGTATGCACAATTTGATAATTTTTTGGGCATAATTCCAGATTGCTCTCCATAATGGTTGGATTCGTTCACAACTCCACCAACAATGCATTAGTGTCCCAGTTTTCCCGCAACCCCTCCAACATTCATCATTATTTTTTCCTGTCATCTTAGCCAGTCTGACAGGTGTGTAGTGGTATCTCAGAGTTGTCTTAATTTGCATTTCTCTGATCAATAATGATTTGGAACACTCTTTCATATGAGTGGTAATAGTTTCAATCTCATCCTCTGAAAATTGTCTGTTCATATCCTTTGACCATTTATCAATTGGAGAATGGCTTGATTTCTTATAAATTTGAGTCAGTTCTCTATATATTTTGGAAATGAGGCCTTTATCAGAACCTTTAACTGTGAAAATGTTTTCCCAGTTTGTTGCTTCCCTTCTAATCTTGTTTGCATTAGTTTTATTTGTACAAAGGCTTTTTAATTTGATGTAATCAAAATTTTCTATTTTGTGATCAGTAATGGTCTCTAGTTCATCTTTGGTCACAAATTTCTTTCTCCTCCACAAGTCTGAGAGATAAACTATTCTATCTATGTTCCTCTAATTTATTTATAATCTCGTTCTTTATGCCTAGGTCATAGACCCATTTTGATCTTATCTTGGTATATGGTATTAAGTGTGGGTCCATGCCTAATTTCTGCCATACTAATTTCCAATTATCCCAGCAGTTTTTATCAAATAATGAATTCTTTTCCCAGAAGTTAGGGGCTTTGGGTTTGTCAAACACTAGATTGCTATAGTTGACTATTCTGTCTTGTGAACCTAGCCTTTTCCACTGATCCACTAATCTATTTCTTAGCCAATACCAAATGGTTTTGGTGACTGCTGCTTTATAATATAATTTTAGATCAGGTACAGCTAGGCCACCTTCATTTGATTTTTTTTTCATTAATTCCCTTGAGATTCTCGACTTTTTATTGTTCCATATGAATTTTGTTGTTATTTTTTCTAGATCAATAAAATATTTTCTTGGAAGTCTGATTGGTATAGCACTAAATAAATAGATTAGTTTAGGGAGTATTGTCATCTTTATTATGTTCGCTCGGCCGATCCAAGAGCACTTAATATTTTTCCAATTATTTAAGTCTGACTTTATTTGTGTGGAGACTTTTTTATAATTTTGCTCATATAATTCCTGACTTTCCTTTGGTAGATAGATTCCCAAATATTTTATGGTATCAACAGTTATTCTGAATGGAATTTCTCTTTGTATCTCTTGCTGTTGGGTTTTGTTGGTGATGTATAAAAATGCTGAGGATTTATGGGGATTTATTTTGTAGCCAGCTACTTTGCTAAAATTATGAATTATTTCCAATAGCTTTTTAGTAGAATCTCTGGGGTTCTCTAGGTATACCATCATATCATCTGCAAAGAGTGATAGTTTGGTTTCCTCATTGCCTACTCTAATTCCTTTAATCTCTTTCTCGACTCTTATTGCCGAGGCTAGTGTTTCTAATACGATATTAAATAATAATGGTGATAGTGGGCAACCTTGCTTCACTCCAGATCTTACTGGGAAAGGTTCCAGTTTTTCCCCATTGCATATGATGCTTACTGATGGTTTTAAATATATGCTCCTGACTATTTTAAGGAAAAGTCCATTTATTCCTATGCTCTCAAGTGTTTTTATTGGAATGGATGTTGGATTTTATCAAATGCTTTTTCTGCATCTATTGAGATGATCATATGGTTTTTGTTTGTTTGGTTATTGATATAGTCAATTATGCTAATAGTTTTCCTAATATTGAACCAGCCCTGCATTCCTGGTATAAATCCTACTTGGTCATAGTGTATTATCCTGGTGACGATTTTCTGTAATCTTTTTGCTAATATTTTATTTAAGATTTTAGCATCAATATTCATTACGGAGATTAGTCTATAATTTTCTTTCTCTGTTTTCAGCCTACCTGGTTTAGGTATCAGTACCATGTCTGTGTCATAAAAGGAGTTTGGTAGGACTCCTTCAATTTCTATTTTTTCAAATAGTTTATATAACATTGGAATTAATTGTTCTTTAAATGTTTGGTAGAATTCACATGTAAATCCATCTGGTTCTGGGGATTTTTTCTTAGGGAGTTGATTGATAGTTTGTTCTATTTCTTTTTCTGAGATGGGTAGTTTATTCTTGACTGCATTCCAAGTTCTTTTGCCTTTCGGAATATCAGATTCCAGGCCCTTTGATCCTCTAATGTGGAGGCAGCCAAATCTTGGGTGATCCTTATTGTGACATCTCGGTATTTGAATTGTTTTTTTTTTTTTTTTCTGGCTGCTTGTAATATTTTTTCCTTAATCTGATAGTTCTGAAATTTGGCCACAATATTCCTTGGCATTTTTATTTTAGGGTCTTTTTCAGAAGGTTTTCGATGAATTCTTTCAATGCCTATTTTACCTTCTGGTTCTATTACCTCTGGACAGTTCTCTTTGATGATTTCCTGTAGAATAGTATCTAGGCTCTCTTTTTTATCAAAATTTTTGGAAAGTCCAATAATCTTCAGATTATCTCTTCTAGATCTATTTTCCAGGTCTGTAATTTTTCCAAGTAGATATTTAATGGTTTTTTCCAATTTATCATTTTTTTTTGGTTTTGCTTGACTGATTTTTGCTGTCTCAATGAATCATTAGTTTCTATTTGTTTAATTCTGATTTTTAATGACTTATTTTCTTCATTAGCTTTTTTTACTTCTTTTTGTTGATGTCCAATTGAGTTTTTAAATAAATTGTTTTGCTCTATGGAATTTTTTTCCATTTCACTATTTTTTTTTTAGTGAATTATTTTCTTTTTCCAATTCACATATCCTATTTTCTAGTGAATTCTTTATCTTTTTCAATTCACAATTCTTACTTTCCTGAACTTTTTTTACTTTTTCCAATTCACAAATTCTGTTTCCCTGCACTTCCTGGGAATTTTTTACCTTTTCAAATTCATATTTCAACAACTTGTTACTTTCTTGCAAAGCTTCTCTTTCCTTTTCCCATTTTTCTTCTCTATTTTGAGACTTTTAGTGGTCTCTTCTAGGAGAGCTATGTAAAAGGGGACTGGTAACATTCCCCTTTGGGATATTGTCTGGAGACTGTTTGCTATTAGTCTCCTTGGGGTTGCAAACCTGCTCTTTTTCTGTATAGAAGCTATCAATCGTCCTTTTAAATTTTTTACTCATTTTTTAAAGCCTTTAGGGTCTGCCGTCAGGGCAACAGGGTTACCAGCTTCCTCTGCAAAGCAGGAAAAGATGTAAACAGGCTTCTGGCAGCGAAGTGGGGGAGTGCTCTGGGCAGAAGTTCCCTCCCCAACTGGAAGTGATTTAGCACAGCAGAGCTAGGGAAGTGCCCACGGGAGAACCCCCGCTGTGTGATTTAGCGACTGCCCCAAGGCTAGAGACTAGGCAGTGAAAGTGTCACTACCTGATGCCAAAGCCTCCAGAGGTAGGGCTGTGGGTATTAGTGGCTGACTAGCCAAGGGCCTCAGACTGGAAGTCTCTCTGCCCCGAAGCAAATTGAGCTGCGAAAGTTCTATTGCCCCAGGCTGAGCTCCGCATTGTGCAGATTAGAGGCTGCCCTGCCCCACTGCCTTGCAGGCTTGCAACTGCCCTAAGGAAAAGCCCTGTACTGTGGGTTAGGGCTGCAAGATTGTGCTGCAATCTGTGCTGTCACTTCTGGTTTTGGGTGTGGACACTCTCCTGCCCTGTTAGCCTCTAGTTCTCTCCCTGCTTGCACTGATTTTCTCCCCGGCCCCTCTAGACAAACCTTTTCTGACGAAATTTCAGATTTTCTTCAGCTGGTGAGTTGTTGCATTTCTAGTCTTCGTAGGTTTTACCACTCCAGCACTATTTTTCAAGCTGAATTTAATGTTGGTTGTGAGGGTAAGACAGGTGTTTAGAAAGTCGTATGTGCGTTCTCCACCATCTAATACCTTGGATTCTTTATGAGTTTGATTTTGAATTAATTTTTATTTGTTGTGTCCAGAAACTCTTTACTCTTGCTAAATTTTTCACACGCAGCCTTCCTCTTACCCTCCCCCCCCCAATTCAATTACACAATCTCATGTACGGTTGTGACTCATAATTTATGAAGCTTTTGATGACCCTTTTTTTCCCCCTTTTAAATCTGATATACTTTATTTTGTGACTTTAAAAACATTATACTGAGGAGTCCATAGACAAGGTTCCCAGGATCCCAAAGAAGTTATAATATAGAAATGGTTTAGAATCCTTTGCCTACATGAACAAGACAATCTTCCATTTATCTCCAATTGAAATATTTTCTTTTTTTTAAGCTTTTAATTTTCAAAATATATGCATAGATAGTTTTCAACAGTAATTCTCGAAAATCTTGTGTTCCAGATTTTTTCTCCCTCTCTTCCCTACAACCCCTCCCCTACACACCAAGTAATCCAATATATGTTAAACATGTGCCGCTTTTTTGCACCTATTTCCACAATTATCATGCTGCACAAGAAAAATGGGATCAAAAAGGGAAAAAAGAAAGAAAGAAAACAAAATGCAAGCAAACAACAACAAAAAATGAAAATATTATGTTGTAATCCACACTCAGTCTCCATAGTCCTCTCTCTGGATGCAGATGGCTCTCTCCATTACAAAACCGTTGGAAATGGCCTGAATCACCTTGTTGCTGAAAAAGGCCACATCACAGCCCTGTTTGTAGTGGCTAGAAACTGGAAATTGAATGGATGCCCATCAATTGGAGAATGGCTGGGTAAATTGTGGTATATGAACGTTATGGAATATTATTGTTTTGTAAGAAATGACCAGCAGGATGAATACAGAGAGGCTTGGAGAGACTTACATGAACTGTTGCTAAGTGAAATGAGCAGAACCAGGAGATCACTTTACACTTCGACAACGATATTGTATGAGGATGTATTCTGATGGAAGTGGATTTCTTTGACAAAGACTCAATTTCAATTGATAAATGATGGACAGAAGCAGCTACACCCAAAGAAAGAACACTGGGAAACGAATGTGTTGAACTATTTGCATTTTTGTTTTTCTTTCCGAGTTGTTTTTTACCTTCTGAATCCAATTCTCCCTGTACAACAAGAGAACTGCTCGGTTCTGCACACATATATTGTATCTAGGATATACTGCAACATATTTAACATATATAGGACTGCTTGCCATCTAGGGGAGGGGGTGGAAGAAGGGAGGGGAAAAATCGGAACAGAAGCGAGTGTAAGGGATAATGTTGTAAAAAAAAAATTACCCTGGCATGGATTCTGTCAATATAAAGTTATTATAAAATAAAATAAAATATAAATTATTTATTTTAATTAGATCTATTTTTGCTTTTGCTTTGAGATTGGGATTGCTACCTCTACTTTTTTTTTTTACTTCAGCTGAAGCATAATATATTCTGTTCCAGCCTTTTTACTTTTACTCTGGGTGTATCTCTCTGCTACAAATGTGTTTCTTGTAAATAACATATTGTAGGATTCTGGTTTTTGATCCACTCTATTATTCACTTCCATTTTGTGGAAGAGTTCATCTCATTCTCATTCAACAACTGTTGAATTTCCTGTTTCTCTCCTACTTCCCAATAGGGTATGATAAATTTCTCTATGCAACTGAGAGTATCTGTTATTCCTTCTTTCAGCCAAATCCAGTGAGAGTAAGATTCCAACAATGCTCACCTTCTCCTTTCTTTCCCTCTGTAGGGACCTGTAATAGGTCTTTTGCACTTCATGTGATGAAATTTACCCTATTCTAACTCTCCCTTTCCTTTTCTTTAACTTCAATTCATTTATTTACCCTTTAATTTTTTTATATATCATCACATCAAAGTCAACTTATACTCACACTCTCTTTCTATGTATACCTTCTAACTGCCTTATAAAAGATAAAATTCTCAAGAGTTACAAATATCTTTCTGTATAGGGATGTATATATAGTTTAATAACTTCATTGAATAACTTTTTTCTTTCCTCTTTACCTTTTTTATGCTTCTCTTGAGTTATGTATTATGAAGATCAAATTTTCTGTTCAACTCTGGTCTTTTCATCAGGAAAGTTTGAAAGTTCCCCATTTCACTGAATGTCCAGATTTTCTTTGAGAGATTAGCTCACTTTTGCTAGTTGTAATATAGACTTTGCTTTCCAGAATATCATATTCAAAGTGAGTTGAGACTGGAATATTCTTGCTCATATATTGAAACAACTCTACTTCTATTATCAGTTCTGATCAGCAAGCCATTATTCTTGAAGCACTAATTGGCCAGAAGTTATATACGCCTGAACTTCTAGGTAGTTTTTTCTGAGTACTACTTGGCCAGGGAATATTGTCTAGATTACACCTAATTGTTCTTTGCCCCTCGGATATGTCTGAGAAGGGAAAAAAAAAAACTTGATGGACTTGTTGTCATAATTACCCTAAGAATACCATATGATCAATGATATTGGGAAATTGGTAATTATCTTAGGATGAACAGTCTGTTCAGTTTTGATATTAATTAGTAAATATTCCAAGAATTATCTATAATAGTAGTATCAATTCAAATAAAATGGAGACCCACAACTATATATAAGGATCCTTGCTGGTGACGTATTAGCTAAATTTTAAAATGTAATGTAATACTATATTTTATTGTGCTTTTATTTATTATTTTAATCTCATTTAGGCCGCGTTTAGGAGTGTTGCCTCCTGCATGCCTCTTGAGGTCCAATGTTTTACATTTCTGATCTAGATAGAAGCTACTTTTTTCTTATAAGAGGAGAGAAGAATAGTAGAATGATAAAAAAACAAACAAACCTTTTATATAAGGTGAGACAAAAACTTGTTGCATTTTTAATCTTTCCTTTTATTTTCAGAATTTCAAATTTGGCATTTGAGGGTTTTTGTGTTTTTTTTTTTTTCCTAGCCTTTTTAGTTATAAGCCCTATTCATTGGTCTTCTCTTTATTTTTTTATTTTTATTTTTTATTTTTTACTATTTTATAGATTTTATTTTATTTTTTTTAATTTAAATTTTATTTTATTTAATAATAACTTTGTATTGACAGAATCCATGCCAGGGTAACTTTTTTACAACATTATCCCTTGCACTCGCTTCTGTTCCGTTTTTTCCCCTCCCTCCCTTCACCTCCCCCCCCCCCAAGATGGCAAGCAGTCCTATATATGTTAAATATGTTGCAGTATATCCTAGATACAATACATATTTGCAGAACCGAACAGTTCTCCTGTTGCACAGGGAGAATTGGATTCAGAAGGTAAAAATAACTCGGGAAGAAAATCAAAAATGCAAATAGTTCACATTCATTTCCCAGTGTTCCTTCTTTGGGTGTAGCTGTCTCTGTCCATCATTTATCCATTGAAACTCAGTTAGGTCTTTTTGTCATAGAAATCCACTTCCATCAGAATACATCCTCACACAATATCGTTGTCGAAGTGTATAATGATTTCCTGGTTCTGCTCATCTCATCAGTCCATGTAGGTCTCTCCAAGCCTCTCTGTATTCATCCTGCTGGTCATTCCTTACAGAGCAATAATATTCCATAACATTCATATACCACAATTTACCCAGCCATTCTCCAATTGATGGGCATCCATTCATTTTCCAGTTTCTAGCCACTACAAACAGGGCTGCTACAAACATTTTGGCACATACAGGTCCCTTTCCCTTTTTTAGTATCTCTTTGGGGTATAAGCCCAATAGAAACACTGCTGGATCAAAGGGTATGCACAGTTTGATAACTTTTTGGGCATAATTCCAGATTGGTCTCCAGAATGGCTGGATTCGTTCACAACTCCACCAACAATGCATCAGTATCCCCGTTTTCCCGCATCCCCTCCAACATTCATCATTATTTTTTTCTGTCATCTTAGCCAATCTGACAGGTGTGTAGTGATATCTCAAAGTTGTCTTAATTTACATTTCTCTGATCAATAGTGATTTGGAACACTCTTTCATGTGAGTGGTAATAGTTTCAATTTCTTCATCTGAAAATTGTCTGTTCATGTCCTTTGACCATCTATCAATTGGAGAATGGCTTGATTTTTTATAAATTTGAGTCAGTTCTCTATATATTTTGGAAATGAGGCCTTTATCAGAACCTTTAATTGTAAAGATGTTTTCCCAGTTTGTTGCTTCCCTACTAATCTTGTTTGCATTCGCTCTGTTTGTACAAAGACTTTTTAATTTGATATAATCAAAATTTTCTATTTTGTGATCAGTAATGGTCTCTAGTTCATCTTTGGTCACAAATTTCTTTCTCCTCCACAAGTCTGAGAGATAAACTATCCCATGTTCCTCTAATTTATTTATAATCTCGTTCTTTATGCCTAGGTCATGGACCCATTTTGATCTTATCTTGGTATATAGTGTTAAGTGTGGGTCCTTGCCTAATTTCTGCCATACTAATTTCCAGTTATCCCAGCAGTTTTTATCAAATAATGAAATCTTATCCCAAAAGTTAGAATCTTTGGGTTTGTCAAACACTAGATTGCTATAGTTGACTATTCTGTCTTGTGAACCTAACCTTTTCCACTGATCAACTAATCTATTTCTTAGCCAATACCAAATGGTTTTGGTGACTGCTGCTTTATAATATAATTTTAGATCAGATACAGCTAGGCCACCTTCATTTGATTTTTTTTTCATTAATTCCCTTGAGATTCTCGACTTTTTATTGTTCCATATGAATTTTGTTGTTATTTTTTCTAAATCATTAAAATATTTTCTTGGAAGTCTGATTGGTATAGCACTAAATAAATAGATTAGTTTAGGGAGTATTGTCATCTTTATTATGTTCGCTCGGCCAATCCAAGAGCACTTAATATTTTTCCAATTATTTAAGTCTGACTTTATTTGTGTGGAAACTTTTTTATAATTTTGCTCAAATAATTCCTGACTTTCCTTTGGTAGGTAGATTCCCAAATATTTTATGCTATCAACAGTTATTTTGAATGGAATTTCTCTTTGTATCTCTTGCTCTTGGATTTTGTTGGTGGTGTATAAGAATGCTGAGGATTTCTGGGGATTTATTTTGTATCCTGCTACTTTGCTAAAATTATGAATTATTTCTAATAGCTTTTTAGTAGAATCTCTGGGGTTTTCTAGGTATGCCATCATATCATCTGCAAAGAGTGATAGTTTGGTTTCCTCATTGCCTACTCTAATTCCTTTAATCTCTTTCTCGACTCTTATTGCAGAGGCTAGTGTTTCTAATACAATATTGAATAATAATGGTGATAGTGGGCAACCTTGCTTCACTCCAGATCTTACTGGGAAAGGTTCCAGTTTTTCCCCATTGCATATGATGCTTACTGAAGGTTTAAAATATATGCTCCTAACTATTTTAAGGAAAAGTCCTTTTATTCCTATGCTCTCAAGTGTTTTTATTAGGAATGGCTGTTGGATTTTATCAAATGTTTTTTCTGCATCTATTGAGATGATCATATGGTTTTTGTTTGGTTGGTTGTTGATATAGTCAATTACGTTCATAGTTTTCCTAACATTGAACCAGCCCTGCATTCCTGATATAAATCCTACTTGGTCATAGTGTATCATACTGGGGATGATTTTCTGTAATCTTTTTGCTAATATTTTATTTAAGATTTTAGCATCAATATTCATTAGGGAGATTGGTCTATAATTTTCTTTCTCTGTTTTCAGCCTACCTGGTTTAGGTATCAGTACCATATCTGTGTCATAAAAGGAGTTTGGTAGGACTCCTTCAATCCCTACTTTTTCAAATAGTTTATTTAGCATTGGAGTTAATTGATCTTTAAATGTTTGATAGAATTCAGATCTAAATCCATCTGGTCTGGGGATTTTTTCTTAGGGAGTTGATTGATAGTTTGTTCTATTTCTTTTTCTGAGATAGGCGTGTTTAGGATATTTACTTCTTCCTCTGTTAGTTTAGGTGGTCTTCTCTTTATTTATGCAAGTAAGCATCTAGAGATATAAAATTTCCACTTAAAACACTTTGTCTGCTTCCCACAGATTTTGGTACATTGTCTCATTATAATCATTCTGTTGGATGAAGTTATTGATTTTGTCTATGAGTTGTCTTTTCATCCATTCATTCTTTGGTATTAGATTATTTAGTTTCTGTGGTGTTCTTTTTCTTCTTTAAAATATATAATATAATGGTTTTCTCTGGGGGAGCGGGCAGGTTTCTCGGGGAGGTTTTCTTGGAGGCAGCTTTAGTATCAGTTCGGATCAATAATTACCCCAATTGCAGTCAGGTGATAAAAGTTCAGATCTTTTATTGTCTCTAATATAACCCGATTAGCTTGATTCTTAGAGGCTTATCTCTCTGCTTGGTTCCAAGAGCTCCCTCCGAATGTCTCCAAATCCAAAGGTTTGTCCTTCGGCCTCTGCTTCTACTTTCTTCAGCCTCCAGCCAGCTCCACTCTTCATGTAATTCTGGTGAAATCTGTCCGAGAGCCTCTGTCTGTTTCTTTTATATGAGAGAGAGGAATTGTGGGATACAAGGGAGAGGGATTATGGGTTTTCTCCCATAGTGCTCTCTGGCCCTAAGAGCTTCAAGGGAGGTGTGAATTCAGATATCTCATACTAAACCCTGAAATTTCCCAGGCGTGTGAACTCCAATGAGTAAAAGTGTGAACACAACATTGTATCAATTAGTTCTACTTAGTACCTTGTTTCAGGTTCTGGCTCAAAACATCTTCTTGTAAGATCAGATCAATAATCTATCAACTCTAATGAGTTAGCAGTTTGTAAAGATTCCAACAAGTTTCCAATTAATTTTTGCTCTTTTTCCCTTGGCCTTTATTGCATATGATTTTTATTGCATCATGATCTGAAAAAAATGTATTTACTATTTCAAGATTTTTTGCATTTGATTTTGAGGTTTTTAACATCCTAATTCATGGTCAGTTTTTGTATAGGTTCCTTGAACTGTTGAGAAAAAAGTATACTCCTTTCTGTCTCTATTCAGTTTTTTCCAAATATCTATCATACTTAACTTTTCTAAAATTCTGTTTACCTCCTTAATTTCTTTCTTATTTTGTGGTTCCATTTATCTAGTTCTGATAGAGCAAGATTGAGATCCCCCATGAGTCTAGTTTTGCTGTCTATTTCTTCTTGCAGCTCTTTTAACTTCTCCTCTAGGAATTTGGATGCTATACCACTTGGTGCATATATGTTTAATATTGATATTGCTTCATTATCTATTGTAGAGGGCTGCAGATAGTGGGGAACTCTGGGTAAGATATAGGACCCTTCAGCCTAGATGGAACCTGTTGACAATGTCTGGTTTGGCTCCCCATCTCCCTTAAGGGCTCTCACTCTTCCTGAGAATGCAAGAAGGGTGTGATCATCTGTGTATTATTTGAAGCAAGGGATACTTACAGTAAAGAGAGGCATTTACATGTCTATAGCAGGATACTAATAGTTAACACTTGAATAGTGTGATGTGGTGATGTAATGGTTCTCTAGTTGGCACATGCTTAGTGTATTGTAATGATGGAATGATACTAAGGTATTTAAGGGCTGAGAGGACTTGAAATAAATGGACTCCATCTTTGACCATCCTCATGGGTCTCCTATCTTCATCAGTCCTCCACTAAGACCAAGGACTCGGGCTGGTCCCAAGATCCTCTAGAGAGCTAGTCTGGACTATACTAGAAAGCACACTACAATCTATAGTACCCTTTAGCAAGATATAGTTTCCTTCCTTGTCTTTTTTAATTAGATCTACTTTTGCTTTTGCTTGATCTGAGATCAGAATTGCTATACCTACTTTTTTTTTTTTTTTTTTTACTTCACCTGAAGCATTATAAATTCTGCTCCAGCCTTTTATCTTTACTCTGTATATATCATTCTGCTTTAAATGTATTTCTTGTAAACAACATATCGTGGGATTCTGGCTTTTAAAACAGTCTACTGCCTTTGTTTTATGGGAGAGTTCATCCCATTCACATTCACAGTTAAAATGACTAATTCTGTATTTCCTGCTATCATATTTACCCTAAGTTATTCTTTCCCTTTCCCCTTCCTTCCTCCCCAGCATTGTGCTTCTGACCACCATCTCCTGCAGACAGCCTCCCCCTTTCTTTTTTTATTGTAGCTTTTTATTTACAAGATATATGCATGGGTAATTTTTCACCATTGACAATTGCAAAACCTTTTGTTCCAATTTTTCCCTGTCTTCCCCCATCCCCTTCCCCCAGACAGCAAGTAGACCAATATATGTTAAATATGTTAAAGTATATGTTTAATCCAATATATGTATACATATCCATACAGTTATTTTGTTGCACAAGAAGAATTGGACTTTGAAATAATGTACAATTAACCTATGAAGGAAATAAAAAATGCAAGTGGACAAAAACAGAGGAATTGGAAATGCTATGTAGTGGTTCACACTCATTTCCCAAAGTTCTTTTGCTGGAAGTAGCTGATTTTATTCATTATTGAACAAATGGAATTGATTTGGTTCATCTCATTGTTGAAGAGAGTCACATCTATCAGAATTGATTGTCATATTTGTTGTTTTAGCATATAATGATCTCCTGATCCTGCTCTTTTCACTCAGCATCAGTTCATATAAGTCTCTCCAGGCCTTTCTGAAATCATCCTGTTGGTCATTTATTATAGAAAAATTATATTTCATAACATTCACATACCACAATTTATTCAGCCATTCTCTAATTGATGGGCATCCACTCAGTTTCCAGTTTTTAGCCACTACAAAGAGGGCTTCCACAAACATTTTTGCAAATACAGGTCCCTTTCCCTTCTTTAAGATTTCTCTGGGATATAAGCCCAATAGAAACACTGCTGGATCAAAGGGTATGCACAATTTGATACCTTTTTGAGCATAGTTCCAAATCGCTCTCCAGAATAGCTGGATGTGTTCACAATTCCATCAACAATATATCAGTGTCCCAGTTTTCCCACATCCCCTCCAACATTCACCATTATCTTTTCCTGTTATCCTGGTCAATATGAGAGGTGTGTAGTGGTATCTCAGAGTTGTCTTAATTTGCATTTCTCTGATCAATAGTGATTTAGAGCACCTTTTCATCTGACTAGAAATAGTTTCAATTTCTTCATCTGAAAATTGTCTGTTCATATCTTTTGACCATTTATCAATTGGAGAATGCCTTGATTACTTATAGAGTCAATTCTCTATATATTGTGGAAATGAGCCTCCTCCTTTCTTACACCTTTCTCCTACTACTTCTGTTTTCCCTTTCCATTAGCTTCCCTTTCCTTTCCCCTTTCCTCTCCCACTTCCCTATAAGGTGAGACAAGTTTCTCTGTGCAACCAAATATGCCTGATATTCTCTCTTTGAGCCAAATCTCATGGAGTAAGAGTCCCATAATGTTCTCCTCCTCTCCCTTCTTTCCCTCAATTATAATAGATCTTCTTTGCCTCTTCATGAGATATAGGTTGCCTCATTTTGCCTCCATTTTCCTCTTTATCCAGTACAATCCTCTTTCTACATATTGTTCCTTTTTCATATTATCATACTAAAATAAAAAAATATAAGTACTCTCTAAATACTTAACAAAAATAAGTACATAACAGAAATATAATTCTCAAGAGTTATTTCATTTTTTACCTTTTTATGCTTTTCTTGAATTCTTATGGTGTTTTTCTTCTTTAAAATATAAGATGGTTCTCTCTGGGAGAGGGTTTCTTGGGGAGGCAGCCTTAGTTGCAGTTGAAAGTAATAATCACTCCAAAATGCAGCCAGGTGCTAAAAGTTCAGTCTTTTATTGTGTCCTTCAATATAGCTCGGTTAGTTTTCTTAGAGGCTTCTCTTTCTCCTTGGTTCTAAGAGCTCTTGCAGGTTGTCCCTTGCTTCTGTCTCTGCTTTCTTCAGTCTCCAGACAGCATCTCCTTGCCTGGGGCTGGGCAGCTTTCTGGAGAGCCTTTCAGATCAGCTTGGTCTCAGTGGGGGGAAGTGCAGGAGCCCAGCCACCACAGTGGTATGAAATGAAGTGAATCTGGTTGCGCCTCTGAGAGAAGGCTTCTCCTGAACTGACTTGACACTCCCCTCTCAAGTCTTTTCAGCTGAACTCTCCTAGAGATCCTCTGTCTGTTTCTTATATATGATCTCCTCTGAGAGAGAGTGGGATTATGGGTTTCTCCCAGAGTGCTCTCTGGCGCTGAGAGCTTCAAGGGAGATGTGAATTCAGATATCTTATACTAAACCCTGAACTCTCCCAAATGTGTGAACTCTAATGAGTAAAGGTGTGAACACAAGCATTGTATCAATTACCTTGAGTTAACACTAGGATTCTAACATCTCCCTTGAGTTATCACCTTGTTTCAAGTTGAATTAACACTAGGATTCCAACAAATTCTGTATTTGGAGATTAAATTTTTTGTTCAGCTCAGGTCTTTTCATCAGAAATAGATGAAATTCACCTGTAGTATTGAATGTCCACCTTCTTCCCTGTAAGATAATGCTCATTTTCTCTGAATAGCTTATTATTGGCTATAATCCAAGTTCTTTTGCCTAATTTAGGAATATCTAATTCCAGGCCTTTAAGGTAGAAGCTGCAAGATCCTGGGTAATCCTGATTGTGGCCCTTCAGTATTTGAATTGTTTCTTTTTGGATATTTGCAATATTTTTTCCTCGGTCTGATAGTTCTGAAATTTAGCCACAATATTCCTTGGGATTTTTAATTTGGGATCTCTTTCAGGAGGTGATCAATGAATTCTTTCAATTTACCTTCTAATTCTAGGACATCAGGGCAGTTTTCTTTTATGATTTCCTGAAGGATAATGTCTAGGCTCTTTTTTTCATCATGGCTTTCAGGAAGTCCAATAATCCTTAGATTGTCTCTCCTAGATCTATTTTCTAGGTCAATTGTTTTTCCTAGGAAGTATTTCATATTTTCTTCAATTTTTTCTTTTTTCTTTTTTTCTTTTTGGTTTTGTTTGACTGATTCTTGAAGTCTTATTAAGTTTCACTTCCATTTGTTCAATTCTAATTTTTAGTGTATTTTCTTCAGTTACCTTTTTTAGTTCCTTTTGCATTTGGCCAATTGAATTGTTTTGTTTATTGCATTTTTTTCCATTTCACAAATTCTGTTTTTCATCAAATTGGTAGCTTTTTCATATCTATTTTGTAAGCAGTTATATGCTTTTTTACATTTCATCAAATCTATTTTTTATGGAATTTTCTTCAGATAATTTCTGTTTTTCCTTTTCCATATCCTCTTGCAAAAATCTTATTTCCTTTCCCCATTTTTCTTCTCTCTTTTAAGATCTTTTTTGAGATCTTCCAAGAAGGCCTTGTGAAACGAGGACCAGCTCATATCTCCCTTGGGGCTTCATCTGGAGTTGATTTGCTTTTGGGAACCTCTGGGTTTAAGATCTATTTTCTCTCTCCACAAAAGTTGTCTGTGGTCAGAATTCTTTTTACTTTTTTACTCATTCTTAAGGGTTGAGATCTGCTCTTAGGACAAAGAAAGTTTGCCCTGGGGCTGGTGTTTCTGATTGACTTCCGATACTGGGTAAGCCAGGTGCCACGTTCTTCTGGGGCTCAGCAGCTTACAATTTTTTCCTTGTATTGGCTTTTGGGTGTCTTACAGCAAATCCAATAAGCCACCCACCTGTAAACAGGGCAGAGTAGCCTAAGAGACCCAAAGAAGGTTCTCTGGTCCTCAGACTCAGCAATGTTCAAACTCCCCACCCCAGCTCCTTGCCTCAGACTCCCTGTGTTGCACTCTGGACTCAGCAGACAGTCCCTCTGCTCATTTGAAGGTCTGAAGTTCTTCCAAAGTATCTTCTTCTAGAAATGTATTATACTCCAAATATTTGTAGGTTCTGTTGCTTCAAAACCAGTTTAGAGGCTTAATCTATTGTTTGGAAGAAAGGTTAGAGGTCACAGAAAGTTGTGTCTGCTTTCTGCCATCTTCTTGTTGCATTTTTGATAAATGTATGAGGTTAAAAGTATCACTTTTCAAGGAAATTATTAACATACAAACAAAAAGTATTAAAGCATGCTGTGATATGTTTTTTTTCTGTTTAAGAAAAGAATTTCAGATTTGGGATGACCCTTGCAGTTCTAGAGAAGTAATGATGATAATAATAATGGTGATAATGATGATAATGGTGACTTAGTACCTCTCTTGGCCTTTTGTACTAGTAGGATGGATTCAGATCCATGTGAGTCCTGAGATTCCTGTAGGAGATCCCTAGGATGTGAAGGAGGAATTTTGTTTTCTTTTGAATTAAATCGTGATTTCACTGGTATAAGAAAAGGCTGATATATTTGATCAATAGTCCTACAATGTGTGGTCTTAGAGTGTTGTTTGGATCAAAGTAGGGATAGAAGACGGAACTAAGAGGTGACATGATTTGTTTAGAGTCACAGAGCTAGTATTTGTCAGAACTAGGGATTCACACTCTTTTCTTCTTTTCTTTGTGACCAGTCCTTTTATCCACTATACCATGTGTCCTATAAGGTATCATTAGTATACTTATTTTACAGATATTTATACAGATATTTATACAGAATTTTACAGATTCTGAACCTCAGGGAAAATATGTTACTTAATGTGGGTAACACTGCTAGTTGTAATGGGCTGAGGCTTGAGTTGATGCACTGAGGTCCCAAGCACATGAGGCTAAATAGTAATTGGACCATAATCTATTAATATATAAGCTTGGAGAAAGAATGGCCCCCGCCTACTCTTTGTGCAAGTCCTGATGTGTTGTATAGGAAATGACGATTTTGATGGGTGGAGGCAGGGGAGTGGAAAAGGAAGGGGAAGGAGAGACTTTTGGCATTGCTATTGTGACAGTTTGCTCAGCTCAGATCTCTCTCTGTTAGCTGGCTTCCTGTCGCAACTGCCCATATTGCTATCACAATCCTTCTTACCTATATTTACTATCGCAATCCTTATTCATCTCTTCACTTCAATAAATATTGAAGATTTTTCCCTTAACCTGAATTCCTGACTCCGGCTGATTTTAAATACGCAGTCATTACACTTGGAGCCCAAGCGTGGGAACCAAGGACCCTACTTTTACTGAAGAAGTCTCCAGTGACCAGGAACTTAGGTGAGTATAAGACAAACAGGGAACTTATTTTCTTAAAGAGTAAAGCAGTAGCTTTTTGGCTGAAATGGGACAGATCCTAGGTAAAGATTCTCCATCCCCCACCCCCAACCCCCCCCAACCCCCGCCCCACCCAGGAGTGGTGCTATAGAAAGCCTGCTTAAGCTGATAGAAGATCAAGGGCTACTTGTAACTTGGGAACAGGCAACTAAACTTCTGGGTATATTAAAATGCAGCTCCTCTTGGTTCTTAGAGGAAGAGCAAATCTCTCTAGATAACTGGGCATTGGTTGGTCAACAGCTCTCCAGATATAACAA
Source organism: Antechinus flavipes (assembly GCF_016432865.1). NCBI lineage: Eukaryota > Metazoa > Chordata > Mammalia > Dasyuromorphia > Dasyuridae > Antechinus > Antechinus flavipes. The sequence goes on along the minus strand of NC_067398.1, from coordinate 284,050,310 downwards.
TGAAAACGGTCCTCATTCAGTTTCCTTCCAGGCATTCTATTTATACAATACGATACAGTTGGCCTTAAAATACCTTATAAGTTCTAGGAGAAAAGGAAAAAACTCTAGGAATAGCCAAATGGGGAAGCCTGAGATAAAGGAGGAAGACAAAGAACAGATTAATGGCCATATCCCCACAGGGCATGGAGACTTAAGTGAGGCTCAAGGGTTTGGTGAATCTGAGGCAGCTTCAGCCCCACCTAAGGAGCAGGTAATTGACTCTCCTCCATCAACTCCACCCTCCCGGATGGAGGGAAGAGGGGTAGTGGGGAGAGCAGTGACAGCACCAGCACCTCCCCCCCAGCATCCAGCACCTCCCCCTCAGCATCCAGCTGCTCCTTTGAGTAGATTGCAAAAGGGACTAATTAAGGCCAAAGAAGAAGGGAGAAATGTATTGGAATTTCAACACCATATTTTTCCCGTTATTCAGCAGTTTAATTCTTCAGGTCAAGAAAGTGAAAGATACTCTCCCTTTGATATAGATATCCTCAAAGACCTGAAAAAAGCTTGCACTCTTTATGGGGCTACATCAGCTTATGTTAAGATGTTATTACAGAATTTGGCTTTTGAAATCTTGACCCCTAATGACTGGAAATCTATAGCAAAGATATGCCTAGAACCTGGACAAAACTACTTGTGGCTTTCTGAATATAGTGAGCTCTGTAGGATACAAGCCCAACAAAATAGTCAAAGTGGAGTTCATGCTGCAATCACCTATGACCTACTAACAGGTGTAGGTCCTTATGCAGATGTCCCAGTACAGATTAATTATTCTATAGCAGCATATGAGCAAATTGCTGCTAATGCTATCAAAGCGTGGGCTTCTCTCCACAATAAATACGACAAGGGTGGGGCCTTCACAAAAATAACACAAGGGCCAAATGAACCCTTTGCTGACTTTGTGGGACGTTTGCAGACGCTATCATAAGAACAAACAGAGAAAATGCAATAACAGACATTTTGATAAGGCAACTTGCTAAGGAAAATGCTAATAAGGTTTGCAGAAGAATTATACTAGTACTGTGCAAGGATGCTCCTTTAGAGGAGATCATAAGACGCTGTGCAACAGTGGGCACAGATGCCTTTTATACCCAGGCTATGGTGCAGACTTCCCAAAATCCAAACATGGGAAGACAGAGTCCCTCTTGGCAAGGGACTTCCAGAGAGACTCATAGATGCTTTCAGTGTGGAAAAGTAGGGCATCTGAAAGCTCAATGTTGGTATAGAGATAGAATGGGAAAACAAGGTGGGAGAACAAGACCCCCAAACCCCATGTCCAAAATGCAACAGAGGCTTCCATTGTGCCTCAGAATGTAGACAGATTCAGGGAAACGGGATGAGGGGCCCAGCCCCAGGGCCCAAGGCAAAAAACACTTGGGGCATGATGGCAGCCAATGGTGCACCCAGGGAGGGCCTAGAAGTCCAGTACCCAGATGTGACCAATCAGCCAGAAAGCCATATGATGGGAGAAGGGGTTTACACAGTCAGCCAGCCAGGAAGCAACCTGATGGCAGAAGGGAATTACAATTGGGGAGAATAGAGCTGTATGCAGCTGGGACAACTGAGATACCCCCTGGAGAGGTGAAATCTGTTCCTCTCCAGCCTATGGATCCCCTACCTCCAGGCACAGTAGGCTTGACCATTTCACCTCCTTGTATGTACAAAACAGTGTCCATCCACACACTGATGTGGGAAACTGGGGAATGTGTAGATAATATCCCAGTCACTAATACAGGTAGACAATGTGTGACTTATCACCCAGGAGACGTAGTAGCATCAGGTTTACTCATACAGAATCCTAATAAGCAGCCTCGTGATAGTCACCCAGGTTCTGACTCCAGACCATAAAATCCAGGAATTTACTGGACAGCAGCTGTAACAGCTGACTGACCTATGCTCACAATCTATATAAATGGCCTACCATTGGAAGGATTGGTAGACACAAGTGCGGATCGTACAGTTATTAGAGGTGCCAATTGGCCCAGTCACTGGCCAAAGATTAAAGCAGACACCTATATGTCTGGAGTAGGAGGATCAATAGCAGCTGAAGTTAGTGCTGCCCCTATGAAATGGACTTTTGAAGGCAAAACAGGAGTTTTTACTTCTTTTATAGTTGAAAAACTCCCCATCAATCTGTGGGGAAGAGATGTTTTACAACAATTAGGGTTAAAAATGAGTACTTTGGTTTTTTAAGCAGGGCTGCTATTGAAGGCCTGCCAACACTTTCACCTGTTCCTATCCAATGGAAAACTGATACACCAGTGTGGATAGAACAGTGGCCCTTAGGTAGCGATAAAATTCAGGCCTTATTAGATATAGTACAGGAGCAGCTTGAACAAGGGCATTTACAACCTTCTCTAAGTCCTTGGAATTCCCCAGTGTTCGTTGTAAAAAAGAAATCCGGAAAATGGAGGATGCTCACTGATTTAAGAAAGGTGAATGAACAGATGGAAACTATGGGAACTCTTCAGCCTGGACTTCCATCTCCTACTCAACTGCCTAGAGAGTGGCCTCTTTGGGTCATCGATATTAAGGATTGTTTCTATTCTATCCCTCTGGATAAGGAGGATATAAAAAGATTTGCCTTTTCAGTGCCCAGCGTTAACTTAGCTGAGCCTTATAAAAGATATGAATGGACAGTTTTGCCACAGGGAATGAAAAACAGCCCCACTATGTGTCAAATGTATGTTGCTGCTGCTCTTGCTCCAGTAAGAAAAGCAGTTCCAAAAGTTATGCTATTACATTATATGGATGATATATTGGGATGTGCACCTGAGGAACAAATGCTAGAAGCATGTCTACAAAAGACCATAGAAACACTAAGATACTACAAATCATACATAGCTGAAGAGAAAATTCAAAGACATGCTCCTTTTCAATATTTAGGATATGAAGTATACCCTAAGGTGCTTACAGTACAAAAACTGTCCTTAAGAACAGAGAAGCTAAACACCTTAAATGATTTTCAGAAATTGATAGGAGATATCCAATGGATGTGACCAGTGTTAGGCTTGACTACCTATCAGTTACAACCATTATATGATATTTTAAGGGGAGATAATGCTTTAAATTCACCACGCCAGCTTACAAAAGAAGCTCAAGAGGCTTTGAGAAAAGTTGAACTGACTTTATCCAATGTGGTTGAAAGAGTCACTCAAAAGCCCTTGGAAATATCAGTTTTTGCCACACAAGAGGCACCCACAGCAGTCCTTCATCAAGGAGACAGTGTGATAGAGTGGGTGAACCTCCCAGCACAACCAGAACAAAGCCTTACTCCTTACCCAGTGCTTGTGGCTAGAATTTTGTTAATTGCCATTAAGCGAGCAGTACAATTATCTGGGGCAAGACTTGATAAGATATACACCTTTTACACCAATACACAAATTAATGTGTGTTGTGAGACCATCCCAGAGTGGCAAATTTTATTAGCCATGGCTCCTAATTACACATGGGTCTCCATTAAAGATAACCAGACTTTTACATAATTGGTGATGGATTCTTGAAGAAAAAGTTTCTAAAGTTCCTCTTAAAGGACCAACTATCTTTACAGATGCGTCCAAACACAATATTTGTGCTGTATACTCTCATGACTTAACGATAAAGAGAGTAGTCAGAACTCCTTTTCAGTCCACTCAGCAGAACGAATTATATGCGATCATGTTAGTTCTCATTTATTACCCAGGAGACATAAATATAATATCTGATTCAGCCTATTCAATAGGTGTGGTAAAAAGAATTGCTATAGCCCAAATAAAATTTGCAGCTTCTAATATATATCAGCTCTTTAAGGAACTTCAGGAGCAAGTGAGAAAACATCCAGGTAAGATTTATATCTTGCATGTCCACTCACATAGTGGACTCCCAGGCCCTATTTTTGATGGGAATTCAAAGGCAGATAGCCTTTTAACTATGTTAGCCAGTACACCTTTATTTCAGGAGGCCCAGAAATCCCATTTTAAATACCATCAGGCTGCTCGAGCTTTGCGTTTACAATTTGGGATTACAAAAGAGGAAGCTAGCAGCATAGTAAAAAGCTGTACAGCTTGCCTTCCTTTCCATGCTCCTACACTGCCTCCAGGGAAGAACCCTAGTGGTTTGAGACCCAATGAAATCTGGCAAATGGATGTGACCCATTATAAATCTTTCGGTCGTCTGTCTTTTATCCATGTTGTGGTAGACACCTTTTCAGGATTCACTTTTGCCATACCAGCAGCAAAAGAGACAGCCTGAGTGGTCACTGAATTCCTCATACAAGCATTTGCCATTATGGGTGTGCCACAAGCAATAAAAACAGACAATGGTCCTGCATACACCTCCAAACATTTTGCACACTTTTTGCACAGTATAAGATTTTACACACCACTGGCATACCCTTTAATCCTCAAGGACAGGCAATAGTAGAGAGGAGAAACAGACACATTAAAACGCTCCTCCTAAAACAAAAGAAAGGGGGAGCCACAGATAACCCTAGAGAACTACTAAATCTAGCACTTTATATTATTAACTTCTTGATTTTTGACAAAGATGCACTGGCTCCGCAGACAGGTTTTATAACCCACCGGAAGGGCAGTGTCCAGTGCAAGCAGCTCTACTATCTTTAGATAATCACCAGGTGATGTGGAGAGACCCAGAAAGTGGTGAATGGAAGGGACCAGATAGGCTAACTGCTTGGGGGAGAAGGTTTGCTTGTATCTCTACAGGTGGAGAAGGAATCAGATGGGTGCCAACGAGCCATATTCGCCTTGTCCATCGCAGAGAGACGGAGCAGACCCTTGAAACGAAGGAGAAGACCCAAGAAACATCGGGTGGTTCTGTTGCTGATTGTGCTCACCATTGAAAGAGTGGTAGTTATGGCATTTGACTCATGGACATAGAAAATCATTGGACTTCAAAACCCTCAGAAATCATTGGATTCTCTGAGACATTAGATTGTTGTAGGACTTTAAATCCCTCAGGAATCATTGGATTCTTTGAGACATAAGACTTGAAAGCCCTCAGGAATCATTGGATTTTCTGAGAAATGATAAGACTGTTACAGGACTTCAAAATCTGCTGGAATCATTGTATTCCCTAAGACATAAAAAGACTTTTGCTGGACTTCAAAAACTTGGGGGGATCATTGGATTCCCTGATATGTGAAGCAATGGACAACAGATTGGTTTGGGACTATCTCTTGGCTGCTGAAGAGGTGTATGTGTGACTGCTGTTTGCATACTCTCCTTCTAGGACTTCTGGCAATCTTTTACATCATAATGTTGATTTATATTGTTTGTTATACCGTTACTTGGGTGTATAATTCATATCTGTTACACCACATCAAACCTGCACTGACTGTGGGGAGAGTCATCACTAATAGCCTCTGTGTTGTTGCTATGTGCTTGTGTAATACTTCCCATGCTAATGGGTTTGTGCATAATAAGACCCTTGAGCCCAGAAACCTGCTAGCAACCCCCACTTCCCTTTGGTGCTTTTCATCTCCCTTCTTGAGATGTCAGGGGGGTTGTGATCACCTGCTTTTCGGTGCTTTCACCTCCTTTCCTGAGAAGTCAGGGAGGGTGTGATCACCTCCCCTTGGGGGCTCTGACCTCCCTGAGGAGTCAGGGATGGCATGATCACCTGTGTTCTAAAACAAAAGAAAGCGGGAGATGTAATGGGCTGAGGCTTGAGTTGATGCACTGAGGTCCCAAGCACATGAGGCTAAATAGTAATTGGACCATAATCTATTAATATATAAGCTTGGAGAAAGAATGGCCCCCGCCTACTCTTTGTGCAAGTCCTGATGTGTTGTATAGGAAATGACGATTTTGGTAGGTGGAGGCAGGGGAGTGGAAAAGGAAGGGGAAGGAGAGACTTTTGGCATTGCTATTGCAACGGTTTGCTCAGCTCAGATCTCTCTCTGTTAGCTGGCTTCCTGTTGCAACTGCCCATATTGCTATCGCAATCTTTCTTACCTATATTTGCTATCGCAATCCTTATTCATCTCTTCACTTCAATAAATATTGAAGATTTTTCCCTTAACCTGAATTCCTGACTCCAGCTGATTTTAAATACACGGTCATTACAGCTAGTAACTGAAGGAAGATTTGAATCTAGATTTTTGCAACTTCAATTTTAGTGCTCTATTCAATAAAACATTTAATCAGAGGATTTTTTGGAGAAATCAGATTTCTCCAGAAATCCCTGAAATCATTCTTAGTTTACTCTAATGATGAGATTGCATTGAAATGTCTTTACTTGGGGCAGTGAGGTGGCACATTGGATAGAGCAACAGCCCTGAAGTCAGGAGGACCTGAGTTCAAATGTGTCCTCAAACACTTAACACTTCCCTAGCTGTATGACCCTGGGCAAGTCACTTAACCCCAATTGCCTCAGGAGAAAAAAAATTTTTTTAGTCATTAATCTAGTCATGAAATCATTATATTATTATAAGGAGATGGCAAAGGACAAAGCAGTTTTGGTTAAAAAAAATTTCAGATAGTGATTTTGTTGAAAATTTTAGTAAATGCTTCGAAGTCCTTTCTGGGTTGTTGGGTTTTTTTTGTTATTGTTATTTTATGGAATTTGGGCCATTAAGTATGCTTAAATTTTTTTCTGTCATCAGAGACATTTAGCCTAGTAGTATACAGACTATTAAGAAATGGGAAATTTTTAATGAAAGAATAGCATCCATTAACAGCCAATGGACATTTAGCAGGTCAGTTAAATTTTTTTACATGAGTCATGATTTATGAAAAAATCATACAGTTATTCCAACTTAAGTATTATTTTATTAAAACATGTTCGTAGCAATGAAAGCTCTAAAAGAATAATATATCACTTTTTAAACCTTAAGATGGCAGTATAGATTAAAAATTCTTGAAAGGATGAAAACTAAACTATGAATAAATAAGTGGAGTTAATTTGGAATTTCCCCTCAATTTTTTAAAATAATATAATAAGTTGAAAATGTAGCAAAAAATATAGGCCATCGATTATAGTACAATTTGATTTACAAGAATTTTGGCTATGGCATAACAGAAACTTTGTCCTTTTATTTTAGGTTATTCATACCCAGTCTGTTCTGACATATCATCATCTCCATGAGTTATCATTGATACCTCAGATAAGTCAAGTTTCTCCCAAAGTTTTAAACCTTGTCTTCCAGAGTTGCTTATACCAGAGTTCTCTTCATCATTACTTTTTTTTTTAATCAGCCATAATTCTTCCTCTTATAAATTTGACTCTAAATCAAAATCTCTTCACTTTCTTTTCTTTGATTTCACTTTTTTCCCCTTCCTTTTTTTGGACATAATGTAGCCAGCAAGTTGTTTGACAATGAAATCAATCTGAGATCAAATATTCTATCAAGTTTTCAATTAGAGATAAGTTTGATTTGTTTATTTAAAATCATAGTATTTCGTGTGGGAGGGGATCTTGGAGATAATCCAGTCCAGTGGTTTCTAAATTCTATTAATGATGCCCTCTTTTCCATATAAAAAGTTATTGCTTCTCACAATTTTCATAAAACAATATATTCAAATAACTTTCTTAGTTCATATTTTATTCAAATTAATTAAGAACATATTTAAAATTTTATAACACATATCTTGAACATACAACAAAAATAATATTATAGCAATTGCTAAATTTTTTTATAATTAATATGATGAGGTTTTTGGTGTAAAGTTTCTGAAAATATAGAATAATAATAATAATAGTGTTAATTTATTTTACTCATCTTTCTGAGTTCAGATCTGACCTCAGAAACTTAATAGATGTATGGTCCTGGACAAAGCACTTAATCCTGTTTGCCTTCCTCATCTGTTCAATGAGTTGGAGAAAAAAGTGGCAAGCTATTTTAATAGTTCTGCCAAGAAAGTCCCAAATAGGGTCAAGAAGCATCAGAAATGACTAGATAATTACAACAAATTAAATGAACATCTTTTAGTACGTCTCTTACATCATCTGCTTATAATGCAAAATAGGAATATTTTAGTCTCTCAATAAATTAATCAAAAAAGGCTTCAGACATATGATCATTTCTTCTCAATATATTTTCTCCAAGCACAGCCATTTGAAATTTACAACTTGCCAAACATTACTTCAAACATATCACCAGTTATAGATAGCACTGTTTCTCCTTAATGGTATTCTTTTTCACTCAGCAATTTGAAAATGATTGAAGTTATCCTTTTTATGTCACTGACATATTTAAAATTTCATTGTATTAAGGGCATATCAATAATCTGCCCAATCAAAGGTTTTTTTTTTTTATTCCAACTGTCACCATCCATTCCAATTTTGTGTCATTTTCAATTTAGAAAGAATGCAATCTCTGTAGTTATTAGATAAATTGATTTTTTAAAATAGTAAATAATACAGGGACAAGCCCAATTCCTAAGGGCACTCCGCTGGAGATTGCCTTCTGAATGGACATGGAACCATTAATACTATTCTTTAGATATGTTCATTCAACCATTTCAGAATCCATTTAATTTTGTTATTATCTTCCCCATATCTCTTCATCTTTTCCATAAGAATAATAGGAAAATCTTTATCAAATGTTTTGTCAAAATCCAGCAAACTAGATATACAATACTTTTACAACTAGCATTAAAATAAATTGCTACATTTTCATCAAGGTCTTTTTGGAGATCTTTTGTTTATCTATAAAATGATATCTTTAAATGTCAACTTCAGTGATTGCTTTCTGTATTTTCAGGGATATATTTATAATTTCAATTACCTTTTTTAAATTCTGCTATTTCACTAGATAAGATCACAGGCCCTCATGTTATTGCCTAAAAATGAAAGTGATAGCAGTGTAATGAATTTTAGATTAAAGATGAATATGATCATAAAAGGTAAAGTAGAAGAATATTCTAAAAAGGACATTGCATTGGAATATTGAGGAACTGGAGTTCTATTCCTAGCACTGCTGTTAGCTATGTGTAACTGAATTTAGATTAAATCCTTTAGCTCCAGGTCCTTTTATTTATAAAATTATCAGGTTTGAGTAGATGAAGAAAATATTTATGAATACAATGAGATAATATTTTGATTTTGTATTTACAAATCTATAACAATGAGGAAAAACCTTCTTAAATATAAAATATAATTTATCCTGAATAATGTGAGCTCCTTGGGAGCAGTGTCTCATTTTTTAAAAATTGTTTATTCACTGCTTAGGTCATATGCCTTGCACATACTTGAAACTCAGTCCATGCTTATTGGATGAGGAAATGAATGAATCAACATTGAAACCTGAGTATTTTCCTTTAGCGTTATCCTTATTTAAGCCAACTAAACAGACAAAAATTTGACTATATCAGTAATTAAGCAAGAAACTTTTATTTTGCTAAGAAGTTTCAAACAAAGAATTTTAAAAGTAGAATGTAACAGAATAGAATTCAAGCTTCTTGAGGGTAGACTTTCATTTTTCTCTAGCAGGTAGCCTGGCACATAGTAAGTATTTAAATGCTTGTTGATTGATCTTGCTTTCCTAGATCACATCTTGCAGTGTGATCTTGTAACTTATTTCTATGACTCACTGCCACTACCTAAATGTAACTAACTCAAATGCCAATTTAACTAAAACACTTCTCATTGGTGAAGTTTGATTATTCAATGCTTCATACCTCTGTGAGAGGCAAAGTTGGTGAGAGCTTGGAGAGAAGTGGTAGAAGGACAGTTGACTGTCCTTGCATTCTTGAAGGAGAAAGAGTCTGAGAAGAAAATGATAGGGAGAGGAAAAGGTGACCTCAATCATATTCCCACTAGTGGATTATAGTAGAGATCCCTTGGATAAGATCTGTGATATATCCCTCTATGTATACTTCCTCTGATTTATGCTTTGATATTGATTTGGATGAATGGGTTTATTCTTTATTCATTATGTGTTGGCATTTGGTAGGAGGGAGATCAAGCTTTCTATCTATCTCTGTCTCTATATTTATATCTTATAGAACTCCTTTCTTGTTAGGGGATAGCAATTGGGAAAATAGCTTGAACCTAAAAGTTATTTTTCTTAGATTTAACAGTAACTAAGAGAGCAAAAAAAATATTATAGCCTAGGAATAACTCTCTGAGGAAAGCAGAGTCACCAATCTCTGCCTCTAACTTTCTACTTACCCTTCTGGAAGATCAAAGTCTCCTTTGGAGAAGGGTGAAATGAAGAGACTCTAGACATATGTTTTTTCCCTTTATTCGAGCCTCATCTAAACCAACCTATATGTGTATATGTATACACATAGATATAGCTAGTTTTATATAGATATATCTGTGACCCTACACCAATATCATGAACTACTATATATCTGTGAATTTTTATGTATATATTTATAACTGGATAAACTATATTACCATATACCATATATAGTTATATATGAAAATATATATATATACATGTAGGCATACTATATACTATCATATAGCAATTGATACATAGGTATGGTTACATAAAATAGGTATTTATAGATATGTCTACATATTACATATATCTATCTGACATTATGTATTATATATCAATCCCTATACATATATCGTATAGGTTTGATATATATGATGTAGGAATGTAACATATATGTGTGTGTGTGTGTGTGTGTGTGTGTGTATACACAGAAAGAAAGAGAGATGCAAAGAGAAAAAGAGAGAGTCTTGATTTGCCCAAAAGACTTATTTTATGGAGAACTCACACAGGACAAGTGCTTACAAGGGTAGTCAGAAAAAAGCAGACAAGGACACTCTTAAGATCTCAGGAACTTTAGAATTGATTATATGACATGGGAGATACTGGCACAGCAATGCCCAATACAGCATGCCCTTATCAGAGAAAGTACTGTGCTCTGTGAGCAAAGCAGAATTGAGTTTGCTTAGAAAAACCATGAGATGTACAAAGTTGGAGAATCCACCCCAAATGTTCATATTGTTCTAATTTTTGATTGCTTTGTCATTTTGAGGCTTTGGGGGGGCAGTGATGGAATTTACAAGCTCTATTTGTGTGGCAGAGCATTCCAAACTGGTATTGGTTTGATAAGCCACAATCAGACATACTAACTTGACTATAACAGAGCAAGGTTCTTTTGGTGCTCTTTGAGAATGAAGGCAACAACCAATCAACCAAGCAATATATATATATATATATATATATATATATATATATATATATACATAACTATGTATGATATATAATTATATAATTACATGTAGCTATGACTACATATTTATATACCTATAGATATGGTATTTTAGAATTTTGGGGATATTTCTCCATATTTAGGGAGATCCCTGTATCTGTGTACTTGGGATCTCATCTTGTTCTGTCCTTATATGAGTAGTTGTACATTTTATCTTGGGTTTTTTGGGGGGGCTGAGATGAACAGGGATTCTAAAGTCTCAATTTTCCATGGCTTGTGGGAACAATCTGAAGCATGGGTCAGTTTTCTCAGATCACAATGAAAACTGGCCTGTATGACATGGAAAAGACTCTATGCTTTGCTAATTACCAAGGACTCAAAAAGTATCTAACTGACGTTTTCCTTGATCTTACCATAAAAGGGAGTGCTAAGCTGGGAAGACAGCCTATGGCAAATATGACCTACAGTTTTCTGAAGATATATTTATATTTCAGGAGTGCCAAATAGCCATCATAGCGTGAGATTAACCATCATCATATTATTTACCCCCACTAAAAGATCTCAAATCTCTTTGATGACTTTTTCTGATAATTACAATATTTTTTTAATTTTATGATAAAAAAGATTTGCTTTGAGGGGAATTTATTTTATATCCATTTGATTCTCCTACCCAATAAAGCATAAAATAGTTGTATTTATTTTATGTACTTGAACACTTTAAAAATGCCATATGGAGCTTTGCATAAAGTAATACTGTTTTTTTAATTCTTTCAAAGTGAAATAACCTCTACCAGAAATCTAAAACATAATCACTGTCACTTATTTAGCATTCTAAGGTTTATAAGGCATTTTTTTCTCCTGTGCAAGTATTATTGTTCTCATTTTGCAGATGAAGAAACTAAAGCATATGGAAGTTAAGCAAATTAAATCCATAGTCATATATATAACCTGCCTTTTGCCATACCTATAGGGAGAAGTAACTCAAGAGACTGGGGTGTTTGTTGGGGTGGAAAAGAGAGGGGCAAAGACTACCAGGGTAAATGGACTACTCATCTCAGTTTCTGAAAGATGTAGGTGTCAAGATAAGATTCTATAGGCCTCAGCCCTCAGTTTCCCTCCATGTGAATGGGTAATTGCAATACAGTGAACTATTATTCACTCCTGTTTTGCAGCTTCTGATTAATCCTGGGAGCGAATACAGTTTAAAGAACACTGTCCTGCGTGGATTCTGGCCAAATCCACCAAGGACACAGTAAAACTTCACTCTTGATAGACTCTAGTAGGACTGGTCCCCCCTTCTGTATTCTCTCAAGAAAGTGAAATTAGTATCACTGGCATTTAGCCACCTTTGTTCCCTGAGCTATTTAAGTCATGATAGATCAATACCCAAATTGGAATCTCACCCATGGAGAAGACACTCTGCCTGGAACCCTCTTGGTCGCAACTTGCAGAGCTGTGATCTGGGATTCCCTAGCTTGAAGTCTGCATAGGGGGTACTTCCCTGAATTCTTGATGTTTTCTGTCTTCTCTCCCCATCTAGTCTATATATCTCTTTGTATTGTACTAGTTATATTAATCATTAGATGCATTAAGTGCTTTTGCTATAAGAACTACACTGTCAATTCTTGTTTTCCTTTTTTATAATTCGTTATTATTAAACATTTTCATACAACCTGTTATCTTAGATCTTCTTGTTGGGAGTGAGCTATTCTGTAGGAGTAAAAATAAATCTTAACCTAACCTAACTGGCTTCATGAACAGGATTGATTTGCTATATAGAATGTTGCTTTTCAAAAAGATAAGCTTGGGAGAAAAAGAGATGTATATTCCTGGTTGGGATGATTTTCCTTATTAGTCCCTGGCCAAAGTTTGGGCACAGGGCACTGGGACATGTGAGAATTGGGGATCTTATGTAAAGCAAGGATCCCACATACAGGTAACAGATTCCTATTGAAAAAGAGAAAGAAATGACAGGTATTTGTAGGAGGGATTGGGCTTTGTTAACTGTCTACCATACTGTCTGTGATGATAGGAACTGGAAAAATATTAGAGAACAAAAAAGGAAAGAGAGGGTTAATCAGAAGAAAGTGCATGTTGTGATTGTTTCTGCCCCAATTAACTGGGATCCAGATAAATGGGATGGTGATGTATGGGATGAAAATGAGGAGGATGATTTAGAAGAGGAGGAATGGAAAGAGCGTAAAGAAAACTCCCCAGATGATTTAACTGCACACCTAGTATATAGTAGGAGGTTAGAAGAGGATCCTAATGGGGCTCAAAGGACTAGAAATGTCACCGAGGTTGCTGACATTATTGCCCGCTTCTCCCAAAAGTCAGGCGAGCCCTTAATTAGCTGGGTAGTCTGTCTTAGTGATGGAGGAGTGGGAGGAATTTGGCTGGACTCTAAAGATTGTATCAAATTTATTAGAATATGTTCCAATCCATTTGTATAGCAAGCTTTTAGAGACTGTGCTAATATAAATGATGCTGCTGGTGCTCCCATAAATACTTACTTCCCTTTTGGAGATAGTTTGTGAGGGAATGAAGAACCAATATCCTGATACTACAATGTGACCAAATAAAGAGTGAGTTTGATACACTCTGAAAGATGGCATTCAGAGGTTAAAAGAGAAGGTCATAAAAACTGCTATAATGATGGGAGACACTGATATATAGACTAACAGTCCTGTAAAAGTTCTCCATCACAACCCGATAACTGCACCACCTGCTTACAAACATATCATGTTATCTTTGTGGTTGGCAGCCATGGGAGAAAATTTAGGGGTAGTAATAGATAAAATGTGCCAGGAGATCTGAGGGAGATCTTGCTCCTACAGGAAATGGTGATCAGTCCAAGCCAACTAACACTCAAAAGAGATTGTCTAGGCAAGAATTATTTACTGCCTTTCTAAAAACAGGAGTAAAACAAGAGGAGACTGATGGAATTCCAACCTCTGAAACCTAGAGAAATAACAATTACTCCAAAGTTGACTCCTTCAGCTCTGCCTTCACTATATCTCAGTTGGGAGCATTTAAAAGGAGAATAGGATGAAGGTCAGGCCTCTGTAGTAAGAATGACTAGAAAAGATTATTGGCCTCACATTAAATTAGTGATTTATTGGGAAAATGGTTCTACTATTACATTTAGTGCTCTAATTGACACGGGGGCTGAGGCCACTCTAATATATGGCAATCCAACAAAATTCAAAAGGGGAACTCCTATAATCATTTCAGGATTAGGTGGTTCAGAAATTTAAAGTTAAAGAAGTTAAAGAAATTCAAACTAATCTCCAAATGAAAATTGGACAATTCCCAGAGTAAGACTATTCAGTGGTAATTGTGCCAATCTCAGAATATATAATTGGTATAGATATTCTGAGAGATGAGTATCAGAGCGACAATATCAGTTTGCTGTAAGAAAATTATACATTGCTTCAGTAGTGGTGGGCAAAATTCCTATGACCCTTATTGAGTTACCAATACCCTAAAAGTGATTACATTGTGGCAGTATTGAATTCTGGGGGGACAAAAGAAATAACTTCTATTATTAAGGAATATCTGGAAGTAGGGTTGTTAGTCACTACCACCACCCAGTGGAATAGTCCAATATAGCCAGAAAGGAAATCAGACAAGTCTTGGAGAATAACAGTAGATTTTGTCAATTGAATAAAGTAACTTCCCCTCTATATACAGCAATTCCAGACACTATTACCTTAATTGAATTGATCCAGACATAGCCAGGATGCTGGTATGCAGTAATTGATCTGGCCCATGCCTTCTTCACCATTCCCTTAGATCCTGCTCAATGGGACCAATTTGCTTTTACTTGGCAAGGGCAACAATACACTTTTACTTGCCTACCCCAGGGTTATATGCATAGCCCTATCATCTGCCAGAGGATTGTGACAGAACATCTAGATGTGCTCAAACTTGATAAAATACATTTAACCCATTTCATAGATGATATAATGATCCAAGGAATGGATCAAGAATCAGTGGACCAAGCTTTGCAGGATACAATTAATCAGATGAAAAATAAGGGATGGGAAATAAATCTTGCCAAAAGACAGGTGCCTCCCAATCAGTTAAATTCTTGGGGATAATGTGGAATGCAGGACATCAGCAAATTTTACCTAAGGTTAAGCAAAAGAGCATATTTCCTTCCTCCCACTACTAAACAAGAAGCTCAAAAATCTATACATTTGTTTGGATTTTGAAGGAATCATATGCCTCATTTGGGGCAGATACTCCAGCCTTTATATAGAGTCACCAGAAAGAAATATGAATTTGAATGGGGGGCAAAAGAACAGAAAGCTTTTGAGGAAGTAAAAATAGCAATACAAACTGCCTTAGATTTATGGCCTTTGAAGGAAGAATCAGTGAAATTACAAGTCTGTATCAAGTGATTATATGAATTGGAGCTTGTGGCAAAAGCAGGGAAGTAAAAATGTTCCTTTAGGGTTTTGGTCTAGAAAATTACCTAATTCAGGTTTAAACTACATGCTTTTTGAACAAGAGTTACTGGCTGTTTATTGGGCCTTGGTGGAAACAGAACAATTAACCATAATCCTGAAGTGATATTGAGACTCCCAAATTCCCATTATGAGTTGGATTATGGGTACCCCCATTTCTCATAGATGAACATACTTAAGAATCCAGCATTATCAAATGGAAATGGTATATCTAAAACCAGGCCAAGCCTGGAAAGTCAGGGGTCAGTCTTGCATGAAAAAATAGCAGAAGCAACCCTAACTTCTGACCCTACTTCTAAAATATACTTTCCTATTTCTTGGAATACTGGTGGGTTTGACACACTTTTCCCTGATCAGAAAAAATATACATAGTTTACTGATGGAACTGCTAAATACATAAGACAGGAATGCAATTGGAAAGCTGTTTCTCATAATCCTATAACAAAAATTACACTTGAAACTACTGAAAAAGGGGGAAGCAGCCAGTGAGCTGAATTAGTTGCTGTATATCAGGTGATTAAACAAGAGAAAGTGTAGAGGGCTGAAACTATTGAGTTAATGCACTGAGGTCAGGACTGCAGAGCACTTGAGGCTAATTACCGATTAGACAATACTCTATGGGCATATACTTAGGAGGGACTAGGGAGTGGAGTAAGACTAGCCAGGGTCACACTTTGGTGGTAGATGAGGGAGAAGGCAGTTGTAAAGATTCCGCTTCCATCCTGTTTGATCTTGCATCTAAGACAAAGAATAAAGACTTAAGGATTTTTGCTTATTCTGAATCCGGCTGATTCTGGGTGTCCTGGGTGCTAGCGTGGTTGTCACAAGAAAGGAGGATAATGTCACCTATTTGCAGATTCTTGGACAGGAGCAAATGGGTTAACTAAATGGATGCCTGTATGGCATACAAAAAATTGGGATTTGTATGGGAAACAAGTTTGGGTATATGAAATGTGGAAAGACATATGGCGCTGGCATCAAAATACTAACATTTCAGTTTTTGATTTAGATGTACTATGACATGAACGTTGGCCAAGATTGGAACTATGCAAATAACTCCTGAAACGTCTGAAGAACTATTGCCCTTGGCCAGATGGCTCCACATAACTGCAGGACATTTTGCTAGGGGATTATCTATCTCTATTTCTATATTGGGACAAATTACTGATTAATATGTGCAGTGTCAACTGTATATATAGTGCCCCTTTTTCTAGTTGTTTAGTGAATGTTTTGAATCTCCATAGACAGGGTGATGATTTGTACTTTTTCCCTGACAAAGTGGATGAAGTTACTTTGAACTGGGTACCCAGAACTCTACCTCTACCTTATACATATCTATCCTTGAATCCTCTATTCTCTGTTCTCAAATATTCCAGAATGTTATATCAACTGTTAGAAAAGAATCAGAGAGCTCTCAATGAACATTGCATACAAACACACATAGTGGCCAGCAAATTAACTGAAGCTTCACATTTAGTCCCTTTTGATACTAATCATCATTGGTATGATTTCTTTTTTAAATCATCTACTGCTCAGCAATATTTCTCTTACAGCCCAGCCCCTGTTGCTAGTTGCTATGTTGTAAGCACTATTATTAATATGCAATATATACTTATATATCAGAATTAGAAGAATTTATACTCACTTTACACCACAAGAGGGGACAGCCATATGGAGTCTGCCCTTAAAAGTCTAGTGGGGAGAAAAAGGAGGAAAACACCACAAGGTAGAGGATGCTCACCCCTACAGAGCAGGTTTTCCCCAGCTTTTGCAATCATTAGAAGAGGTATAGCTAACTTATGTATAGCTGGCCTGAAGATTGCCTGTAGTAATGGGGTTGGGTTACTCTTTCCCTTCTTTACTCTTGTTTTTCCACTCTAGGAAAGTCTGCTGCCTTGTTAAAATCCCTTTACCTTCTGCTCCCATTTCCCTATTTGGGCTATTTGAAAAGCGTGGTTGGGATTTGAGGAGTGTCACTCTATTCTTGAATGTTTCACATACTATGGTGTTCTAACTTTTGATTGCTTTGTCATTTTGAGGCTGGAAGGGGAGGAATGGAACTTAGAAGCTCTATATCCAAGATCTGACTTTTTTTCCTACCTAAAGCTAATTCCACAATGAACACAGGTTGAGAATGGCAAGAAATATTTGTCCAAACAAGTAGCAAAATAGAAATCCAAAAAGGTATAGATAAGAGGATATGTGTCAGGCAAAAGAGTGAAGAAACTCTGTCACTGGGAGTAAGGAAACATCTCAACCAATCCCAACCAATCCTTGATCTCAGGGGAAGTTCCTCAAAGTCTCTAGAGAAGCAAATTGGGGATAGGGGGATGATGAAGTGTATCAGCTCTTCTCTTATCATCCCAGAATCTTTTCTTTTAGCAACTTGAAATAGGATTGGCCTCTTCCATCTTCTCTCATAAAGCTGGAAACCAAGAGTGCTCAAAGCAATTCAATTTAGCTCAAAGTTGATAAATCCTAAATAGAACTGGCATTTGAAGAGTCCCAAAAATGAAATGGAGAAGGCGGGAATTCTTCCTTGCCAACTCTACCCTGCCTTTCCATGCAGAGTAAGGACTTCATCTTCATCAGACTCTGTCCTGTGAGTCTTGTAACAATAGGTTTGGGGGCAGGGTTTACAGTGAAATTTGAATTTGGAGTCAAAAAACCTGGGTTTGAATCTCTGTAAGATCCCTGTGTGACTTTAGACAAGAGACTTCATCTCTCTGGGCCTCAGTTCCTGATGTATAAAATTGGGGCTGATTTCCTTCCTTCTACCTCTAAATTTATTGAAATTTTGATCCTTTAAAATGTGACAAATTTGTTGGCCAACAAAACCCTAAGTGGTTTGTCACATTTTAGAAAATGGGGATCAGAGAAAAGCGTGAAGAATGTATTTTGCACATCAAACTTGGGCTGGGGATAATATACATACAGAACCACAGAAACAGAATAGAATTAGTATTAAAATTACAAAAGTCAAATCATAAGTACTCAAGTATATGATGGTTGAGGAGTAATAAAAGCTAAGTTTTATATTTTGTCATGCTGGGGAATGGTGGCATTTGAGTATACATCTAAAGCAATATATGCATGTATATGTAGCTGCACATATACATATATGTACATACATGGGTGTGTGTATCAGCAGATTAGGGGAAAACAGAGTTCAGGGTAAACAGTAAATCAGAAACTAAGCTAGATAGAATAGGGTTAAATTATCACCCTTCCCAGGAATTATACAGTGAGAATTTTTATAATCCAAGAATCTGAGCAAGAAAACAAGGGGCAACCAATTATCAGAAATCGGCAATAAATAGGCCAGGAAAATAGTCAACATAAGAATTAAGGAACTGAACAGTAAGAGAGGTGAGGACAAGCAAAGGTTCTAAAGTCTACAAAGCAAATAGGGCTGAGAAACTAATAATTAACAATTGTATTGCAAAATGTAGTCTAATCCCAGTGAAGACTTCAGAATTCAGAACAGAAAAGGGGCATATAAAATAATTGTAGAAACAGCTTCGAGTTTGGAAAAAAGTAAGAGATAGCTTAAAGAAAGTGTGATGTATGGATATAATGAAATATTACTGTGCCTTAATTATAAATGTGAAGAATTCAGAGAAGCATAGGAAGATTTATATGATGTGGTATACAGTGAAATAAGAACTCAGAAAAACAGTACATATAATGATTATGGCAAAAATGAAAACAAAAACCTTCCAAAATGAATAATGTGTAATTATTATGACCGCTTGTCCCCAGAGACATGAAAAATGTACTTTCTTCTCTTCTTTTCAAAAGTATATGGGCATATACTATCAGATTTGATTGATACATTTTGTTTTGGCTAAACTTTTTTCACCCATTCTTTTTCTATTCTTTCTTATACAGGATAGTCTTCTTTGTAGTGGGGAGGTATTCTTAATGAAGTAAAAGTGGTATAAAAACAAAATGTGTCAATGAAAAATAGAAATGTAAAAAAAAGATGTCACTATGAGTGCCGTGATTGACATTATGGGACTTGTACAAAATCACTTTGTAAGCATCTATTATCTACATTGTACTACCTACTACAGTAGGTACTTGGAATAAAAAGATGAAAAATTACAGTTTCTGTAGTCAAGATGCTTATTAGAGGGATAAAAGAGAGAAGGATAAAATTATAAACACAAACATAGGGCATGATGATACCCTAGAAAGGCACAGAAGGAAGAATTCAGCAATGAAGAAATAAAAGGAATGATTCCAGAGATGGGGAAAGATATAGGCAAATGAATAGAAAGTGGAAAAGGTATAAGACTAAAATCTCTCACATTCGATTTCAAGTTCCTTGAGAAAAAGGAATAATTGTTTGGTATGGTGGAGAACATTTCTTTATAATCTTTGTAATTCTTTGTAATTTAGCACAATGCCTAATACATAGTAGGTACTTAATAAATACTTGTCAACTTCATAACTTGATTTGAAAAAACTAATAGTCTAGTGTGGCTAAAATGTTCTTCTATGGGAGCCTTTTCCTTTCTTTCTCTCTTTAATTTCTTTTGTGTTTTGACTCCTTCAATGTTGCCCTCCATATATGTGTGTGTGTGTGTGTGTGTGTGTGTGTGTGTATACATATATATGTATGTATGTCTGTATATGTCCATGTTTTCCTTCTTAAAAGAACCTTGATCTTGAACTTGCCATCCCTTCATATTCTCATTATTTCCTTTCTCCTTCATATCCAGATTCTTTAAAAAAAAAAAAAAAGATGCATATGATCTTTGCCACTCACATCTCATTGCCCTATAAGCTAACTTCCAGGCTCAGCACTCAACTGAAATGCTTTGGTATCCAACATTATTAGAGATCTCAACTGCTGAATTAAGTTATTTTTCTCGTCTGTGACCTAAATTTACTTCTCTATAACTTTTGACTCTGCCTACCAGTCTCTACTGGATGCTTTTTCCATCCTTCTATTCCATGATACTACTCAAACTAGTGTACTGCAAGAGGTATTATGAGTCCAAGAGCCTAGGCTTGAATTTTATTTCTTCTACAACTTGGGGCAAATCACTTCATATCTCTGGGCCTCAATTTAGCATCAGTAAATTGATTTTAAACCTATGTTCCTATGATCTTTATACCTATATGAATATGCCTTATTTTTTGTTAGTTATTCTCTCTCTCTCATCTAATCAAGGATATTTCTTAAAATTCAATCTTGGGCTCTTTTAAAATTTATTTCTCTATTCTCTCACCTGATGAATTCCAGATCCTGAGTACAATTATCATCTCTGTATACAGATGACTTCCAAATATATTTATCTAGCCCTATTCTTTTTCTTCAACTCTAGACTTATATCACCAACTGCGTTCTTATAGGCACTTCAAACTCAACGCATTTAAAATGGAAATCATTTTTCTTCATAAACACCCCTCCCTCAAAAGCATTTCTTAGTTGAAAACATCACCATTCTTCCAGTCACTCATATTTACTTACAACTTCAGAATCAGAGATTTGTAGATTAAAAATTGGAAGGAACACGCAAGGAACACTAAAGCCTGTGATCCTTCCAATTTAGGAATTCAAAAACTGAGACACATTAGAGGTTAAATGACTTGTCACATGTCAGTTGTTTGAGGCAAGATTTGAAGCACACTACATTTTTTCCCTTCTTTTGCTCCATTTAAGGGGATTATTTTTCTTGCTATGATTTTACATTAACAACATCTTCCTATCTACCCCATTCTTCCTTTTTACCTGTAGTTCAGGTCCTCATTATCTCCTATTAAATAAAATTTTATTACTATCTTTTTTCATATTACCTGAATTTCTCTTACCTCTTCCCAGAGAGCCATCATATAACAAATGATAATTTTAAGAGGAAGAAGATATTTACTTGGAAGCCAAATCAATCATTCCATCAAAAAAAGTCTGAAAAGATATGTGATGTTCCATATCCATAAGTCTCCCACCTTTGCAAAAGAGTGGAGTGGGGGTGTCTTCTAATAGCTCTCTGAGGCATTTTACTTATACATTTAATGGAAATGTTACTAACACATTTTCCCAGTATATGATGATTGCTTTTGGATTTAGATAGAATATGACATTAGATGAATAGTCTTCCCATTGGTTTATCTTTTAGCTTGTTCTTTTTCTAATCTACAGCTATCAAAATAGTCTTCACAAAACATATATTTGATAAGATCATTTCACTACTCAAAAATCTTCATTATTGCTTTTATAATAAAATTCAAACTTCCCAGCCTGAAACAGTTTAATTCAAATCTATTTTTCCAGATTTATTTCATGTACTATGCCCAAACCCTCTACCCCTTCTATCTACATTCTAGCCAAATATGCCTAACTAATATTCTTCCATGACAATCCATTTCCCTTCTGTATTTTTTTCATAGTCTAACTTTTATTCTTATGTACAGTCTCTCTTCACCTAAACCTCTTAGAATCTTTAGCTTTAAAAGAAAAACTAAACTAAACTCCCAGGCCAGTGCTCTTTCCACAAAGGACACCAAAAAGGAGATCATTTAAAATTTCATTTATCAGATATTTTGTCATTCAAAACAGCATGATAGAGTATATAAATGCACAGACTTTTAAAAGTTCAATAACAGCCAGTAGTTCTATTTAATTATTTGAATATAACTTTCTCAAAACTTGAATATCAATACATTTGACCACAACAAAATTATCTAACACATTTATAAAAAAGTGGTGGAAGTATGTGCATAAATAGTTTCAAATCAACTTGATAAAAATGTGTAACCTCCATCCACATGTTCATTGAAGACTCGTAGCTAAAATTTGAAGGGGGGAAAAAAAGACAAATAGCATTGTATCATAATATAGCATTAACTAACTGTTGCTGGAACATTTATGCAGTCCCTTTTGTCATAAACAAGAATGACAAATTTGTTATAGTAATTGCTATGGCAACAAGTAGCAAAAAAAACAAACTCTTTTTATGGAACACAAAGTACGACTAAAAGACTCCAAACAAACTTGTCACCATGAAAAACTGCATTCAATCTGCATATCTGAATAGCCAACATTATTTACTTTAAATATTTGCTATACTTGAAATTAAAACCAAACCAACTCCCCATAAGACTAATATTTTTCCCAGTATAAACATTCATTTAATGCAGATTTAAGTGAGCACATACTTTGGATTATACCCTAAGATCATAGCCACAATGGATCATTGGATTCCTGGCCTCATCTGGGGACATCCAAGACCAACCTGGAAGTCTCCACTCCTTTATGTCTTGCTAAGTTGCATATTTTAATGTATCTGTTACTATTTCTAAGGGCCCATCACTATAAAATTATTACATACAGCCCTGTGGTACTTCTCTTATCTTGATCTGTGAACTTTAAAAATGATTTAAAATCAATAAAAATATTAAGATACAAAATCTGTGCAAAATAGAAAAGCCTGTACACAGTAACAGTTGTCACATGCCAAAAATAATAATAAAATAGGAAAGGTCTAAGAAGCCCTGAGTCAGTAATCTTGCAAAAGTGAGGAAGGAAGGTACTCAATTCTTTCTATATGTAATGGAAATATTCTAAACTGTTCAGGATGCAATTACTTTTTTTTCAAGATGGGAGAGAGGTTGTGCAAGTTTCAGTTGTTAATTGACATGGCATGTCATCCAATTCAAAAAATATTTCTTAATACTCAATTTCATTCAGGTCTTCAGAAAATCCTGATGACTGCTGAGTCACATCTTCTATTTCTGTAAAAGAAAAATGAGTAGAAGTGAAATGTTAATTATTATTTTTTTTTCTGTTGACAAAGAAAAACATCTAATAAGCCAGCTTGAGATCACTTTGTAAAATCTTTTTCAATCAAGCTTATGTAATTAGGAAAAATAAATAAGTTTTACCTGTACAGGGTCCTGCCTGAAATTTAATATCATCAATAGCAATATCGCTTCTTATTGATACACCCCGAATAGCTTCAAAAACAATCTGAAAAACAATTCACACTGGATTTAAGAATATTGTGGCTTTTTATAGAGAAAAAAACAAGACTTGATGGAATGTATTTAACATGGTTGCTGGCATTCAATAGAGCACAAGATAGATAGCATGCATGTACCATATGATAGTCTACAGGCAGGCAAGTAGGAGGTTAATTGGATTCCTGATGGTAGAATTATGGGAGGACCTGGTTTAGAATCAACATAGGATGGGCAGGTATGCTGTCATCTGGCCTGGAGTGAGTAACCATATCAAAGAGATAATATATATAAAGAAGACATATACACATATAAATGGACAAACCAAGTAGAATTAAAATAATTGATCAAGTAGCTAAGAATACATTTGTTATGCTGAGCACTATCACACCTGAACTGGAGCCACCAGAAGAAAGGGGAATCTGTTTCACTGCTTTAAAGATTTTGACAACAATATTCTAAAAACAGAAGTTGTAAAGGACTGATTTATTTATTAATAATTAGGCTTCCGAAATAATAGATACTGAGCCAATTAATACCTCAGTGAGGCTAATGGTTAGCAAATCCTTCAAGAAAAGATATGCAATCTACACAGTAATGAGCAACTGTCCCCGTTTGGATTGGTTTATGATTTGAATTAAGTATTTCAAAAGAATATAAATTGGACAGTTAACAAGAAGATGACTT
Organism: Antechinus flavipes; assembly: GCF_016432865.1. NCBI lineage: Eukaryota > Metazoa > Chordata > Mammalia > Dasyuromorphia > Dasyuridae > Antechinus > Antechinus flavipes. Next base: position 284,026,030 of record NC_067398.1, on the reverse strand, counting down.
GATATTAATATATCAAAGAAGTTTTAATGCATAATAACCAAGGTAAAAAATAATTTTAAAATATTCTAGGATCACAGGAAAAGGGAAAGGTGGGGGTAGGTATTTATAAACCTAGGAAGTTATAAAATTGTAAAGGGAAGAGAGGTAAGGAAAACAATGAATGAGACTTTTGATCTGTAAAGCTGTGGTGGTGAAAGTAAATAGCTTATGCTGCAACTGCTTAGGTAGGTAATGACCATAAATTAAAAACCATGTTATAACACAACTGAAACTTGCATCCTGAAGGGAGAGAGGTTGTGCAAATTTCGGTTGTTTAGTTGACATGGCATGTCATCCAATTCAGAAAATATTTCTTGCAAGAAGTAATTGCATCCTGAACAGTTTAGAATATTTCAATTACATATAGAAAAGTCATAATATGTATCCACTGTATACAGAAAAGTATGTATTCAGCACTCATTTTTTGTTGTTAAGTTATTTCTAACTCTTTGAGATTCCATTTGGGGTTTTCTTGGCAAAGATCCTGAAGTCGTTTGCCATTTCTTTCAACTCCTTTTTCAGAGGAGAAATTTAATAGGATTAAGTGTTTTTCCCAGGATCACATAGGTAGTGAGAGTCTAAGGCCAGATTTGAACTCATGATGGTGAGTCTTTCTGATTCTATCCTCAGCTATAGTTACTATTATAAAAACTAAAGCATTCAGAGTGTACTAGCAATTTCAATGTTGTCTTCTCAAGTACCTAGATTTCTAGCTGTGCAGTTTCAGGGTGAATACTGAGTGAGAGAAAATTTCTGCATATGTGTCTGAGAGAGAGATGACTAATTATTTAGACAAATTTCTTTCTTTTCAGTTAAAACCTGAGCTCACATATCTATTTTTAGGAAAATAATACAACTGGGACAGGGCAGTGTATATGCAGAAGGTTATACAATCTTCAAGCATGGATTTTACCTTGAGTGCTGCCAATATTCCCTGAGGTTGAAGGAAGCAGAATTTAAAACAATTATCTGATTGGATAATTGTTTCAGAATGGCATTATCTCTTGACTCACCTAGGAAGGTTACCTCAAAGTCCCTGGGAAATATACTAAGCATGGGTAAAACACACAGCTAGGCCAGGAGAAGAAAAACACAGACTCCTCTCTCATTTTCACAGGCCAGCATTCCAGGAAAGGCAATTGGAGAGTGGGAGAACCATCAGAGAAATTTCTAAGTTTCACACTGTGAAGCCATGCTGTTGCCCTGGTCCAGACAGTTTTCTGGAGCTTAGACTTTCTTTGAAAACAATCAAATTCACCAAAAAACAAAAACAAAAAACAGACCAGTCATTCTAATTTCTCCTCCAGCATCAGCTACCACTATTTTTCTTCTTAAACTTCTTAACTACCTACCAGTACCAATGATGTCAGGCAACATAATTTGGCTATGGCCAGGTAAGCTGCTTTGTTAGTTACAGTGTATTTAGCTATCTGCTTTTTACTCTATTATGTTTTTAAAGAAAATTGGGGGAGCATATCTTTTGTTTTTCTGTTTTCCCCCCTCCTTTACCAATCAAGCCATCCCTTATAACAAAGAGAGAGAGAGAGAGAGAGAGAGAGAGAGAGAGAGAGAGAAAGAGAGAGAGAGAGAGAGAGAGCAAGAACGCAAGTCAGCAAAAATAACCAACATATCTACCAATTTTGATACTGTTCCCTTTGCAAAGAAGGGAGGGTAGTTTGTTTTTTCATTTCTCCCTAAGGACTAAGCCTTGTAGTTATAATTACAGAGTGTTACTTTTGTTGTTCTATTTACATTTTTGTAGTTATTGTGTATATATTGTTTTCCTTGTTTTCCTTACTTTACAGTTTATAAGTTCAATGCTTCTCTAAATGCTTCATATTTATCTTTTTTGTACCATAGTATTCCTCAGTCTATGGGCAACCATTATCATTACTAGAAAAAGTAAATATTTTGTTATATAGGCAGGCTTTTTTGTCTTTTTGGACTCTTTTTATATATGCATAGCAGTGGGATTGCTGGATCAAAGGATAGGAATATTTTACTTTTTAATTATAATAACAAATCTCACTCAAGAAGAGCTGAATGACTACTGCTAAACAGCTCTCTTGTTCTGCCTTAGTTTCTCTAAATTGTCTTGCCTCAGTTTCCCTGAATTGTTCTGCCTTAATCCCCCTGAGATAATTAGAACTGGGAGCTCTGACCATTAGCATTCCATAGAGCCAAAAATTGCAGATGAGTTACAGGGAGATAGGCTTACATATCTCTAAATTCCAGACTTACTGTCTTTAGTGACTATCCCCTTCCTCCCAGTTTATCACTCTGTCAGAACCAGATTGATGGTCCCTTCCTGGAAATTCCCGAGTTTCCTAATGCTTGGACTCCATCTCTTGCCTTTGTCTCCCTGATCTTAGAGCCACATATAAACATCATTGGAATCTCACATTTGCTGCTGGATTCTTTGTCCAATTCAGCCCTGGAGGCAGAATGGATTCTGCTCCACCTCCAGACAATCTCTCCCTCTCAGAAACCCAGATAAAATATTAAAAACTCTCTAATCTCCACCTTGCCTCAGTTTCTCCAAGTGTAATGCTGGATCAATGTGGGATCATTGTGTCTTTCTATATCCTTGAGAATTTGTTACTAAGGACCTAGGGCAAGCCAATAGTATAAACTGATAGGCTGGGTCAATAACTGGGTGAATTGTAGTATGGCAAAAATAAAGAAACCTTCTCTTGATTGATAAATCATGTTTTATAGTTTTCATTTGAAGAGTTTTAAATGATTAACAATGGTATGAAGGCAGCCTCAAACAGCATTTATAATAAGAGAAAATCAAATGAAAACCACTGTGAGTTTGCCTGAAAATTGGTAAAGATGACCCCCTCCACCAAAAAAAAATTGTTTGAATAAGCTCTAGGAAGATATGTTGTTATTTAGTTGTTTTTAAGTCATAGCCAACTCTTTATGATTCCATTTGGGATTTTCTTGGCAAAGATCCTGGAGTGGGTTGCCATTTCTTCTTAGCTCATTTTACAAATGAGGTAACTAAGGCAAACATAGTGAAGTGACTTGACCAAGATCACATACTAAGTGTCTGAGGCCAGATGAATTTTCCTGACTCTAGGCCTAGCATCCTATCTACTACATCAGTTATTATTGGTAAAGTTATATATAAGTCCAACCATTTCTGAAAAATAATTTAGAATTATATGAGAAAAGTAACATTAGTATTCATACTCTTTGATCCAGAGATCTCACTACTGGCCACATTCCCCAAAGAAGTAAAAGCAAACAAAGAAAAAATAATCCCACATATACCTAAATATGAATATATTATTTGGGGAAGCAGCAAAGAGATAGGAATAAAATGAATTATCATTAATAGGAGCATGGCAGAACAAATTGTAATATATAAATGTGATAAAATGACAAATATGTAAAATTCAAAAATCACAACTATATAGATGGCCATAGGATGACTTAGGCAGTACAATATGTACAATAACTATAACAATATAAATGACGGATCACTAAAAGAAAGCCAAAGTCTGAGTAAATTTTAAGAAAATAAATGGTATCAGAGACTTTTCAATCAACATTTCCCTGCCCCTCAATAGAGAAGCAGTAGACTACAATAGCAGAATACTGCTCAGAAATGGTCAGATGAAGTCAACTGTGATGTTGAACAAAAAAGAAATCAATCTTTTTAAAAAGGAAAATCCAAAAAGACCATCTGAGACATGAATATGAAATCCCCTCAATTTGAGCCTCAGCTTATTTCATTTACCTGGTGCTGCCTTTCATAGCTGTATTCGACCAGTCCTCTTAGCCAGGTAATACTCTGTTCACCTCTTCTTCTCCATAAGAGGGATTCTTGTCTATAACCTTCCTTTTTCAAGTAAATATTTAAGAGTCCAGTTCCTGCTCCATACATGTGATAGAAAAATGTGAGGCAATGCTTTCCAATGACTCCTCTTAGAGATGTTGATGCCAGTTTTGCCTTTTGCCCATAAACCATATTAGATGCCTCAATGTACATGTAGTAGCCTAAAGAGAGATGCAAAGTCAAATATAGTCACAATAAATTAAATTATATCCTTCTTCCACTCTATATATTGTGCTATACGAGAGAAATGGATGTCTATATTATAAAAATGAAAAAGGATACCACATATATGCAAAATAACATCTCAGAATTCTCTTATCTCAAGAAAAAAAAATCTTAAGAAACCTTATTCTCATTATACTTTAAACTCAATTGCCTATGACACAGTTTAATTTTCAGGAGGATAATTAGCATACTATAATATTGTTCATACATGTTGCAACTAAAACATCAGCTTTATTCCTTTGGCAAAATTTTGTCCTTCAGATATAAATATGGATGCTATTAAATTTTTTTCTTTGCATTTACTAAGAGGAAGAATTGGAACAAAGCACCTTGAATGAGTTCAAGATTGATTTAGTAAAGAGGTAATCAGACTGAAGGAAGACTGTAGGGTCTTTATTTAGGAAAAGACTGAATAATACAGATCATAGAATTATGTATTTAGTTCTGTCTTTATGGATCATCCAATCTTCTCATTTATAGCTGAGGAAATTGAAACCCAGAGGAGTGAAATAATTTGTCCAAAGTCTTAAGGTTGGAAAATGACTAATAGTGGTTACAAATCAAATTCCTATGTCTTTCCAAATGTAGCTCATTGCCCCCCTCCTCCCTCTCCCTACATAAAGGATGGAGCCTTCTCCTTAGAGGAAATGTTCTCCCTGGAGGGAGGATAAATTAAAAGTCTGTTGAGACATTCAATTTTTGGAGTGGTTTCTGAAAAATGATGTCTTTTGGATTTTCTAGAAGAAACAAATGATCCAATCTTTAATGTGATACAATGGAAAGAGCACTTCATTCAGGACCAAAGGATGTGATGAACCAATTACTACTTGTGTGTAAATTACATGACTTTTCTAGGTCTCAGTTTCTCACTTCTAAAATGATGAAGTTGGACTAAGTAATCTCTAAATTCCAGCTCTAAATCTGTGATCCTTTGATTTAATGTTATACCCAGCATTTTTTTTCCCTAATGACAGTATATGGTAAGTACTAGTTTAATACTAAGTAAGCCATCTTTCCCCTGGTATTTACTGCTTATGATCAACAATTGAGATATGTGAGACAGTTTTCAAGCTATCAGGCCCCCTGCCTTAATCAAGGTGTAGTTGTTGGGGATGGGGTACTGGGCCTTCCAGGAAGAATATAATGAAGAAAGCCTTGAGGAATTATCCACCCAATCCCCAAAGGACTCTAATTCCACAATCTAGCCCCAAATATAGTTAAAAATTTCACATTGCATCCTACATGGACAGAAGTAATAATATTAATGTTAGCTAGCATATAGTGATTTATGTGTATTATCTTAGTTATTAAAATATTATTTTTCTTCAATCCTTGGAGGTAGGTGATGTTGTTATCCCTATTTTACAGATGAGGAATTTGGGGCTTAATGAGGGTCCAAGGTAGCATTGGAAACCCAAGTCCAATACTCTAGTCATTATGCCACTTATCTGCTTAAGTGCTTCTGGGTAGATGCTATGGCTGCTTCCACTGAGATCAGGGCCTGCTTGAACATATCTGATATTTTAAAGCCTTAGAAAAACCTCCTCAGGAGTCAGAATTGATTAGACACAAATTGTCTAAGGAATTCCTTCTGGACTTATAGAGTTCCCCTAGAAACTGTTCTTTGAGCTTTCTCAGTCATGGACCCTAGAACTTGCTTTATAAGTTATTCTAGTCCTGATATTTGGTTGTTGACTAACCATCAATCAGCTGTCTTCACTAATCTTACCTTGGTTCCTATTCATAATGAACCCTCATGCCTATCTTGGATCCCTTTGGCTCCTATCTATCAGAATACCTATAGCAGATATCCTGAGTTTTTCAATTCTCTACCTATCTGACCATGCCTTTTATTAGACTGACATAGAGATATTTTAGGTTTATCTATTTATGCTTTTGCTCAAGTTTCTACTTATCTCACTCTGCTTTGACTGAAAGAGGGAGTGAAAGAAGTAAACTACTTAGTCCAATCTTATTCTTATTAATACTTTGCTCTACACATAACTATTTGAATCAACTGTTTGGATCAATTGTGAAATAATTCCTGACTACGAGATTGAATGAAATATTCATACATTGAACAAATGCTATACACTCATGAATCAAAACTTTATCCTTTTTGTTTGTGAGTTCAGAATAGAAAAAAAAGTTCATATTTCTCAGAAGAAATCTACAAAAAATGATTAATTTGAGAGTAGCATCAATTCCCCACCAAGGTCACCTTTGTTCTTATAGTCCCCTCCAATTACTGACTCTACAATTCCAAAAATAACTCAGTCATAAATTCCAGTACAACTTAAGAGAATTATTTTGAATTCCACTGTATTCATTACAAACTTAGAACTCTAACATTAAGCTGCATCTTCAGACTTGTTCCCAAAACTCACAAACATGTACAAAAAGAATCGGACAAAACTCATGTCCATAAGGCAACACCAAAATAGATCAAAATCAGTAATTTTAAGGAAAATTGTCAACTGTCCAGAATATGTTCCATATCATACAGTGAAAAAGAGTGTTGAATAGTTGAATAGTAAGTGCTTTAAAATTTTAAAGCATTATAAAATATTGATTGATTGGAATTATGGGACTTGGAGAAAATCTCAGCTCTACCACTTCTGTTTTACTTTGGTCAAGTTAACATATATCTGAACTTCATTTGCCACTTCTGTAAAGTTAGGGGGTTGCACTATATGACTTTATATGTTTTAAATCTATGATAATTATCTGTTATCAACATGGAAATTATTCCTGGTGACTACAATAATGCTAATGATAACCATTCATGCTTATTTATCTTTTTTTTTTCCCCCTGAAGCAATTGGGGTTAAGTGACTTGCCGAGGGTCACACAGTTAGGAAGTGTTAAGTGTCTGAGACCAGATTTGAACTCAGGTGGTCCTGACTTCAGGGCTGGTGCTCTATCCACTGCGCTATAGCTGCCCCCATGCTTATTTATCTTGTAGGACTTTTGTTCATTTATGTTCCTAAATTTACCATGGGGTTCATTCAGTGTTGTGGAACCATTCCTTTATTTCTGTTGGTATTACAGGATTAATAGTGAAGCATATGGGTCGTTTGCTGTTTTACCTTTTTACCTATCTTCTTTTTTCATTTATATATTTCTTAGGGGACATCGCTTAGCAGAAAGGACACTGAATTTACAATCGGAAAACTTGGCCTAAATCCCATCAGTTATCTACTATTGTTATTACCTAGGGCAAGTGACTTAATTCTTCTTTACTTCAGGTTCTTTTCCATAGTGAAAGAGTTGGATCTATTGGCCTTAAAAGTCTCTTCTATCTCCAAATATATGATCATATCATGATTTATTTATCTTGATATACAGTCCAAATTTAGTTTCTTTGGGAGATAAATATGCTTTTCATCTTTACATATCAAGAAATATATTTCTACAAATATTTCTCCTGTAAAAAAGCTCAGGGTTTTGTGAACATCCAATAACAGTGACATACATTTTGGAAAGTCCACAAATGCTGTATGTGTTTAATAAGTTCTGCCATATTAAATTAGCAAACATCTCAATAAACACAAATTGTGGAGCTAAGCCAAGAAATCTGATTGCTGTGAATCACAGTGGAGCTCATATGATCCAGCACACACAGGTCTGAAGAATGGATTACTAACTGGAAATGAACATAAAAAACTATTTTTCCTCTCAGGGTCCTTGTTTAACACTCAAGTCTGGGGCTATAATAGGTCTATTTGGGATGAGAAAATTATTCTACAGTTCCATCTGTCCTTTGTGTAGCAACTGTAAGGCATGTTAAAGCACAAAGCATCCTAGGAATTCTGAATTAGGTGGCAGCTTTTCCTGTGGCCTCCTGACTTCCCTCTACTTGAGTTGGGGACACAGCCTGAAGACCTCATGTGACTTTGTTCCCTCTGAGCAATAAAGAATTATCCACAGTCACTCTCTGGCAATGTGGAGAATTCTTAATAATCAGTGAAACTTTAGATTCACTGTTTATGTACCCCAGGAGGAATAGCCACAGGATAATCCTCAGAAAATGGTCTTAATTCTGTTTTAAGAAGCTCTTTGATTCCAATTAGTTAAAAATCTTCCCAGTGATATTTCTGTGATTAAGTAGCATTTGGCATTATGGGTAGTTTATAGGGATTACTAAAAAAACTTAGAGACAATAAGAGAAAATGACAGGATTTTAACATAGAACCTCAAAAATATATTAACATTATTTCTATAATATAGGAGATTAATTTAGAAATTTACAGAGTTGCCTGAGGCTCCAAGAGGACCAGTCATGATCAGCCCAGAACCAGTACCATGGTCATATAGCTAAGGGAGGACTGAATCCAGATCTTTCTGACTATAGGTTCAAAATTTTTATCTTTTATACTTTTTTGTCTCTCCATATAATTAGAGGATAGTGTTAGGATTATACCTGTGGAATTAAATGGCTTTTTAAAAATTCCTTAATCATGTATGAGGGAGAAGACCTTATCTGATGCAACAGTAGATTGAAGGCAAATGCAAATCAAAATAATCAAGACGAACTTCCCTTCTGTGATATTATAAAATATAGAACAATATAAGGATGAAGCAGAATGATTCTCTGGAAGGGGCACAAAACTCAGCACAGAATATGTTTTTAAGTCCTGGCTCTGCCACATATCACTTATGTAACCTCAGACAAGTCACTTAGAAAAGTCATTCTGCACCTCAGTTTTATTATATGAAAATAAGGAGGTTGTACTAGATGATATCTAAGATAACAATATCTGTAAAAAATCAAAGCTTGTTAAACAACAAAAACATATATACCCCAAAACTGAAATTGAAATTCAACTGAATCATTATTTTTTAAAGAATAAGACTCTTTGTCCAACTTCATAATTTTAAAATAAATTTTAAATTAAAAAGACTTTATTAACACTCTTAAGATATTAGCAATAGCTCCTTTGCAATGATTTTTTAAAAATTATAAATAAAGATAAGAAAAGTATTCACACATTTACTGTGTGTTAGGTGCTATAACAAATGTTGCACATACAAATGCAAACAAGTCAGTCAATTTGTATCCTTAAGGTGCTTAGACTCTAATGGAAAAAGACAACACATAAAGGGATGGTGGTAGAAGGAGATGGTGTATTGTCTAGTGAATTTTCAAACAACACCTCATTGTCAGGGAAGCTGCAGAGCATGGGTGGAAAAGAGCATTAGACTTACAATCAGAAGCCAGGAATGAAAATCCAGCTCTGCTACTTATCACCTATGGGACTTTGGACACATATCTCTACTGCTCAATGAAGGGTCAAACTGAATGCTCACATGATCATGGATAATGGAAAATGGAATTTATGGGTTAGAAAGAACATGGATAAAGTATAAGGAACATTTTACAAATAAATGTATTCTTGATTACTGTAAATATTGTATCCCCTCAAGCAGTTACACATATTAGAATTCATACATTCATTCATTCAAAGTAATAATTATGTAAAATATAGTAATTGACTCAAACCCAATGGAAATATTTGTTGTGAATTCAAATAATGAAGCCAATTCAGGAGATTCATGATTAGCACTAATTAGAACCTGCATGTATATTTTTTAATCTCAATAAATTCTTCTTTATAACCTGTAGGGGAAAAAAAAAAAGAAGTAGATGGTGGACATGAGTGCCTTTGAAGGAGTGGTGTCAAGATGGCCTGGTATAGCACAAAATGAGGTGAAAATTCACTAATCAGAATTTAGCTTGCAAAGGGCGTCCAGGCGTCTTTGCAATACAGAGATGACAATTATGTATAAATTGTGGAAAGCATGGTATGGAGATAGTAAGTGACAATTACTGAGAATTAAAAACACCTCTGACTTTATGTGCTATTCTTTTGAAGGATAATTGCTTAAGACCATGAAGATTTCTGAGTCACTAGAAGCACTACTAAATAAAGCTTTGGTTATTCTTCCTAAAAACTATTAAAGAAAGAAAAGATGTATATCTACCTTCTTGAGATAGAGTGAGGGTAGCTTTACCCAGAAGCAAGGGCAACAGACATGAATTTCCAAGGTTCATTCATCATTAAATTATCAAGGCTAAAAAGACAAAACAATTTCAGTTCTGCAATATTTAAGATACTTTCTCAGTAAGACTTTTTTTTTGTTGCCATGAAGCACCCCCATAAACATCAAGGACACTACAACAAATAATGGATTATAGAAAATTCTGAAAATATGGCACCATGTACACACTAATAGAACAGCAATGAGTAATAAAAATTAAACAAGGAGCATCTGAACTGAGAACTTCCTAATTCTGCCATATTGGAACAGGACATGGAAAGGAAATTCTGCTGAATCTACTTACCTTAATATAAATTTCAACTGATCTGTAATAATGTAATATGAGGAAGGCATTTATTATCGAAAAATAAGTGGGTTATTTGTGGTCATAAATCTGGTGGTGATGCTTCTCCACCTTCTCAGTGCCTTAGTACCAATAAATAATTTATATATTCTTTTGGGTTCCTTTTAAATTATTTATCATAGAACTAAGCCTAGCTTTTCCCTGTTCTGTATATGTGATATGAAAGAAAAGACTCTAGGAAAGTGGTCCTGAAGCAGATTTGATAGAACAGTCATTAGTTGCAAATCTGATACTTCCTTCTACAGATGAGACAGTGATACTCATCTATACTCACCACAGTGATAGCAGAGTAACAAACTGATGCTTTTATATTATGAATAGGTGACATAGATAGTATCCTAAAGTTTGCAAAATTTTGTTGCCTATAAAATCTAATTCAATTGTTACACTACATCAAGTAAATACTGCAAGCAAACAATATGGGCAATATTATAAACATTTTACTGGTGATGAAGTATTACAGAAACCTGACTTCAAAATCAAGGAGACCTAGGTTCAAGTACACAAACACACACCATATACATACACACACATTGGTGGTGTTAGATTGTTGTTGGTCTGACTCTGTAACTCCATGGATTGTTTCACTCTATTACTGTCCATAGGGATTTCTGGGCAAGGATACTGCAGGGTTTGCCATTTCCTTTCCCAGTGGATGAAGGCAAATAGAGGTTAAATGATGTGTTCAGGCTCACACAACTAGTAAGTATCTGAAGCCAGATTTGAACTTAGGTCTTCCTGACTCTAGTCTCAGCACTTTATCCATTGAGCCACCTAGCTATTTCCATACATAAATACACATATAGTTATGAATATATGTAGACATTAAATACCCATAGATAATTTATATATGTTGTTGTTATTCCATTGTTTCATTCACATCCAACTCTTTGTAACCCTATTTAAAGTTTTCTTGAGGGACTTCTGGTTAAGATGGCGGAGAGGAGGCTCACAGCTGCATAAGCTCCACGCTTTCTCTCACTATCCACTTCATTACAAGCCTCTGAATCAATGCTTAACTGAAAAAAAACCCACATATAGTTACCAAGAGAAGCCATCCTTGAGATTCGCCAAGAAAGGTCTGTCTTTCCTGGAGGGCTGGGACGGTTTTAGATCGGGCGCAGGCGGCGGGCAGCGGCAGTGAGAGCACGGGAGCAGACTGGAGAGGGGGTGGGGAGTGATCGCAGCCGTCTCTGCGGGGAGAGCTTCGCTACAGGTTTGGATACTTTGCTCCAGCAGCAAGTCAGCAGCCCAGCAGAGAAGCTAAAAACACCGGGGCTGAAGAATACAACCCCAAACAGCTGGAGTCTCTCGGGACCTGGCCGCTCCCCCCTTCCCCCCCCCCACAGTGACTCAGCACGCTTTGGGATCTCAGAGCGCACGCGCAACACAGTCCTGCTAGTGCCTCACTGCTGCCCCCTGCAGTCTGTAGAGGAAGCTCGATAACATACCCAACCCCTCCCCCAAAGAAAGACTCCAGTTTTTTCTGTTTTTCTTTGGTAGTTTGTCTCTGATTAATAGACAGAATGAGCAAGAAGCTGAAGAGGACTTTAACCCTTGACAGCTTCTACACAGATAGAGAGCCGACTCTAAATCCTGAGGAGACTAAAAACAGACAGTCTCCAGGTGAATCCCCAAAGGAGGAGATCATCTGTTCCTCAGCACAGATGAACCTCATAGAAGTGATTAAAAAAGCTCTCACAAGGGAGCTAGAAGAAAAATGGGGAAAGCAGAGTGAGGCTTGGCAAAAGGAGAGGGAAGCTTGGGAAAAGGAGAGGGAGGCTTGGCAAAAGAGCCTGGAGAAAGTTAAAGAGAGAGTGGATAAAGAAGTAAAATCCTTGAAAAATAGGATTGGTGAACTGGAAAACAAAATTGGCGAAATGGAAAAAAATTCCACAGAACAAAAGAACTCAATTGGACAATTAGAAAAAGATTTTAAAAAAGTGAGTGAAGAGAATACTTCACTGAAAATCAGACTTGAACAAGTGGAATTGAATGACTCGAGGAGACAAGAAGAATCAGTCAAGCAAATCCAAAAAAACCAAACAATGGAGAAAAATGTGAAATACCTTCTGGGGAAGACAACAGACCTGGAAAACAGATCCAGGAGAGACAATCTGAGAATCATTGGACTTCCAGAAAAACATGATGAAAAAAAGAGCCTGGACACTATTTTCCAGGAAATTATCAAAGAGAACTGCCCAGAAGTCATAGGAACAGAGGAAAAAATAAACATTGAAAGGATTCATCGATCACCCACTGAAAGGGATCCTAAAATCAAAACACCAAGGAATATAGTGGCCAAATGCCAGAACCCTCAGATGAAGGAAAAAATATTGCAAGCGGCTAGAAAAACCCAATTCAAGTATCAAGGAGCCACAATAAGGATCACCCAGGATCTGGCAGCATCCACATTAAAAGATCGAAGGGCCTGGAATATGATATTCTGAAAGGCTAAGGAACTTGGTATGCAACCAAAAATAACTTACCCAGCGAGATTGAGCATCTTTTTCCAGGGAAGAAGATGGACATTCAACGAAGTAAGCGAATTTCATCTATTTCTGATGAAAAAACCAGAACTTAACAAAAAGTTTGATCTACAAATATAGAACTCAAGAGAAATCTAAAAAGGTAAAGATTAATCTTGGGAACTATATTTTGACTATATAGATGTATAAAGAATACATGTATACCTTGTTCTAGAAATTGATGTGGAAAGGACATTGTATCAGAAAAAGGGTAAAGTGGGGGTAGTACATCTCATGAAGAGGCATAGGAAACCTATTATATCTGAGAGAAAGAATGGAGGGGGATGAATATAGTGGGTATCTTACTGCCTTCAGAATTGGCTTTAAGTGAAAAATCTTAAGACATATTCAATCTATGGTGAAACTTCTCCCACCTCATTGAAAAGTGAGAAGGGAAAAGTGAAAAGGGAAGGAATAAGCTAAGCGGAAGGGAATACGGGAACTGGGAGGGAAAGGGGTAAGATAGGGGGAGGAACTCTAAGGCGGGGGGAGGGATACTAAAAAGGGAGGGCTGTGAGAAGCAAGTGGTGCTCACAAGCTTAATACTGGGAAGGGGGGGAAAGGGGAAAGAAGGGAGAAAAGCATAAACCGGGGTTAACAAGATGGCAAGTAATACAGAATTGGTCATTCTAACCATAAATGTGAACGGGGTAAACTCCCCCATAAAGAGGAAGCGGTTAGCAGAATGGATTAAAAGCCAGAATCCTACAATATGTTATTTACAGGAAACACACCTGAAGCGGGGAGATACATGCAGGTTAAAGGTAAAAGGTTGGAGCAAAATCTACTATGCTTCAGGTGAAGTCAAAAAAGCAGGGGTAGCCATCCTGATCTCAGATCAAGCTAAAGCAAAAATTGACCTAATTAAAAGAGATAAGGAAGGACACTATATCTTGCTAAAGGGTAGCATGGATAATGAAGCACTATCTATATTAAACATATATGCACCAAGTGGGGTAGCATCTAAATTCTTAAAAGAGAAACTAAGAGAGCTGCAAGAAGAAATAGACAGTAAAACTATAATAGTGGGAGATCTTAACCTTGCACTCTCAGAATTAGATAAATCAAACCACAAAATAAATAAGAAAGAAGTCAAAGAGGTAAATAGAATACTAGAAAAGTTAGATATGATAGATCTCTGGAGAAAATGTAATGGAGACAGAAAGGAATACACTTTCTTTTCAGCAGTTCATGGAACCTATACAAAAATTGACCATATATTAGGACATAAAAACCTCAAACTCAAATGCAGTAAGGCAGAAATAGTAAATGCATCCTTTTCAGACCACGATGCAATGAAAATTACATTCAACAAAAAACCAGGGGGAAGTAGACCAAAAAATAATTGGAAACTAAATAATTTCATACTAAAGAATGATTGGGTGAAACAGCACCCATAGACATAATTAATAACTTCACCCAAGAAAACGATAATAATGAGACATCATACCAAAATGTATGGGATGCAGCCAAAGCGGTAATAAGGGGAAATTTCATATCTCTAGAGGCCTATTTGTATAAAATAGAGAAAGAGAAGGTCAATGAATTGGGCTTGCAACTAAAAATGCTAGAAAAGGAACAAATTAAAAACCCCCAGTCAAACACTAAACTTGAAATTCTAAAAGTAAAAGGTGAGATCAATAAAATTGAAAGTAAAAAAACTATTGAATTGATTAATAAAACTAAGAGTTGGTTCTATGAAAAAACCAACAAAATAGACAAACCCTTAGTAAATCTGATTAAAAAAAGGAAAGAGGAAAATCAAATTGTTAGTCTTAAAAATGAAAAGGGAGAACTCACCACTAACGAAGAGGAAATTAGAGCAATAATTAGGAGTTACTTTGCCCAACTTTATGCCAATAAATTTGACAACTTAAATGAAATAGAAAAATACCTCCAAAAATACAGCTTGCCCAAACTAACAGAGGAAGAAGTAAATATCCTAAACAGTCCCATCTCAGAAAAAGAAATAGAACAAACTATCAATCAACTCCCTAAGAAAAAATCCCCAGGACCAGATGGATTTACATGTGAATTCTACCAAACATTTAAAGAACAATTAACTCCAATGTTATATAAACTATTTGAAAAAATAGGGATTGAAGGAGTCCTACCAAACTCCTTTTATGACACAGATATGGTACTGATACCTAAACCAGGTAGGCTGAAAACAGAGAAAGAAAATTATAGACCAATCTCCCTAATGAATATTGATGCTAAAATCTTAAATAAAATATTAGCAAAAAGATTACAGAAAATTGTCACCAGGATAATACACTATGACCAAGTAGGATTTATACCAGGAATGCAGGGCTGGTTCAATATTAGGAAAACTATTAGCATAATTGACTATATCAATAACCAAACAAAGAAAAACCACATGATCATCTCAATAGATGCAGAAAAAGCATTTGATAAAATCCAACATCCATTCCTAATAAAAACACTTGAGAGCATAGGAATAAATGGACTTTTCCTTAAAATAGTCAGGAGCATATATTTAAAACCATCAGTAAGCATCATATGCAATGGGGAAAAACTGGAACCTTTCCCAGTAAGATCTGGAGTGAAGCAAGGTTGCCCACTATCACCATTATTATTTAATATCGTATTAGAAACACTAGCCTCGGCAATAAGAGTCGAGAAAGAGATAAAAGGAATTAGAGTAGGCAATGAGGAAACCAAACTATCACTCTTTGCAGATGATATGATGGTATACCTAGAGAACCCCAGAGATTCTACCAAAAAGCTATTGGAAATAATTCATAATTTTCGCAAAGTAGCTGGCTACAAAATAAATCCCCATAAATCCTCAGCATTTTTATACATCACCAACAAAACCCAACAGCAAGAGATACAAAGAGAAATTCCATTCAGAATAACTGTTGATACCATAAAATATTTGGGAATCTATCTACCAAAGGAAAGTCAGGAATTATATGAGCAAAATTATAAAAAAGTCTCCACACAAATAAAGTCAGACTTAAATAATTGGAAAAATATTACGTGCTCTTGGATCGGCCGAGCGAACATAATAAAGATGACAATACTCCCTAAACTAATCTATTTATTTAGTGCTATACCAATCAGACTTCCAAGAAAATATTTTATTGATCTAGAAAAAATAACAACAAAATTCATATGGAACAATAAAAAGTCGAGAATCTCAAGGGAATTAATGAAAAAAAAATCAAATGAAGGTGGCCTAGCTGTACCTGATCTAAAATTATATTATAAAGCAGCAGTCACCAAAACCATTTGGTATTGGCTAAGAAATAGATTAGTGGATCAGTGGAAAAGGCTAGGCTCACAAGACAGAATAGTCAATTATAGCAATCTAGTGTTTGACAAACCCAAAGCCCCTAACTTCTGGGAAAAGAATTCATTATTTGATAAAAACTGCTGGGATAATTGGAAATTAGTATGGCAGAAATTAGGCATGGACCCACACTTAACACCATATACCAAGATAAGATCAAAATGGGTCTATGACCTAGGCATAAAGAACGAGACTATAAATAAACTAGAGGAACATAGAATAGTTTATCTCTCAGACTTGTGGAGGAGAAAGAAATTTGTGACCAAAGATGAACTAGAGACCATTACTGATCACAGAATAGAAAATTTCGATTACATCAAATTAAAAAGCCTTTGTACAAATAAAACTAATGCAAACAAGATTAGAAGGGAAGCAACAAACTGGGAAAACATTTTCACAGTTAAAGGTTCTGATAAAGGCCTCATTTCCAAAATATATAGAGAACTGACTCAAATTTATAAGAAATCAAGCCATTCTCCAATTGATAAATGGTCAAAGGATATGAACAGACAATTTTCAGAGGATGAAATTGAAACTATTACCACTCATATGAAAGAGTGTTCCAAATCATTATTGATCAGAGAAATGCAAATTAAGACAACTCTGAGATACCACTACACACCTGTCAGATTGGCTAAGATGACAGGAAAAAATAATGATGAATGTTGGAGGGGATGCGGGAAAACTGGGACACTATTGCATTGTTGGTGGAGTTGTGAACGAATCCAACCATTCTGGAGAGCAATCTGGAATTATGCCCAAAAAATTATCAAATTGTGCATACCCTTTGATCCAGCAGTATTTCTATTGGGCTTATATCCCAAAGAAATACTAAAGAAGGGAAAGGGACCTGTATGTGCCAAAATGTTTGTAGCAGCCCTGTTTGTAGTGGCTAGAAACTGGAAAATGAATGGATGCCCATCAATTGGAGAATGGCTGAGTAAATTGTGGTATATGAATGTTATGGAATATTATTGTTCTGTAAGAAATGACCAGCAGGATGAATACAGAGAGGACTGGCGAGACTTACATGAACTGATGCTAAGTGAAATGAGCAGAACCAGGAGATCATTATACACTTCGACAACGATATTGTATGAGGACATATTTTGATGGAAGTGGATGTCTTTGACAAAGAGACCTGAGTTTCAATTGATAAATGACAGACAAAAGCAGCTACACCCAAAGAAAGAACACTGGGAAACGAATGTGAACTATCTGCATTTTTGTTTTTCTTCCCGGGTTATTTATACCTTCTGAATCCAATTCTCCCTATGCAACAAGAGAACTGTTCGGTTCTGCAAACATATATTGTATCTAGGATATACTGCAACATATCCAACATATAAAGGACTGCTTGCCATCTAGGGGAGGGGGTGGAGGGAGGGAGGGAAAAAAAATTGGAACAGAAATGAGTGTCAATATAAAGTAATTATTAAATAAAAATTAAAAAAAAAAGTTTTCTTGATAAGATACTTGGTTTGCTATTTCTTTTTTCAGCTTATTTTACAAACAAGGAAACTAAGGCAAACCGAGTTGAGTGACTTGCCTAGGGTCACACAGTAAAAGTGTCTGAAGCCAGATTTGAAGTTAGGTCTTCCTGTTTCCATGCCTAGTGCTCTATCTATTGTCCTATCTAGCTCCCTACATACACATATATATGTATGTATATATAAACATATGTTTATACATATATTATGTTTTATTTATTCTGCACTTAGAATGTTTTACATAGAAGTACATAGCTAGAGGTACATAATATGCTTCATCACTGATCCTCTGGAGTCATGATTGATCATTATATTGCCAAAAGTGCTAATTCTTTCAAATCTGTCTGTATCTATACATAGATAATGGTTCCTTGTGTTCTACCTCATTATCTTCCAGGACCATTCATGTATCACACTCAGGGGACAACCATGTCTGTCATCCATAGCAGAAAAATTCCATTTTTCATTTTTGTCCCAATATCAGTGGCATCACACAACAGATTTTGCCTCTGGCAAATTTAGAGTAAATCTAAATTTCTTACAATTGGAGCTGTCTGAAACTGGAATAAACTGCATTAGCACACAGAGAACTCCTGTCCCTGAGGGTTTTCAATAAATACTGAATAATCTAACTGCCTGTAGGCTATATTGTTCAGTTATGGCATAGGCTTCAGATATACTTTCCCCTCTTAAATCCTATTCTTGTGGGAGACCAAGGATATCAGCATGACATCTGATAAAAATTTCTGGATATTAGTTAAAGGCTACAAAAGAATAAGAGGGGACCATGGAAAAGAAATCTGGTAAGGAAGTTGCTGTAGTTCAGGCCTTAAATAGAATATGAATGGTGTTGGAATCCTAGTGTTAACTCAACTTGAAACAAGGTGATAACTCAAGGGAAATGTTAGAATCCTAGTGTTAACTCAATGGAATTGATACAATGCTTGTGTTCACACCTTTAAGAGAGCTCATATAAGCAAGAAGTATTTAAATACTCATTGGAGTTCACATGTTTGGGAGATTTCAGGGTTTAGTGGGAGATATCCAAATTCACACCTCCCTTGAAGCTCTTAGGGCCAGAAAGTACTCTGGGAGAAACCCATAATTCCACTCTCTCAGAGGAGATCATAAGAAAGAGACAGAGGCTCTCTCGGGAGTTCAGCTAAATTAGATTGAGAGGGGAGCATTAAGTGAGTTCAGCCAGAAGCCCTCTCTTGGAGGCAAGAAAGATTTATTACAACTTTCACCTTGGGCTGGCTGGAGGCTGAAGAAAGCAGAGGCAGAAGCAAAGGACAAAGTTACAAGAGCTCTTAGAACCAAGGAGAGAGAGAGGCCTCTAAGAAAACTAACCGGGCTATATTGGAGACAATAAAAGATCAGAACTTTTAGCACCTAGCTGCATTTGGAGTGATTATTACTTTTAACTGAAACTAAAGCTGCCTCCAGAAAACCTCCCCGAGAAACCTGCTCCCAGAAGAGAACTATTATATTTTAAAGAAGAAAAACACCACAGAATGGGAACCATGTTATGGGAGTAAAAAGGAAAGAATCTGATAACAATTATGGGCTGGTGCTCTAGCCCTGAAGTTAGGAGGACCTGAGTTCAAATCTGACCTCAGACATTTAACACTTCCTAACTGTGTGTGACCCTGGACAATTGTCTCAGAAAAAAAAAAATGGCAGCACTTTCTAATAGGTTAAATGAGGAATACAACTCAAAGGTGGATACAAAAATTGACAAGTTGGGGAACCAAGATGACTGATGCCATTATATTGGTGAAGTTGGTGAGGTTTTGGAAGTTGATATTGTTGTTGTACAGTCATTTTTCAGTTATGTTCAAATCTTCATGATTCCATTTGGGATTTTCTTGGCAAAGGTCTTAGATTGATTTGTCATTTCTTTCTCTAGCTTATTTTGCAGATGAGGAAACTAAGGCAAACAGTTTTAAGTGATTTTTCTCATGGTCACACCACTCGTGTTTGAGGCCAGATTTGAACTTAGAAAGATGAGTCTTCCTAACTCCAAGCCTAGTGCTCTATCACTGTAATATGTATATGCCCTTTGGAGGATGAAGTGGATGATAAATTTTAGAAATGTTTGCCTTAAAAAAAGTTTTGGGGTTTCAGGCCTTAAGAAATCCTGAATTAAACAAAAGACCCTGGAAAAAGATTTGAGAGTTATATGGGTGAAAACTGAAACCATACAAATAGAGCTTAAGAGAAAAGCAGCAGACCTAAGATGAACTTTAATAACTACCACAGTTGGTAGAAAGGATGAAATAAAGGATTTAGCAAAGGAGAGAAAAAAGAAGTTGTCAGAGTAGAGTCAAAAGAACCCAAGTTAATAAGAATGTGTTTAACAGGGTCAGAGATTCACCTAGTATATGCTAGATACTTTACAAATATACATTTGATCTGCACAAACAAAATCAACGTAGCCACAATTGAAAGGGAAACAGAAAGCTGAGGAAAAAAAAATTTACATCCAAGAGTTCTGATAAAACCAAATATATAGAGAACATATAAAGAATTGACTCAAAATTATAAAATACATATCATTCTCCAATTGATAGATGGTCAAAGGATATGAACAGACAATTTTCAGATGAAGAAATTAAAGCCATTTCTAGTCACATATGATCTGCACAACAATCCTGTGAGATAGGCATTATTGCTATCTCCATTTTACACTTGAGGAAACTGAAGTAGGCAGAGATTAAGTGACTTGACTAGAGTCAGACAGTTTATAAGTGTCAGAGGCCAAATCTGATCTTTAGTATTTCTTAATCCAGGCCTATAGTTCTATCTACTGCTCTTATCTTACTGCCTATAGAGATCTGAATATGGAAGCTACAATGCAAAGGATCAAGGAGGGAACCATTGGTGACAAACGAAAAAAAGATCAAATATATTAAGAGCGTTTTATCTGTCTTTTTCTATTTTGCAAGTCCAGGTGAGCACTTGAAAGCATCACAGAGATTCAAGTGCCATGCTTTTCTAAAAATTTATACTAAATGTAATATGGACTCTTATAATTTGTTTAACACTTCTGGGTCATGTGATGTGATCTGGGGTGATCTAGTTCAGTAAAAAACAAACAAATTGATGTTTCCTTTTATTTGTTCTATCTTTGATGACACATAGATGTGGATAATACTTTGCTTTAATATCTATTCACAATAAACAGAGTTGATATTCTTAAAGTCATAAAAACAAAAATCAATTAAGTTCAAATGAAGTGTCAAAGTTTAAAATAGGTTGTAATATAGAATTAGGCATTTAGATTTTATGGGGTTCAGTTATGCCAAGGCCCACTAATAAGGAAAGAAGAAAAGGACAAATATTTATTTGTATTTATTTTCTTTATGTTTAACCTGTCTCATATATGTCCTTGTTCTCTCCCCCATTAGAATGTAAGCTTCTTGCAAGGAAGGATAGTTTTATTCAATTTCTTTAGAATACCACCAGTTCTATTGTAGATGACAAATATTTGCAAGTTGATTGATATCAGTCTTAGTAATATATGTGTGCTTTTATAAATTAACATGCTACCAATCCTTCTCTAGCTACTCATTAAAGTTGTAATCTTCTTTATAGGGAACAAGGTAAAGGACAGGTGACTTGGACTATAAGCTCATCCCTGACTCTAAAACTGAATAACTTTTCTTGAGCATTTTACCTAATTTCTATTTAAGTTTCCATTTGGGAAAGTGTAATTATTACCAAATTCCTCTCCCTACATACAAGGGACAAATACAATGAAAATAGGAAGGATTGTTGGATCCTGCACATAATTGAAAAAAAAAGTCAAATGTACAAGCACAAGATGAGGCAAATATGGTTAGAGAGCAGCTGATGTGAAAGAAACTTAGGGGTTCTGGTTGACTGCAAGTTCAAATTAAGTAAAAATTGGGATGTGGCTGCCAAAAAAACTGAAACAATTCTAGGATATATTGACAGACATAAAGTGCATAGAATAAGGAAAGGGACCACATTGGAATATTGTGTTCTTTTGTGGATACTGCATTTTAGGAGGGACTGTAAAAAATTGGAGGATGTCTTTAAAAAGTGATCAGGGTAGTGAAGGGACTTGGGGATTGGTTGAAAGAAATGGAGATATTAACAACAGGAGATCAAGTTAGCAAAAGGAATAAGGAGAGTGAAACTCAACTGGAGGTATACATTGAAGATGCCTAAGAACCATGTCAGCTCTACCTCTAATTTGAGTTAAAGGGAGGAAATATATGGGCATAGTTGGAGAACAATGCTTGTTTACAGACCAACTGACCTTTGTTGCCATTTTTCAGAAAAGAAGTAGGAAATCAGGAGGGGGATAAATAGCCAAATAAAGCTATAAAAACCATGTCATAATTTGGTCCTGGTGATTTAATTCTCTGTTTCTATGTGTGGCAAGTTTCATAGAATTATAGATTTAGAGTCAAAACCAGGTCATTTATGCTGACCCTTTTGAGACTTTATAGATGAAGAAAACAAAAGTTCAGAGAAGTTTTGACTTGCCTAAGGTCACATAGATTGTAAATAGTAGATCTAGATTTGAACACAGTTCCTCTGATAACAAAGCCAGCATTTTTCCACTACTCCACACAGGAACTCCTATAGTACATGTATATATGTTTACTTTAGGGCCTGAACATAGGTATATCAAGCAGGGATATAAGTGATGATGATACAAATTAGAGATTCAACCTAATACTGCATCTCTGATCCTTAGTGACTAAGTTCAGTCTCTCAGATCTTTAAAGAAGGGGTGTCAGCAGTGAGCATGAGGATGTGACAATTAGGGAAGACTTTTTTTTTCTCCAGAAATGTAATTTCATTTTTTGGGAAGTCTAACCATGGAAATTATTTTAGCCCATGCAGATTAGCAATTAATCTCTAATTTACAGTTTTAATTTTTTCTGTGCCATGGACTTCACTGGCAATCTGGTGAAGCCAAAGGATGCCTTCTTAGAAGAATTGCTTTATTAAACAAATTAAAATACACAGGATTGTGAATGAAACCATTTATACTGAAATATAGTTATCAAAATATGTTTTTTGAAAACCAAGTACAAAGATAAAAGACTAAAGTACTCCTACTGTAGAGAGTTGCCTAGAGGCATAGAGAGGTTAAGTGATATGTTAATGGTCCCATCACTAGTATGAGACAGATAAAGAACTTGAACTCTGCTTTTACTAATTCCAAGATTGTCTTTCTCCACTCTTCGTAAGAACTACTTTTAAAAAGTTGAAAAGCTGTAATACAGAAGAGAGATTAGTCTGGGGAAAACCAGTTGTCAATGAATGGAATGTAGATGGCAGGTGATCATTTAATATAGGAAAGTCCAACTAAGATTGAAAACTGTGGATGGACTAGGGAGCATCATCATTCTGGAAGCTTATATAACATCAGAAAATACTATGTAATTAGAAGTGGAGTCTCAGTGACTACTTGTCATGTAGATGTAGATATGTGTAGAGATTTAAGAGTTTAAGTAACCTTTAAGAGATCTAATTTTAGATTCTATGAAAATAAGATTGTAACAGAAGAGTTCTTAGAACTGTGTTATAAGAATCTGTGTGATTTTTCTACTTGATTTTCCCACTTCTAATTTCACAGAGCATAGCCATATATCCTGAATATCTACAGAAGGAAGAAAACTTTCCTCTTTACCCTAATTTTCTATTTGAATTATGACTTATGGTAGATTTGTAGATTTGTAATTAGACATTTGAGTTGAATTAGACATTTTAAATTCAACACATCAAAAAGAGGATTCATTATTTTTTCTTCTTAAACCTCTCTCTCAAACTTTCTCTTAACTCTCCAAGGTAACACCAGTCCCTCAGGTTGGCAATCTAGTATCATTCTTTCTCATCCTCTATATACAATCTGTCATCAAGGCCTGTCAATTTCATCTTTGCAACATCTCTCAAATATACTACCTTCTCTCTTTTGACATTGTTATACTTTGGCATAGGACCTTATCACCTCATACCTGGATTATTGCAATAGTCTGCTGGTAAATCAGCCTTCTTCAAGTCTCTTCCACTGTAATCCATTCTCCAATAAGTCACTAATATAATTTTCCTAAAGTAAAGTTGTGACTTTGTCATCATTCACCAACACTTCATTCAAGTGGCTCTCTATCAATTTCAGAATCAGATACAAAATGCTCTGTTTTGGCATTCAGAGCCCTTTATAACCTAGTCCCCTACTGCCTTTCTAGTTTTCTTTTACCTTACTTTCTGCCACTTACTTTTTTAATCAAGTGACATTGGCCTCTTGGCTGTTCAAACAAGATTCTGCATCTCTGGTTCCCAGCACTTTCTCTGCCTGTACTGCTCTTTCTTTTCTACTCTGCTTGCTGATTTCCTTGATTTCTTTCAAGTTCCAATTAAAACTTTCACTTTTACTAGAAATCTTCTTGAATCTTAATTAATATATCTTCCCTATGTTATATTTGTTTG
Source organism: Antechinus flavipes (assembly GCF_016432865.1). Lineage (NCBI taxonomy): Eukaryota > Metazoa > Chordata > Mammalia > Dasyuromorphia > Dasyuridae > Antechinus > Antechinus flavipes. Next base: position 284,001,705 of record NC_067398.1, on the reverse strand, counting down.
CTTTGTATCTGTATGTTGCTACTCTTATTAGATCATAAGCTCCTTGAGGGCAGGGACTATCTTTTGCCTCTCTCTCTCTTTTTTTTTTTAATGCTTAGCACAGTACCTAGCACATATGTTGATTGATTGATAGTAAGATTTATTGATACTAATTATAGCAAACATTTATATAACACTTTAAGGTTTGCAAAGTGCTTTGCATATCTTAATTTACCCTCACAACAACCTGAAGGTAGATGCTATTGTAATTTCTATTTTACAGAGGGAAGGAAACTGCCACCATGCCATTTCCTTCCCATGTTAATTGACTAATTCATGAAGATTCACATACCCTATACCAAACACATTTGGAAAGTAGGCAGGGAGGAAGTACAGCTCACAGTCTCTTATTGATGTTAAGAATACAAGACAATTTTATTTAATATATTTTCTCAAATATAGTTGTTCAGCAAAGACTCTTTCTTAAGCTAAGCAAGTGGATTAGTGTCTGAGATCATAAAATTGACCACTTTTTCTACTGAAATTACTAATGAAAGGTGCCAGATGTGATGATAACTCTTTTTTAATGTAGAGTAATTTAATGTAGAGGACATCTAGTCTTAAAGATGAGAAGCCAAGCTGATGAATGTATCATTCACACAACTCACCATTATTATCATTATTGCCTTAATTCCTTTTTGGCTGATCAGCTTAAGAAAATGTAGATTCTATTTCATAGATTCATGGGAGGCTAGAATTAAAAGGGACCTTTCAGATCTAGGTCTTCTATTTTGATATGGTGATACAAATCTTCTGTTCCTCTTTAAGTCACTTCAGCTGGGGGCAGCAAGGTATGATGAAAAGAATACTAGATAAGGAGATTGAAGATGTGAATTCAATTCTCCATTCTGACACAAAAGCCATGTGATCTTGGATAAGTTGTTTCACTTAAGGCTTACTCTTTATATATATATAAAAATGGGATGACATTACTTTTATTACCTCACAAAGCTCCTTTAAAGATATGGGACACTTTCTTTTTTTGGTTTGAAGTTCTTTGTACACTACAAATAGCCATATATGTATAAGCTAATATATTTAGTATTGTTGTTTAGTCATTTCTATTGTGTCTTGACTCTTCACAACTTTTCTGAACTTTTCTTGGCAAAAATACTGGAGTAGTTTGCCATTTCCTTCTCCAGTTCATTTTACAGTTGAGGAAACTGAAGCAAATGAGTAAATGAGTGTCCAGAGTCACATAGCTAGTAAATGTCTGAAGCAGATTTGTACACAGGTCTTCCTGACTCCAGACTAAACACTGTATCTACTGAACTACTAACTATCCATAATACTATTAATACAGGCCTAGAAATTAGATGACTTGTGTTTCAGTTCTATTTTGTCCACTAAATAACTGTCAAATTATACAAATACTGTAGGCCTTAGTTTCCTCCTCTGTTAGGATTCTTACAAGGTGCTAAGTCACTGGAATTTATGAGACAATAATTATCTAATTTAGCATGGTACTTAACAGTTCTCTAGTTCAGTAATGTACTTAGTACTTACTAGAGTTCCACAAGATTCACACCTTTGATAAGAGACCATATAAGCTTGGACAAGCTCAGCCAGGGGGAGAACTAAGGAGGACTGAGAAGTGGTGGCAGGCTGTCCTGTGGAGAACACTGAAATCAAGATCCAGAAGGCCTCCAGAAAAGCTAGCTGAGCCCCAAGTGAAGGAGATGACAAAGGATTTGGATTTTAGTCCCTGGCTGCATTTGGAGTGATTACACTGAACTGAAAGGAAAGCTGCCTCCAGAAGCCCCGCTAAGAAACCTACACCCAGAGAACATTATATTTTAGAGAAGAATATTACATTTTGGTGCCTGAACATGGGACACATAGGATCCTGATTTCAGTGGAAAAGTCTCTGATCTTGATTTCACTGGAAAAGTCTCCTCGACCCATAAATTAGAGTGAGTACAAAAACAGACAAGGAAACTTTGTTAAAGAGCTAAAATAGTATTTCAGCTAAAATGGGACAGATGTTTAGAAAATAGCCTGCTTTTCCTCTTCAAGGAAAATGTGTAGAGAACATTGTCAGGCTTATGAAAAGCCAAGGTTTGATTATAATTTGGGAGCAGATCACTGAACTTTTAGAAACTGTACAGTATATATTTCCTTTGTTCTCTAAGGAAAAAGAATTGGCTCCAAATGAGTGGAAATTAGTAGGAGAGCAACTATCTCAATTCTACAATGAAAATCGACCTGACTCAATTTCCAAAGAAACACTTTATACATATAATTTAATACAACTGGCTTTAGGAAATTATATAAGTTATAGAATAAAGAAAAAGAAGAAAGAGCAGGAGGGGGAGGATCCAAATAAACTGGGTGAAAAGGATGAAGAATCAGATAAGAATGGAGTTAAGTACAATTTTGAGTGTGCTACTTCACTGCAGGGGAAATTGGGGCATTCCCCATACTCTGATCTACTTCCCTCAATTAACCCTTCGTGGGTGGAGGGAGAAGGAGGAGGGGGAGAGGCAGTAACACAATAACCACCACCTATGAAGCAGCCTATGACAAGATTACAAAAAGCATTGATTAAGGCAAAACATGTAGGACAGGATATATCCGATTTAATAAATGCATGCTCTGTGATTGAAAAGCTTGACTCTTCAAGTCAACAAAAGAAAAGATACACTCCTTTTGATCTGGAAAAAATGAAGGATTTGAAAAAGGGTTGCACTTTTTATGGTGCTACATCATCATATGTTAAGATGTTACTAGAGAATTTGGCTTATGAAATCTTAATCCTCAGTGATTGGAAATCTATACCAAGGACATGTTTAGAACCTGGAAAAAACTTGTTGTGGCTTTCAGAGTATCATGAATTATGTAGGATTCAAGCCAGACGCAATAGGTAAACAGGAATTAATGTACAAATCACTTTTGATCAACTAGCTGGTGAAGGTCAGTACAGAGAGAATTCAGGACAGATTAATTATCCCACTACAGCTTATGAACAGATTGCTACTGCTGCTATAAAAGCTTGGGATTCCCTTCCAGGAAAAGATGAAAGTAAAGCCTTCACAAAAACAGAGCAAGGTCCCAATGAACCCTTTGCGGATTTAGTGGGACGTTTGCAAATATCTGTCACAGGAACCGTTGAAGAAAATACAGCTACAGAAATAATGACCAGACATCTGGCTAAGGAAAATGCTAATGAGATTTGCAAAAGAACTATATGGGGACTATACAAAGATGCTCTTTTAGAGGAGATCATAAGATGCTGTGCCACAGTGGGCAGAAGTGCTTATTGTACCCAAACTATGAGGAACACGGGAAGACAGGGTCCTTCTTGGCAAGGGACTTCTAGAGAGAGTTGTCGATGTTTTCAGTATGGAAAAATTGGACATCAGAGAGCCCAGTGTAGATATAGAGATAGAGTGAGAAGACAGGGTGAGAGAAGACCTAAAACCCTATGTCCAAAATGCCACAAGGGCTTCCACTGGGCTAATCAATGTAGATTAACCCAGGGAAATGAGAGGCAGAGCCCAGCTCCAAGATATCATACAAAAGACACGTATGGCATCATGGCACCTGAGTGTACACCTAGAGAGTCTTTAGAAGTTCAGGACTCTGATGTGATCAACCAGCAAAATAGCAATCATATGGCAGAAAAGGATTACACGATCAGTCATCCAAAAAGCAATCAGATGGCAGAAAGGGATTACAATAGGGGAGAATACAGGCTTTTTAAACCAACAGGGCAGTGTCCAGTGCAAACAGATCCAATGTAATTGCCAGATGATGAGGAGAGATTTAGAAAGTTGTAAATAGAAGGGACTAGGTAGGTTAACTGCTTGTATTTCTACAGATGGAGAAGGAATCAGATGGGTGCCAATGAGCTGTATTCGCCTTGTCCATCAGAGAGAGATAGAAAAAAGAGAAAAACCTCAAAACAAAGGCAAAGGCCTAAAAAACATACTGAAAGAGCATGGCTGATAATAAGACTGTTAAAGAACTTTAAAATCTGCAGGAATCATTGGATTCCCTAACACAAGATGAGACTCTTGCAGGACTTCAAAACTTGCAGGAATTATCAGATTCCTGGCACATGAACTTATGAATGATAGATTTCTCTTGGACTATTTCTAGGACTTATGGACATGTATAATTCCTCATGTTGATTTATGTTATTTATCACATCACTACTAGGCTGTGTTACTATGTGCCATTTATGTAATTTATGTGATTATGTATAATGCCTCCCATATTGATGGATTTATGTATATCTATGTTAAGAGTGAGCCCCTTCAGAAACCCACTAATCAGAAACTCATTTCCTTTGGTGTTTTCATCTCCCTTCCTGAGCAGTTGGGGAGGGCGTGATCACCTCCTTTTAATGATGTTTTCACTCCTTTTTTGAGCAGTCAGGGAAGGCATGAACACTTTCTTTTTGGGGGTTTGTCACCTCCTTGACCACCTATGTTCAGAATCAAAAGAAAGCGGGAGATATTAGAATTTTTATAAGGTGCTAAATCACTGGGATTGATAAGAGACAATAATTATCTAATTTAGCATGGTACTTAACAGTTCTCTAGTTCAGTAATGGACTTACTAGAGTTACACAAAATTCACACTTTTGATAAGAGACCATATAAGCTTGGACAAGCTCAGCCAGAGGGAGAACTAAGGAGGACTGAGAAGTGGTGGCAAGCTGTTCTGTGGAGAAAACTGAAACCAAGATCCAGAAGGCTTCCAGAAAAGCTAGCTGAGCCCCAAGTAAAGGAGATGACAAAGGATTTGGACTTTAGTCCCTGACTGCATTTAAGGTGATTACACTGAACTGAAAGGAAGCCCCCCTAAGAAACCTGCACCCAGAGAACATTATATTTTAGAGAAGAATATTACACTCCTCTGTAAAAAAAAAAAAAAAAAAAAAGAGAGAGAGGGAGATAGAGGAGTTTTGAACTTCAGAATATTTAAATTCAAGGAAATGCTGGCGTCATCTTGTACATGCTTAAGAGAGCCAATTTTTATATTTTCAGTGTGAGTCTTTAAAAATCAGAAAGCAGAAAATGCTATAAATCAGGGCTTGATTTATTGTTTGGTTGACTGTCTAGCTTTAAGTTATGGAGAAAGTGTTAATAATGCAGATTTTTGGGATGAGCAAGTTGTTAAATATTTACCAACATGTCCTTGGGGAAAGAATTCTGGGTGTGGAATCACTGGCCCTGAATTTGGTTCACAGCCCTACTACCTAACCAACTTGTAACATGGAGTAATTCTGTTAACTTCTCTGGGCCTCAGTTTCCTCATTTGTAAATTGGGGGAGTCCAATAGATGACATAAATGGTTCCTTCTAGCTGTAAAGTTTTGATCTTATGTGTACTTACAATTAAGTCCCTCCACAAAATAGGGAATGGGAGTACCTACTGATAGTTACACTTTCTTCCCTAAATCCCAGGAAATTGAGAAGAGGGAGAAAGTGAAAGAAAGAACCTGTGGCAATAGTTTGATGATATGCAAAGCAAGACTTTGAGATTACCTGGATTAGGTAGATTTTATTAGTTTTATATTTCGAATTTGTAAGCTTCAGGCTTTAAATGAAAAGAAAGGTAGCATGATATAATGGCAGATATTTATAGTGTCTCTGGTCTTGCAGTTACAAGCCACATGATCCTGAGCAGATTGTTTAACCACTTTGAGTCCCAATTTCCTCATCTGTAAAATGAGGATCCTAATTTGTAAGTATTACCTGGGATTTCATCTCTCCCCAGCTTCCATAAAATGGTAATAACAATATTTGTACTCTAATATTTCTTCATAGGATAATAGTATATGAATATGAGTTATTATTAGTACATGTAAAGAGATATTAATTAACTGTTTTGTTGAATATATGAATTCTTTCACATTCTTTTCCAGGATCTGTATCTGTACTACTAATACTATTCAAGAAGTTGGTATTGGTCGTAGTGGTGGCAGGGTACTAGGTCATCAGTAGGGAATGTGATTAATAAAAGTAAGGATCTTTTCTGATATTTTGATTGGGCTCCCAAATTAACACAAATTCACAAACAATAACAATTTCATTGAAATTGACAATATCATTGTTCTCTGCTAAATATATTGCTAGGGACAAATATCATTCACTTGAATTTTCCATTTTCAAATAAACAATTCAGTCCTTGCTTCTGGTATTGAAGTGTTAGAGTATGCATATGGTGAAAATATTCTTCATCAGGTTTGTCAATAAAGATAGTATCTAGTCCAATGAAGCACAGTGGGTACTAAACTTAAAGCCATTTTCTTGAGTTGGCACTTCACTAAAATCTTCCTTTAATGCCTTATCCTGGGCTGAAAGTGATCTTGGGTTCAATTGTTATCAAAATATTTTAAAAAGTGGAAAACTGGCTCAGGGACCAATTGTGAAGCAATGTGTTAAAATGGAGAGCCTTGGCTCTAAAGGTAGAGCCTTGCCTCTATGGGTTGTAATCCTGGCTCTGGTGTTTACTATCTGTGAATCCTTGGTCAAATTACCTCATGTCTCTAGCCCTCAGTTTTCTCCTCTGTAAATTAAGCAAATTGTCTTATATACTTTTATTTCTAGATTTGTGATCCCATTCACTTTGTGAGCTGAGGATAAACTCAACTGAGTTAGACTCATTATCAGAAGTTTGTCCCTCAGGTAATAAGTTTTTTTTTTTTTTTTTTTTTTCCTGGTCATATGAAAGTTGTCTATTATGAAATGTAGAGAGAATGCCCACATTGACGAAATCACAGGTAACTCAAATACTAAAGTACTTAGTTGGCACACAATTCAAGGAGTTTTAAGAACATGTTATTGTTATTTTAAAGTTTAATTGGTCAAATAAAAAGGTAGACTGTGAAAACAACTTGCTGAAAAATTGGGATTTTTCCATGTTTTGCACCATTAGAAAATTTCTTCTAGTGGAACAGTGCTGTAATCTGAGTAGTTATTAGGTTTGCCAAAAGTTTTTGTATTATATTTTCCACTGTGGCTTTTTATCTACCACTGCCTACCAAAACTTTCTTTCTGAGTGTGCCAAAAGATAAGGAGATTTTTTGAATTATTCCTCTCAGGACACACACAAACAAAACTATTGATCTCTACAATACAAAACATAATGAAAAATTTATTCATTTTTTTCATTAACAAATTTGCATGTGCTCAGGGACTCCAGACCCAATGTAAATTAGTGAATAAAACTGAAATAATTTGATAAGCTCTACATGCTTTTTATTAGACTTTCATGTAATTTGTATTTTGGCAGCGGAGAAACTAGAAGACTCATTGGTAGCCAAGAATATTTGAATGTTTGCTTTCTAATTGTCTAATGATTCAAGGAGGAAAAAAGAATTGACCCTCTGTTCATTCAGCAAGTATTTATTATATCTCCAATGTGTATATACACAGTAAAGAGTAAGTGGTAGAAAGCTTGACTCCGAATCAGGAAAATCTTGAGTCAAGGCCTCAAGACAAATCCTCTGATATGACTTCAAGATAAATCCTCTGATACATATTTAACTGTGTAACTTAAGTAATGTAACTGTGTTCTTAACTAATCAAGGCTAAGCAATGCTCTAAAGACTGTACATTGCAGAGAAGGTACTGATGAACTGTATTGGCATGGTGAATTCTCTCTTCTGACTACCTTACTCCAATGAAATCACAGATCTAGGCCCAATTCCCTATCTTACTAAGTGCAGTACATGTATCTAATAATAATAGCATCATTTATATAGAACTATAGAATTTATAGACACTTTATACATGTTATCTGATTTCTCTCTTACAATAACTTTGTGAGGTAAATAATGCTAATATTATGCCCATTTTATAGATCGGGAGAGGTTAAGTGACTTGCTTAAGATTTCCCAGCTATAGTAAGTTTCTGAGGTAGAATTTGAACTCAATTTTCTTTGCTTCCAAGTCTAACAATCCACTTTTCTTGTTTTATGCCTGCTCCATAAGAAGAGTAATCAAAAAAAAAAAAAAAAAAGAGAAAATTCTTGGTTTTAAGGAACTTCTAATTTAATTGGGAAAACAAGAGATAAACCTAAAATAGATGAGTAACTGGCTAGAAGGGGGCAAGGAATGACTGGCTCAGTCAAAATGAAGAAAAGGCAATATTTGTCTTTAGCCATCCTTTCCCCTTTCTGGTCACTATCTTATATTTTGAGCCAGTATACCTAGTTTCCTAATGCTAGCTCTTGGCTATCCAGGATCCTATCTTGTTACATCATGGGAAAGAAGAATAATAAATTTAGGGCTGGAAGGGACCTTGAAGTCATCAAGTCATAGTCTTTTATTTTACAGATGAGAAAACTGAGTTGAAGCGATGAGATGGCCCCATGATATCACTGTGAGAACGAAGATAGTCCCAGAGCTTCTAGAAAGGTATACTTGATTGAAGGAAGCCAATGACTCTACTAGACCCTGGCAAATAGATAGAACATTGCAGGAAATGCAGTAAAAAGTCATGGGAGACAAAAGATGGCATGTCATATAAAAAACAGCAAGGTTAACAAAGTGGTATTGGAGCTGGAATTCAAGTTTATGTTCTTTGATTCCAGATTAACACCCTTTCCAATGCATCATGATCCTTCCTAAGCCTGGTCTTTCTTAGGAGTGTCCCATGTTCTGGAGCTTTCCTTTCTCTCTCTCCTAATCAATACCTATTTTTGGGTTCAATTATCATAGAGTCCCATTGAGTAACTGGCTAGCTTAACTTGGATAAAGTAATCCCAGTTAAGAGGTAGTATGGCATAGAGGATATATTGCCAGAAATCAAGTACATGTAGGTTCCAATTCTATTTCTGTCACTTACCAGGACTAGTCATTTAATCAGCATGTGTTTCAGGGAAGTCCTTAGAATTTATAGGCTAAATTAGAGAAAGACTGCAATTTGCATTGGTGGAAGGAGATCCAATATCAGGAGTTTCCCACATTGACAAAATTACAGATTCTTAATCTTTCAATCATAGCCATGATATTCACCAATCTTTTCAGATTAATATATTGCCCTATCCACATAAATTATCTGCATTTTCTTTTTTTTTGGATTTTTTTATTATAGCTTTTTATTTAAAGTTATATGCATGGGTAATTTTACAGCATTGATAATTGCCAAACCTTTAGTTCCAATTTTTCCCCTCCTTCCCCCCATCCCCTCCCCCAGATGGCAGATTGACCAATAAATCTTAAATATGTTAAAGTATAAATTAAATACAATATAAGTATACATGTCCAAACAGTTATTTTGTTGTACAAAAAGAATCGGACTTTGAAATAGTGTACTATTAGCCTGTGAAGGAAATAAAAAATGCAGGCGGACAAAAATAGAGGGATTGGGAATTCTATGTAATGGTTCATAGTCATCTCCCAGAGTTCTTTTGCTGGGTGTAGTTGGTTCAATTCATTACTGCTCTATTGGAACTGATTTGGTTCATCTCATTGCTGGAGATGGCCACATCCATCAGAATTGATCATCATATAGTATGGTGTTCTTTTTCTTTAACATAATATTGGTTCTCTCTGGGAGCAGGTTTCTTGGGGAGGTTTTACGGAGGCAGCCTTAGTTTCAGTTAAAAGTAATAGTCACCCAAAGGCAGCCAGGTGCTAAAAGTTCAAATCTTTTATTGCTTCCTCCAAAAACAGCCCGGTTAGTTTTCTTGGCCTATCTCTCTGCTTGGTTCCAAGAGCTCCCTCCGAATGAATCCAAATCCAAAGATTTGTCCTTCAGCCTCCAGCCAGCCAGGTGGAAAATGGAATGCATCTCTCTTGTCTCTGAAGTAACTCACTAACCCGAAGCTAAGAGCCTCTTTATATATGATCTCTTTATATATGATTTCCTTCTTCTGGAGGCAGGGATTAAGGAAGGTGTGAATTCGGATATCTCATACTAAACCCTGAAATCTCCCAAATGTGTGAAATCCAATGAGTACTTAAATATATTAGTGAGCTAGAGGATTTGCTAAGTACCATGCTAAATTAGCACTTTGTAAGGATTCCAACAATATAGTATTGTTGTTGAAGTATATAATGATCTTCTAGTCTTCTAGTCATTTCACTTAGCATCAGTTCAGATAAGTCTCTCCAGGCCTTTCTGAAATCATCTGGCTGGTAATTTCTTACCAAATAATAACATTCCATAATATTCATATACCACAATTTATTCAGCCATTCTCCAATTGAGGGGCATCCACTCAGTTTCCAGCTTCTGGCCACTACAAAGAGACCTGCCACAAGCATTCTTGCACATACAGGTCCCTTTCCCTTCTTTAAGATTTCTTTGGGATATAAGCCCAGTAGTAACACTGCTGGATCAAAGAGTATGCACAGTTTGATAACTTTTTGAATATAGTTCCAAATTGTTCTCCAAAATGGGTGGATGTATTCACAATTTTACCAACAATGTATCAGTGTCCCTGTTTTCCCACATCCCCTCCAACATTCCGCATTATCTTTCCCTGTCATTCTAGCCAATCTGACAGGTGTGTAGCGGTATCTCAGAGTTGTCTTAATTTGGATTTCTCTGATTAATAATGACTTGGAGAATTATCTGCGTTTTCACAGAAGACCTCTAGACTAACTAAAGATTCATCAAAGGCTGAAATTTTAAATACTGAAGAAGATAGGAAAAGAGACAGAAAAAACATTTTGAGGTAAGAGGGCATTTGTTCTTTTAGGCAGACTAAATTTGTAGTCTGAGATACTGAGGTTAAGTCTTTATTCTTTCACCTTTTACTTGAGTGACTTTGGGCTTAATATCTCTGGGTTTCAGTTTTCTCAATTATAAAATTGAGATCAGGGATTCATTGCCTAGGATTTCTAAACTTTCTTTAAAACTATTTAAATAATTGTATTTCAAAATTTATCTCCCTTTGTAGTTCTACATATTTTAAAAAATATTTTGAGAAGGGGTCCATACGTTTCATCAGACTGCCAAAGGTTTCAATGATACAATAAAGATTAAGATTGGACAAGATATGTTTCTGAGGAGCCTTCTAACTTTAAATCTATGATTATATGAAAACTACATAACCTATACATACAAATAATATATATAGACACATACATATATGCATATAAGCACATATAAACATATAGAAGATGTTATATGGTCATATAAAGTTTTAAGTCCCATCTCTAGGAGATAACTTGCTCATTCCTATTTTCTTACCCATGCTCACAATGAAATGCTTTCCCCACAAATTCTACCCTCATATTAAAGCTCAGTTAAAATTATAATTAAAATCCTCCCTGACTACCTAGTCCTCATTGATCCTTCTCCTGAATTGCTAATACAGCTTCTAATATACCCTGCAATCTCCTATTTAATAATGTTCTATTTTCTGTGGTTGCTGAAGTATGTTAGTAGTTCTTTCCCCCATTAGATTCTATGTTCTATGAGAGCAAAAAGCCCATGCTGCCTTTTGTGTCTTCCTATGTCACTAAGCAGTTTCTCAAATGTGCCCCACAATTTGCTGTATCTTTGCTTTACTCAGGTTATTCCTTCCTTAATGGAATGACCTTAGCCATATTGTATCACCACCTATCAAATATTACCTATCCTCCAAGGTCCAATTTAACTGTCACTTTTTCATAAAGCCAGAAGAGCCAGAAGAAAACAGTCCCTCTTCTGAACTCTTATAGCACTTTGTATAGATGACTGGATTTTCTTTGGAGCCAATTGTTTTTCAGAAAACTTGCTCTCTATCTTCCTAGTTTTGCTTTCCTCCAATTAACCCAAGGAAAAAACTGCCTATGATAAAGAAAACAGTCCATGAAGAGAAGAGAAGAGAAAAAAGAAGAGCTAATCTTGTTCCTGTTCTCTTTTTTTTCCCTTCCCTTTCCTTATGTGAGAGGGTATAAAACATTTACCCTTGGAAAGTATAAACTGCACTTTTTCTTGTACAATAATAACTTACACTTTAGAGGTTTACAAAGCAGTTGACATGTTCTCTCATTTGATACTCACAAAAACCCTATGAATCAGGCCCAGAAACTATTATTATTGCCATTTTATGGATGAGGACAATGAGGCTTATAGACCATAATTTGCTCAGGGTCACATAGGTAACAAAGCATAAAGTACTATACTCTATTATATTATTCACAAACTATAAAGTGCTATGTATAATACAAGCTACCATTGCATAGTTTCCATTTTTAAGATTAAGCCCCAAGAGAAAGATAACCAGTTATGTGGAGAAGATATAATATTTATGTATCTGCTCTGAGCTGCTAATATGCTTTGCTGTTGACATCCTTTGTTGTGGTGGTAAAATTGGGCTTTGGGAATGTTTGTGATGAAGCATGAATTAAACTTGTAATTGTAGTTACTAGACATATTTGGTATGAGATTCATATATATATATATATATTATATATATATATATATATATATATATATTGGAATAGATGGTCTCTGAAGTCTCTTCCAACTCTTAAGACTGTGATTTCCTGCCTTCTTTACACTTGGAGAGTGTAAGACAGAGTGTAAGAAAGAGGCAGATGGTTTCTCTCAACTTGTATCCATTGTTTCTGATTCTGCCTTCTAGGGTCAAACAGAGAAGAACAAGTCTGATCTTCTTTATTTGACAATTCTTCAAATTCATGAAGACAGCTCTTTTTGCTTGTCTCACACCCAGCCTTATAAGATCACTTGTATTCAGGTTATCTCATCATCCTCTTGCAAATTAGTCCATTAGAGCAACAAGGCTAAGCATAGAGCTCTTCTGTGCTGATTCAGGTGAGATTCCAATGGCAGGTAGGGTCAGGCAATCTCTGCCTATAAGGCTAGTCAGAGAGATTGCAGATCCTAGGTCTGTCTCAGTCCTAGTAAAATGATACCAGCATTCCAAGATTGTGATGACAAGTCTTGGCAGATGATAAGGGGGCTTCCCTCCTACATCTGATTGGCACAGTTCTGACTCCTTAGACATCACCTTATGGGAAAAAGAGGAATGTCAGTAGGTTCTATCTGGATGTGAACATACAAATGGGAAGGGCTCAGTATACATGTTTGGGTCCCTGTCACCAGATGCAGTCATGATTGCTAGTAAAATGTAGGAAAGAGAAAGTTTCTTTCCTGGGCTTTTATTTTTAAAAATAACTTTTAAATAATTGTTTTGAATAGACTATTCTCTCAGACAAGTTCTCATAATTACAATTATTATTATTTTAACATTCTGAACTCTTTCCAGATTAACTCCAGCATAAGTGAAGGAGTGATGAAAATGTAATATGACCAGGAAGCAATAGACATTTTCTTTAAGAGTTCATGTTCCCTATTATTGTTCTGTAAGAAACGACCAACAAGATGATTTCAGAGAGTCCTGGAGAGACTTACATGAACTGATGCTAAGTGAAATGAGTAGAACCAGGAGATCATTATACATGGCAACAACAAGATTATATGATGATCAATTCTGATGGATGTGGCTCTCTTCAACAATGAAATGATTAAAACTAGTTTCAATTGTTCTGTGATGAAGAGAGCCATCTACACCCAAAGAGAAAAATGTGGGAACTGAGTATAGTTCAAAACATAGCATTTTCATTTTTTGTTGTTGTTTGCTTGCATTTTGTTTTGCTTCCCTTTTTTTCTTGTGCGGCACAATAATTGTATAAATATGTATACATATATTGGATTTAACATATATTTCTGCCATGTTTAACATATATTGGATTACTTGCCATTTAGGAGAGGGAGTGGGAGAAAGGGGGAATTGAAACACGGGGTTTTGCAATATTGAAGATTTGTCCATGCATATGTTTTGAAAAATAAAAAGCTTTAATAAAAAAAAAAGAGTTCATGTTCCCAACTCCCCTTTTTTATTCTATGTAAAACTGAGTTGGGTCCTCTAGGGGACCTCTAGGGACTCTGTCTTGCCGCTATTCTACTCTTCAGTAGAGGTTTATTACTCACTTTAGCAAAAGGAAATACAAAGAAGTAAAATCTCAGCAAGGTGATAGAATAATCAAAGGCTTAAAAATAAGGAAAAGCAAGATAGAAAGTTCATCTTCCCCAAATGATGAGAAGGAAAGAAGGAAGAAAAGAACTTTGAGAAGGAAGTCTGCTTAAGCACCATAGTAAATGGTAAATGCTATTTTAAGCCTGCACAGTAAATGATCTAACATGTTAGTCTCATGCATCCCATGTATAATTAAAACATGTATATTGAGATCTATTTTTAAATAGATTTTTAAACTAGCAAGTCCCATATATAATTAACAGAGATGCTTGAGTTCCATAAAGAATTAACACATATCTGTTGAGTCCTATATAGAATTTGTACATGAGTGGATTTGTATGTATCTAATACACAATATATAGGTGACCAGTCATGATCTCTAAGTGATGCTTGGATAGCTCAGAGAATACTATTTGGAAAGATTTTCTTTAAAGAACACCACATGGCTTCCTTCTGCTCAGAAAGTTCAATATGAAGTTTAACTCACCTACCCCAGTAGTGTGATCCCCTTTTGGACCTGTGTAGGATGTAGGTGTTTCTCCTCTCCTTCGATGCCAGCTGCTCCGGTTTCTTCTTTCTTGAGTAAATGTACATTCATCTTGCTCAAAAGTGCACTCCCCTGGTGGGGGTGGAATCATCTCTGTAAGGAAACAACAGGGTCTATGACTGTTTCAGCTAATTTCCATAAATGTGTTCAAATGCCTATAGCATGAGATCAATTTACAAGTGCAGCAAAATGATATTGCATGCACATGGCTAGGGAACTATTATTATTAGGGAGCATTATACTTCTCCCCATACATGCATATGTATACATATATAAAATAATTTATAAAGCATTTGCATACCTTCCTTTCTACTTCAGAGCACAGATGTGACTCAACAATATTTGACTGGTGAGCCATGCTTACCAAACTACAATTTACAACAGTGCGTGGCATGTATTACATGCTATTATAAATATCGTTTTTGTTGTTGTTACCTATAGATGCTTTTAAGATTATGTGGCAACATGTAGTTAAAAGTTCTCACCAAAGTTTGAAATGAATTCTGATTATTTTTTGGGGGGATAAGAATTCAAATATGTAGAATACAAATTGAAGGAGGGTCGATAGGTTCTGCAGGGAACATTAGAACTCGAGGAGTTGGAATAGATTGTTTCTCATGATTCCTGGCCCATTTTCCATAGTTAGCTGGATTCTATCCCTTATGTATTATCTACTACTAGCTATTTACATAGTGCTTTATGATTTACAAAGTACTTCATGAATATTATCTAATTTTATTCTCATAGCAACTCTAGGAATAGAGTTTCACATATGAGACAACTGAGGCAAACATAGGTTAAGTGACTTGTTTAGAGTCACACAACTGGTAAGTGTTTGTGACTAAATTTGAACTCAGCCTTTCTTGACTTGCAGTGCAATATTCTATTCATTTCATGGTTAAGAGATAATTAGGAAAAGAAGACACTGAAAAATATGATTAAGGTCAAAGTTAAGGAAGAAAAGGTGGATTATAAAAACACAAAAACTGGTTATTTTCTTTTCTGACTTCTTAGGATCTCCTTCCTCTTTCTGATTGTAATGATGCATTTCCAAATCCAGATTTTGAGTGTTTTTATCTAAAACATATTCAGAATCTTCTCAAAATGCTATGTAATTTTGGCATTCCTTTTGTTTTCCCAAGGTGCAGGTATGAGTCATTTTATCTTGAATTGTATTTGGCTGATACAGTCCAATGGTCTTCATTGAAGTGCATACTATTTTCATGCACAATACAAAGTCTAATATTCAGCCTGCTAGAATTATTTTTTATCAATATTTTATCAATAATTTTAGGTGACCCTGGTCAATAACTTGGGTCCTAGCTTCCTTAGTGGTAAAATAAAAGATTGTTCATTTTTTCTGCTCTCACTCTCTGATTAAAATCCCCCCAGTAGCTGTGTGGGGATGTGTATGAGTATCTCTACTTATATAGGTATATATGTATAGCATATGACACATATAGATTTTAAAAGCAAGACCTCTGACTACAAATTCAGTGCTTTTTATCCTATATGATGGGCTCAGGCAACTGTCCTTAATTTTTGTATTTGTATTTGTACCATGTCTAGCATGGTACCTAGCATATTTTAGTCATTCAGCAAACATTTATTAAGTGCGTACTATGTCGCAGGTACTATGCTAAGTTAGAGGGATAGAAAGAAAGGCAGCCTATTGGTTGAATGCAAGTGGCAAAGTATTGAACAAAAACTCATGAAATCTTGTAACACCCAAAGGAAGGTTAGTAGAGTGCTGGGTGGATTCTTAAGGGAGGAGTTATGGAAGGACACAAAGGAAGATTTTGAATACTGAACTGGCAATTAGAAGACTGGGTTTGAATGCTTACTGTTGTTTATCATTTTTGTGATATTGGGTATGTGATTTAACCTCTCTAGATTCCTGTTTCCTTTTCTATAGAATGAGCAGATTGGACTAGAAGGCTTTTGGGATTCTTCCAGCCTCAAATCTATGATACAACTTTATGATCCTCTGAGGGCACTTAGGTGGGTAGAACACTGGTTTTGGAATCAGGAAATTCAAATCCTGCTTTAGACAATTGAGAGCTGTGTAACCCTGTGCAAGTCACTGACCCCTGTTTGCCTCAGTTTCCTTATCTGCAAAATAAGCTGGAGAATGGCAAACAACTCCAGTATCCCTGCCAAGAAAAATCCAAATTGAGTTATGAAGTGTTAGACACAACCAAAATAACTGAACAACATGAACCTTTGATATGGCCAAGAATTGTATGGACTGAGAAACCAAAGATGAATTATGATGATCTGGACTAGTGGAGGGAATATTCATACCAAAGAGATCAGAGTTTCCACAAAGGTTTTTGAGTTACTATTATATATTTACTTTGATGTGTTTTAGAAATTTATATTTTAGAAATATATATATATATATGTATGTGGAGAGAAATGTGATTAAAAAATGTGGATGGTGATATGGCTGTATGATTGGAAAAGTCTAGTCACATGACAAGATTAGGGGATGATGGCCTCTGTTCTATACTGGTGCACAAAACATTTGAGAAAATCCATAGGAAAGCCTCCACTGATTGGCATCTAAGTGAAGGATCTATGAAAGAATATGGACAAGAAACTGACAACATAAGAAAGCACAAATGGGCTATAGTTTGTACTCGTTAGTGAATATAATAGTGTAAATCTCTCCTTTCATATAAGTTAGGAAATAGCACTGGCATAGGAATGGCATAATGAGTTTCTGAAAATAAATTATGTTTCCCACTTGTATTCTTAATATGACTAAGATACAAGAAGAGAAACGAAAAGTAGAAGGTATAGAATAGAACTGTCTAGAGGACAGAAATGACCATAAGTCTTACCAGTAAATTGGCAGTTTCCCAGATGTACTGATATATCATCCAGCGCTACAAGGCCACAGTCCCAAAAGCTTTTACACCAACTCATAAAAACAACCTGTAATTTACAAGCACAAATATCCATGAATTCTGTTGTCTAAGATACCGAAATGTGAATAGCTGAGGATTTTATTACAGTATTAGAAGAGTTTAAACTATAGTGAAAATCATGTCTTGACTGTTCTAAATAGCATAGTAATGAGTGGATGCCATTTATCTTTGACCATGGAAAGAAGAAGATTTTTTTTCACCTTCCAAACATATTTACCTTCATAATTATGCTTCAATTAAGTCTAATAGTTAAGCTAGTTTATGTTCACTGTTACATTCTATAGCTAAATCTTAATTAGTGCAAATATGAAGCCCATGAAATGGTCATATTATTTGAATTTATGTTACATATTTTCATTGGGCTGGAACCAGTCACCATGCTTTACATGATTATAACTTTGAATAGTGCTAATGATCACTTCATGAGACTCATCATTAATTTGTAATAGGGATACAGCTGTATATGACACAGGGGGAAGTTAGGTAAGAGAGGTAACAGATAGTAGGGAAAAGGCAATTGACAATTAAAAATATATCCCAGACAATCCACAAAGAAGTTAATGAAAAACTAACTTTTCTGTTGGCCTTTTTTCCAAGGATTTTTAGACAAATATTGATTTTTGAAAAGCATATTCTTACACATACTTTATTCATCCTGTGTACATCTCTCCTGATCTTGCTATCAGGGGACATTCTTTGCTTTCAAAAATAAAAATCTGTGTCTAGAGATAAATCCTCTTGATTTAAAAGTCCAAATGCAGTTATTCTTTTGCCAAGATACATATTTTTAGTATTACAGGTGATTGCAAATTTATCTGTCACAATTTGTTAAATTCATTGTGCTGAAGAGAGAAGCACCTTCTATTAGGCTGTTTTTAAAGCCAATTTTTCACATGTAGGATGATGGAAGAGCCATTCTCTGAATAAAAATAAAACAAAAAGAAAGAAAGAAACAGCAGAATTTAAAAGCTGGTCCCATTATTATTTCTAAGCTTAAATATAGCTTGCCTTTTCTGGTGAGTCCTTTTATTCATCAATAATTAGGTCCTTTAGGACCTAGATGCTTAAAAAAATAAAATTGAGTGCTTAAAAATTTAGATGAATATTTATAACCAAGACTTGATTTGCAATTACTAAAAATATACAAAGTCTTAGACCAAGAGTTTAAGGAATCAAGGATTTCACCCAAAAGTTGCTTTTTTCCCCTTAAGACTATGATTGAATTTTCTGCATTCAGTAATTTAAGACTATAAGGACAGTTTGGGATTCTAATAAATTTCTTCAATATATCCAAATATATCAATTCACTGGTGTGGGGCCCATCATTCTCCCACTCCTATACCCTACAAAAGTTGGTTATATCCTTAGAGTTCCATGGAGTAATAGTTTTATAAGTCATTGTGTTCATTAAGAACATTGTTAACTGGTGGTTATACTTCTGGTGATGCTTTTCACTGATTTTAGCTAACCTGGTTCTCAGAATAGGCAATCAGTCAATAAACAAAAGTCACTGCACTAAGTTTTGGGGATGCAAAAAAAAAATAAGAAAAGGCACTTTGCTTAATGCTGAGGATGCAAAAAAAAAGAAAAAATAATCCTTGCCTTCAAGGAATTTACACTCTAATAGTAGAAATAACAAGCAAATATGTGTATATGTGTATTTGTATATATGTATACATATATGTACACATATGTATGTGTGTATATCTCTCTCTATATACATATGTATATATGTGTGTGTAGAGGGAAAAAGCTATATGTAGAATAAAAAGCAAGTCTTCCTTTAGAAGATGGGATTTTACCTGGGCCTTGAAGGAAGCCAGGGAGGCCAGAATGTAGAGATGAGGAGGGAAAAGCATTCCAGGAATATAGGATAGACAGAGAAAATGCAAGAGATGGGGTATCTTGTACATGAAAGAGCAAGGAAGGCAATATCATCAGACTGAAGAGTATGTGATGGAGTATAAGATGTAAGAAGAGTACAAAGGTGGTGGTGTCTATGTAACAGAGAGAGATAGAGAAAGACACAGAGAGACACAGAGACAGAGGGAGGGTCAGATCTGCAAGTGTGGATGCAGAAAACTTCATCAGAACCTATGTCAAAGTCTTAAAAAAATTTTTTTTTTGATAGAGCCAGCGATCCTTTACATTCTATTGGCACAGGCTTTAAGAACTTCCATTCTATGTTAATTCCATGCTATGATGAGCATGGCATAAAATGGCATAAGAATATATAATCATATAACAATGATTATGATGATAACTTAGCATTTATGTAGAATGTTAAGATTTTCAAAGTACTTTCCTTATGTTTACTTACTTGATTCTTATAATTATCATATTATTATTGTCCCTATTTTACTGAGAAGAAAACTGAGCTGCATCTAGAAGGAACCTCTAATTTAATTTATAACCATAGCTATTGTTGTATTTTAAAAAATATATTCATTTATTGAGAGGTAGCACAGTATAACAATTTAGAGGATTTGCTGGATTCAAGTGCCAGCTCTGACATATATTGGCTATGTGACCTTGGACAAGTAACTTAACTTCTCAATGCCAAAGACAATTCTGTAAGACTCTTAAGTTGCAGAAAAGGTATTGATTTGCATTGGTAGAAAGTATTAAGAGTGCCCCACACCAATGAAATTAATTACAAGTCTGTTTCTACCCACTGTTAAAAACTGAATAAAATTTTTCTGGGCTATAATTTATTAAATTAATTATTATAAAAATGATGGTTTAAAAAGCATCGTTTTAACAGTTGTGTTGATTGAAAACTAATGGACAAGGTTCAATCTTGGAGGCTGTCTAATAGAACCACATTATTGCTCTCAGATTTTTTTCTTTGAGAATGTAATAATCTGACCTATTTTAGTTCATTAAGGGGTATTAGACTCCACTCATGCAAACAATCTATGATTTTCAATCAAAGTATTTAGACATAAAATATTTGTTTAGAACCATATTAAACAAAAGGATCAGTATCCCAGTTCCCATAGTGACATATGTACATTGGGCAGATTATAGAGTTTAAGCCAAAGGCATTAGGTTTCAATGACTGACAATGACTATTAGTACTTCTATGTCTTTGGGCAAATTCTTATGTGTGGCTTGGTTTCCTGAAACATGAGGGAATAATGCCCATTTGACCTTCATAGTCTGTGATCCGTTAAAGCACTGGAAATAATCTGGTTCCTGTCCAGATGAGTGCTTATCATTTTCCATCCATAATGTTGAGGTTTTAGTCCCTAGTACTCAAAATACTGATTGGAAAAATATGAGGGAAAAATCTCAGTAGATTGGATAGCAAGGTGTAAACTGGCTTTACCTTGGCTTGTCCTTTGCCACCATCTTTAACTTTGGAATCCTGTCCTTACTGCTAGTGCTAGATCTATAGTTCCTGGATTTCAGCATAATTTTACATTCTTGGTCCTAGCTTGAATACGTCTAGATACTTGCCTTTCATATCATGATTACTGCATATTAAAGCTAATTTGGCACTTCTCATCATTATCATATCCTAGCAGTTTCATCTTCCTCCAGCCTTATTGTTCTTTCTTCCTGCCCTGCCTGGACAGTAATCTTTTCTTTTGAGTCTTTGGCCCATGGAATTCTGAGAATTGTAGATTTTTTCCTAAAATTGTCAAATGTGATGCATTACAAAGTGCATATGGTGTTTTTTCCTTTCCTTTTAGCAGTTAGGTGGCACAAAATCTGGAGTCAGGAAGACTTGAGTTCAAATTCTGCCTCAAACATATTAAGCTACGTGACCTTACACAAGTCATTTAATTTTTTTTGTGCTTCAATTTCCTCATCTATAAAATAGGACCCACTTTATAGGGATATTACATTGATCAAATGGATTAATATATGCAAAGTGCTTTCTAAAGCATTTAAATGCTTGTTATATTATAAGGTCATTTAAATGCTCACTACCATTATTGTTATTATTTTGCTCATGTCCCTTGAAAAAGGATGGAGAAAATGATAGGAAGAAATGTTTTACCATCTGTCAGTTCTCACATTTGTCAGCTACTAAGTACAAATCCAATTTTAGACTTCACAATTAGTGATAATTGATGAAGCCCTTTTTCCTTAGTCTTAGAGCTTTCTTAGTTTCTTGGTTCAAGTATGTTATCTATATTATATTGTCCAAAAGCAAAGTCTTTGTTATGTACACACAAACATACAAAGTAACCCTGTGTTCCAAGAAATCTTATGGTAGAAAATGTGATAGATAAAAACAGCAACTGTATAAACAGATGTTCCACCAATAACCATCTTCTAGTTCTTTCCTCATTTTATTTAGGCATTGCCAATGAATCTTTGTTGGCCAAACTAAATACAAGGAAATGGAAAAATATCACTAGCACAACACCAGCCAATAGATATGACTTATCTATATGTGCTTAACAAAAAAGTCTATTAATGAGTCTTTCTAAAAGATAATCAACACACTAATTTATAGTCCACTTCCAAACAGTGGCTGAGCGCCTTCAATTTAAGCTCATTCTGTTACTATTGCATATTTTTGGCAATGAATGCCATTTAAAGAAATGCATTAACAAGACTAGCTTGTTTAATTAATATAATTCCACCCCTGCCTTCTCTTTGCAATTTGGTGCTATTGATGCCATTCTCGCTTATCTTTGGAGGGTCTTCATATTGCATTACATAGTATTCTTGAGGTGGCAAATCATTTTAAATGACTGGGCCTGGCTGAAGCCAGATGAAAGGAAAGGATTTCTCCATATTCTGGGAAAATATGGCTATGGCCAAGATGTGTTTAACCTTAGGCTAAATCCTTATTTATTGTATTTTTGATAAAATACATTTTATTTCCATTTACTATCATTTTTCAAAATTTGATTCTGTTCTGTTCTGAAGAGTTTTGAATTTGGTTCCCAAGAAGTAAGTGACCTTTAACTTCACACAAAACTTGAAGTTTTATACTAATTGAATACTTAATTGAATATAAATTTAACTTCTGTCAGAACAGAAGTGAGTGCAAATTAATTGAATATAAATTTACCAAAAGAGCTTGTGCTTTAAAAAGGCTCTACATTCAACTGTTCAGTAGACTACTTTTAGAAAATACTTTAGAAAGACTTTAGAAAAAGAATAATCATTTAACATAGTTTATATGTAAGTTCAAAATTTCCATGAATTGGATGAATATATATATATATATAATCTGTTAAGTATAATATAGATTTTTTGTTGTTGTTGTTGTTACTGTTGTTGCATAATCAAGTGGAACTTCTGGACTTCAATGAAATGCATATGCAAAACAGGATTTTATCACATAAAATGAACATTACTCAAATTCCCAAAATTAAAATGCTAATAGTGTCGGATACGAACATAAGAATATTAAATGCATGTTGGTGGAGTTGTGAACGAATCTAACCATTCTGGAGAGCAATCTGGAATTATGCCCAAAAAGTTATCAAACTGTGCATACCCTTTGATCCAGCGGTGTTACTACTCGGCTTATATCCCAAAGAGATACTAAAGAAGGGAAAGGGATCTGTATGTGGCAAAATGTTTGTGGCTGCCCTGTTTGTAGTGGCTAGAAACTGGAAAATGAATGGATGCCCATCAATTGGAGAATGGTTGGGTAAATTGTGGTATATGAATGTTATGGAATATTATTGTTCTGTAAGAAATGACCAGCAGGATGAATACAGAGAGGATTGTAGAGACTTATATGAACAGATGCTGAGTGAAATGAGCAAAACCAGGATATCATTATACACTTCTACAATAATACTGTATGAGGATATATTCTGATGGAAATGGATATATTCCACAAAGAGAAGATCTAATTCAGTTCCAATTGATCAATGATGGACAGAATCTGCCACATCCAGAGAAGGAACACTGGGAAATGAATGTGGACTTCTTGCATTTTTGTTTTTCTTCCAAGGTTATTTTTACCTTCTGAATCCTCTAGAAAGCTAGCCAGGCCCCAAGTGAAGGAGATAAAGAATTTGGGTTTTATCCCTGGTAGTCTCGTGATGATTACTCAGCTGAAACAAAGGCTGGTCCAAAGACCTCTAGAAAGCTAACCAGAACATTACATAAGGAAGCAATGTGGTAAAGTGCTGGGTTTGGAGTCAGGAAAACTTTCTTTCTTTTTTCTTTTTTAATTTAATTTTATTTAATAATAACTTTATATTGACAGAATCCATGCCAGGGTAATTTTTTACAACATTATCCCTTGCACTCGCTTCTGTTTCGATTTTTCCCCTCCCTCCCTCCACCCCCTCCCCTAGATGGTAAGCAGTCCTATATATGTTAGATATGTTGCAGTATATCCTAGATACAATATATGTTTGCAGAACCAAACAGTTCTCTTGTTGCACAGGGAGAATTGGATTCAGAAGGTAAAAATAATTCGGGAAGAAAATAAAAAATGCAAATAGTTCATATTCGTTTCCCAGTGTTCTTTCTTTGGGTGTAGCTGCTTCTGTCCATCATTTATCCCACTGAAACTCAGTTAGGTCTCTTTGTCAAAGAAATCCACTTCCATCAGAATACAATCAGGAAAACTTTCACTGAAATCTCATCTTTGATTCTTCCTAGTGTCTTCTCTGATATTCACAAAACTAAGATTTACTTGCTTATCAGCTAAAATAAATTCTCTGAAGAAAAATAGGAGGGAAACCATATGGATTTAGGGGCCATTATATTACCCTTGAGCTGAAAATGAGCTAACAATTGCAAAAAAGGTATTAATAGTATAGAAGATAGAACACAGGATTTGGAATCCTGTTTAAAAGGATTTTTAAATAGTTTAAATCCTGCTTCAGCCACTTGTAATGACCACATATTTAAAATCAGCCAGAGTCAGGAATTCAGGTTAAGGGAAAAATCTTCAATCTTTATTGAAGTGAAGAGGTAAAAAAAGATTGCGATAGCAATATGGGCAGCTGCGACAGGAAGCCAGCTAGCAGAGAGAGACCTGAGCTGAAGGGCCGTTGCAATGGCAATGTGAGCAGCTGTGACAAGACTCCAGCCAGCAGTCTCTCCTTCCCCTTCCTTTTCTACTCCCCTGCCTCCACCCACCAAAATCGTCATTTCCTATACAACACATCAGGACTTGCACAAAGAGTGGGTGGGGGCCATTCTTTCTCCAATCATATATATTAATAAAGTATGGTCCAATTACTATTGAGCCTCATGTGCTTGGGACCTCAGTGCATCAACTCGAGCCTCAGCCCATTATAGCCACTTAGCACTATATGACTCAACAAGTCATACTTCTTGCTGCCTTAGTTTCCTCATCTGTAAAATGATGATAATAATAGCATCTTCTTCAGAGAAGAGTTAGAAGGAACAAATGAAATAACAAATACAAAAGGCTTTGCAAACTTTCAAGCACTATTTGAGTTATTATTATCAAAAGGAAATTAAATCTTGCTTAGTATTCATTTTGCTCTCCTTTAGAAACAGATGATTTACCATAATGTTCTCTTGTTGGGTTTTCTTGGGGACTCTGGAAGCAGCTTTCCTTTCAGTTCAGTAATCACCACAAGTGCATCCAGGTGTTAAAATCCAAATCCTTTATTATCTCTTTCAAAGTCCTATCTCCTACACTTGGGGCTCATTTAGTTTTCTGGAGGCCTTCCAGAGTCTTGGTTTTAGTGAAGAAGCAAAGGAGGAGAGCCTGCCACCAAGGTGGTATGAGATGGGATGAATCTGTTTGAGTCCAAGGGCTCGTGCTCCAGCCTTCTGTCCTCTTGTCTCTGAATAAACCTAGCTGACTTTGTCTGCGCTTATATGCTCTCTCATCATAGGTGTGAATCTTGTTTATTATATTATACTATATTAAGTACTAAGTACATGTACTGAACTAGAGAACTTATTAAGCACCATGCTAAACAACCATTGTTTTTATCAATTCCACTGGCTTAACACCTTGTAAGAATCCTTGTTTCAGAGTTCTGGCCCATAACAATTTATTATCTGAAATAATGTTTTGGTAATATAGTACACAAAAGAATTGACCTCATGTTTTAAGAATTGATTTTTTTTCCAGAATGATGTATATAAGGGTTCATAAAAGAGATATGTTAAGTTTATGATGAAACCTATCAACAGAATTTTAATTGTATCCACTGAGGAGTGGATTATGACTTTACTGAAAACAACCAAAGCTACTTCTTCCTCAGAGCATGTGATTGAGCAGATGTGTCTAAAGCTGATTTTTATCTCCCAACACAATTATCTCTCTCTTTTTTTACATGCTCAAATTCAATAATACCAAAACTTAAAAACAAAAACCACCACAAAACCCAAATACCTAACTTCATCATGGTTTGGAAGGAAGAGGCCTTGATTTGAACTCAGGATTGCTGTTCAGAACTTAACTAAGCTTATTATTACTTGTGATCTTCAAATATTTGACTTCCCTGATTCTCAATTTTCTTACTATAAAATGAGGAAATAAGATTACATCAGGGGTTTTTAATCTAAGGATTATAAACATTTTTTGCTGAGGCTTTTGGGGTTAAGTGACTTGCCCAGGTTCACACAGCTAGGAAGTATTAAGTGTCTGAGGTTAAATTTGAACTCAGGTCCTCCTGACTTTAGGGCTGGTGCTCTATCTACTGTGCCACCTAGCTGCCCCACTATAAACTTATTTAAATATAATATTTTAATAATGATTTAAAAATAAATGGTTTCCTTTTTAATCCTATGTGGTTTACTTTATGCATTTAAAAACAATATTCTGAGGAGTTCATAAATTTCACTCTAGGACAACATGATATCTAGGTTGCCTTCTAACTCTCAATCCTATAATCTTGTGATAACCTTTCAACTATTGAAGATTTGCTTAACACACTGGCAGAAAGGGTCTTTCTTGGTATAATTCCTCTTTTTTAGTTAGCTAGAAATGATATAACCACAAATCCATCATTGAGCAGCTAACAAGGCAGAGGTTCTTGAGCCAAACACTAGGCTTCAACTGAATTTTTAAAATACTTTTCAAAGTGAGCTTAAGGATCCCTCAAACACTGTTGATAATTGCTTTCTGTTTAGGTTATGAATGCTTCACAAGCAAGTGTCTCTAGTTATGTTTCATTATCCAGGCTGAGCAGCTATTTTTCACCGCTCAAATATCTGTATGAAGGGAAAGTTTTCAGAAAAGGATATCAATTTTTAGATGGGAACATTCCACCTCACATGCCAGAAAGTTCAGATGTTCACAAAACAAACAATGTTAAAAACCTGAATACCTTGACAATTTACCAAACAGTTTGATTCTGAGTTAATTTTTAGTTCTCCTCCCAATGAGATTACACATCTTTTAAAAACACATGTTCAGGAAAGAACTTGATTCTATTGACTATTGACTTCAGAAAATAATTCTTTAGGAAATTATTATAATCTATCCAGTAAAAAAGTTCAATGTCTTATAATTAAGACATTATTGACACAAATAGTTGCAGCCTATACTATCCATCTTGAGAACGTTCACTTAACTATTTAAACATAAAGGCATAAATGAAGATAAAATAAAACCATAAAAGACAACAAAATACAAGAATTTAGTATTTATAGCTATGGAGCTTGTGTTTTCATGAAACTAATGCTAGGCAGAATTGAAGATATTTAAAATAAAAAGTCCAAATTTCTCCATGTTTTCAATGGCAAGGATGTATTTTTAGAAATAACAGTTAAATTGTAATAATATGCTTTTTACAAATGTATATTTGGTTTCCGTGTACCACAGAAGGCAATTTGAGGATTTGTTTTAAAAATAGATTTTTAGCTGACCAGTGCTTAATTTGGTTATGCCTTTCCTTTCTTCTTTGGCGCATCTGGTTTAGTTCAACTTTTAGCTTTGAAAAGCAACAAAAATTGGTCAGCTTCCAGCATTTCCTAGTGTGCAAGCCTTTCTGCACTAGTATTCTTCCAAGTTTTGGGTTAAAGGGGTCTTGATGACATTCTACAGGTCTGCAGTTTAATTTTTCCATTGGTATTTCAGTAGTGCTTCTTTATTCCCAAGTAAATATATATATATATATATATATATATATATATATATATATATATGTATATATATATATATATATATATATATATATATATATATATATTTAGCATAGCATAAACCAAATCTTTTGACTTACTGGACTTTTAAAGCTAGAATTCCCTTTAGTACCTGTAATAGATCTGAGGATTATTGTTTCAATGAAAACAGGAAGTTTATAGACAAAGCCATAGAATCAAGAGAACTGGGGGACACTTTAGAAATAGTCTAGTTGGAATCACATTTCAGAAAATTTGAATGAAGAATTTAGGTTCTTGCATCAACCACTTATTAAATATTTTATTACATTTCAGGTACTTTGCTAGGCACTGGGACTACTGAGAAAAAAATTAAATAATCTCAGTGCTCAACGAGTTTAAATTCTGTTGAGTAAAAACAACATATACATATAAGTAAATACAAAATATATGAAAAGTAATTTTGAGGAGGGGAGAACATTAGGTGACTAAAAAATAACTACTGTATGAGGTAAACAGTTTAGTTAAGTTTTGAAGAAAGCCAGAGATTTTAAGTCATGTACAATAAGTCCCTCTACTTTCTCTCCTCTCATTCCCTTCTTAACCAATCCAGCTTCCTAATTTATTATTTTTCCAAAGCTGCTCTATTCAAAGTTATTTATAATCTCTTAGTAGCCAAATCCAATAGTCTTTTTCTTAATCTTCATTCTTTGTTACCTCCCAACAGCCTTTGACACTATTATCATTCCTTCCTCCTTAATATTCTCTTCTTTTTAAGTATTTAGGACATCTCTCTCTCCTGTTTTATCTCTTTGTTATCTGATCATTCCTCACTCTACTTTGTGGGATTCTCATAAAAATCATACCTTCTAATTGTAGTTACTCCACAAGGTTCTGTCGTGGGCTCTCTTCTAATATTGTCTTTCTACTATTTCACATGGTGATCACATCAATTCCCATGGATTTAATTAGTATCTCTATGCTGATGGTCACGCCTTGTCACACCGGACCATCTCACCCCTCACAAGATTGTCTTGACTCGACTCATGAGAACGTAGAATTAGGCGCAGCTAAGCACGGTGCAGTGCCTATCATCACCAAACTCTAGTGCAACATGTACCCCCACCAAACTCTTCCCGTACCCCTGAGAGTACATGTACCACACGTTGGAAAACACTGGTCTAGAGCAACACCATCCTCCTAGTCCCTAGCAACACCAAGAGTCATCTTGGTCTCACTCTCTTTCACTCTACCTTTCTTTACCATCTCACCCTTATGCAAACTGTTGCAAAGACCTGTTGACTTTGCCTTTGCAACATCATTTCAATATATCCCTTTCTTTCTTCTGACATCCCAATGTTGGTTATAAAATCTCATCATCCCATGCTTCTTGGAATAGCTTAGTGGTAGAATTGTGTGCTTCCAGTTTCTCCTCACTCCCATCCATTCTTCATTAGCCACTAAAGTGATTTTTCTAAAGTACAAACCCCTCCATGTTATCCTCCTACTCCAGTGGCTCCCTATTGCCTCTTGGAGTAAATTTAAAGATTTCTGTTTGGTATTCAAGCTCTTCCTACTTCCCTTCCTCTCCCCATAAGGTCCTATTTAATTCAGTGACATTGGCATCCTGGATGTTTCACAAATAAGCCATTCATTTTTTCTGAGCTTGTTATTAAAGGTATCTCCAAGACAGTCTTCCTTGATTCTCATTCTTCAGTGATTGGTCACATAATTCAGAATGAAACTGTCATCAGATGAAGACTTCCATGATAGCCCAAACTGGTGACAGTTTTTACCCTCTCTGACTTCATACAAAAGCTCCTCTCTAAGATAAGCATAACATGTTGTTGTGTATTAGTATTATTTGTCTATGTCACATCCTCTTACTATATCCTTAGTTGTAATGGGCTGAAGCTAAGCAGATGCACTACTGGCTGGAGTCATGTAGCGATTGCTTTCACTTATTATCGCCATTTCCGTTCACCTCCACAAAGAGTAAAGATCAAGGACTTTTGCTTATCTTGACTCCGGTTGATTTTAAAATACTCTGGGTGCTAAATGTGGTCATCACAATTAGTAAGGGCAGTGATCATAATAAGAGCTAGAAAGGAGAACTGAGGCTTTCCAATACAATTCCCTCATTTTACAGTTGAGGAAACTGAGGCTAAAGAGGTTAGGTCACTTGCTCAAGGTCACAGAATATTTAGAAGTATTTTTGACAGTCATCCTGGAGAAAAGGGAGTATATGGTATAGAAAAGGACATGAAAGAAAGTAATCTCCTACCTCAGTGCTTTTCACTTAATAGATACTTAAGAAATATTTCTTCAATCAAACAATGGACCCCTGAAGGCAAGACAGAGAACAGACAAACATTTATGCTACTCATGCCTAATTCTAACTCTTGTTCTTTCCTCAGGAAAATTATTTTTGGATTAGAAAGAAAGCTGAGGAAAGAAGTCTGACAACTGAAATGTAGTCCAAATCTTAGAACAGGGTGTGGACCAGGGCCATAGCAACCCTTAAATAAAGGAGTGAGAAGGCATTACTAGTATGCTGCCACCACAAAAGAGCTGTTTTAAGCAAGAAAGTTACAAAGACTAACTATAATTTCACCAATACTTGTTAATCCCCTTTGTAATGTACTGTCCTTTACTTTTCCTTGATTTCAGACTGAGGCTTTGAATTCCATTTTCCCAATGATCTTGGTATTCTTGAAACATTTTGGCTTTACCTGGTTTAGTCTCTTTCACATTATAGCACATCCTCCCTTTTCTCTAGGATAATTGTAAAAAAAAAAAAATACTTGTATTTATTGTGTGACTATGGAAAAATCACTTAAGCTTAGCTTCAGTTTCCTCAACTGTAAAATGAGGGAGTTGGATTAGAGGGCCTCAAATCCTCCTTTTCAGCTCTTTATCCTCCTAAAGCCTCAACGCTTCATACTAACCATGTTCTTACAATATACCCTGCAGCTATTAATCTCTAATCAGAAACTCTGGGGACCATGCTTTGGAAGAGTCAACTCTTCTTTCAAACTCACACACTGGCTTTCCTGATTGGTTGAAAGCATATTCTTTTTAGCTGGCACAAGGCCTGATCATGTGCCCACTTCTGTGCCATATATTACATGTACCCCTTTCTTCTTTCTCTAGAAAATAGTAATCAAATCAATAAATCTATTGTTTCTGGAAAGAGGATGTTAAGCCATGACCCTGTGACTCCATTCTCTTTGTCTTCTTAGGCTTTCCCTTAGTACAATTTTTCTATAAGGGTTATCTTTCCCTATTAGAATTTAAGCTTTAGGAAAGCCACTTTAGTAATTGAATAGAAAATGAATTGAACTGAGGAGAGACTAGAGACAGGCAGACTAATGCAATATAATCCATGCATAGAGTGATAAAAACCTGCACTAGAGTGAAAACAGTCTAGGGATTGTCTTGATATTGTATTTGTATCTTTAGTGCTATACTTGAGGAGGGGAGCTTGAAACTGAAGGGGAGACCCCAAAACTTTCTCTCTGAAACTCCTTCAAGGAAAAAGTCTCTTTGAATCCTGGCCTCTGTAAAAGGCCCTATCCTAGGGAAACAGGATAAACAGCTTCATTCTATTATCCTAAGAGATGGGCACCACCCCCACTGATAATATTCACTACTGATTAAGCTTCCTATTGGTATGGAGGGAGATTAGTCCAGAGAGACTCATTCAATTCCAAGATTCCCTATTCTGATTCCAGCTCAAACTGCACCCAGCCCCCATCAAGAACAACCCCCAATTTCTAGCCATAAAATCAACCAATGTGGGACTGAGTCCTTGCAGAGGATGTAACATGCTATGCCAAGGAACTTTTCCTTGGCATAAGCTGCAACCCTCTGCCCCCTGAAATGATATTCTCTTTCAGTGTTACCCCCTCTTTTATCTCTTTTTCACCTATTTCCCTAACAAGACTTTATACCTCTCTGTTGGGATTTCTCTGCTAGAAACTTTACTTTTCTGTTAGGACCTTGCCACCAAGGAATTCAGTCTTTCTATTTATGCAAAGCTAAGGCTGACTTCCTAATAACAATAATAAATTTCTTTTACCAGTCTAGCTTTTTGGGTTGGTAAATTCCTTTACGGACGATCTCTGTGGCACCAGAAGGGGTTCCCATAACTCCCTGCCCTGCGCTGAATCCCAGGGGAATCTAAGGGAGCCAAACCATTTCATTTGGTTCCCTGACCACCAGGAACACTAACCTACCTCATCATTTGGTTTCCTGACTGGGAATCAAAGGGAGACTAACCTCATCATATTGTTTGCACATTCTAAGCATTTAACAATGCTTATCTTAAATGAATTTAAATTCTTATATTAACATCTCTCATTCATTCATACATACATAATGTATAGCTTGTAGGTATGTATAATTGTGGTGTTCTTTTTCTTCTTTAAAATGATATAAGATGATGGTTCTCTCTGGGAGAGAGAGCAGGTTTCTCTAGGAGATTTTCTGGAGGCAGCCTTAGTTTCAGTTGAAAGTAATAATCACCCAAAACACAGCCAGGTGATAAAAGTTCAGATCTTTTATTGTCTCCAATATAGCCCAGTTAGTTGAGGCCTATCTCTCTGCTTGGTTCCAAGAGCTCTTGCCGCTTTGTCCTTTGCTACTGCCTCTGCTTTCTTCAGCCTCCAGAGCCAGCACCAAGTTGAATCTGTCTTGCCTCTGAGAGAGCCTTCTCAATCTTCAGCTGAACTCTTCTGACTGGCCCCTTTGAAGCCCTATTATTCGAGAGAGAGGAATTGTGGGATGCGAGAGAGAGGGATTATGGGTTTTCTCCCATAGTGCTCTCTGGCCCTAAGAGCTTCAAGGGAGGTGAGAATTCACAAAGTTACAAAGTTTATTTTGTGAATCTCCCATACTTGTGAATTCCAATGAGTAAAGGTGTAAACACAAGCATTGTATTAATTAGTTCTACTTAATACCTTGTTTCAGGTTCTGGCCCAAAACATCTTCTTGTAAGATCAGATCAATAATCTATCAACTCTATTGAATTAGCAGTTTGTAAAGATTCCAACATATAATAATATACACATCTACATATATACATATATACAAGTTATTATTTATATTATTAATAATAATATTAAATTATAAGGAGATGTAAAAAGCATACATATATGCTTAAAGGAGGACACATGTAGGAAGCATGGAACATGCCAACATAACAAACTCTCACAAGCTTTGGATACATTTATCTTCACCCTTAAATGCCCCATCATTCTTTACCAGAGACTTCTTTTAACTTACAAGAAGCTATTTATTTCAACCATAATTTTGTATAAACAGAAATATACCATTTTCTCTACTATACTTTCTCCAAAACTTACAAATTTATTTTTGTTCCATCGTTTTCAGTTGTGTCTGACTTTGTACCCTGTTTGGGGTTTTCTTGACAAAGATATGGAAAATCCATTTTCTTCTGCAGATGTGGAGACTGAGACAAACAGGAGTTAGATGACTTGACCAAGGTCACACAGCTAGTATTTGTCTTAAGGCCAGATTTGAACTCAGAAAAATAAATCTGCCTCACTCCAAGTACTCAACTCTGTCTACTGCACCACCTAGCTTACAAGCTGATGTTCAGGAAAAAATCCTTGTTTCTTCTTCTTTATTTCTGACAGGTCCCTCTAGGATGGCTTGAAAAGGTCATAAGTTTGAGGGAGGAGAAGTGAACATTTCTTCCACTGTTATTTAAAAAACTTGGAAAGGGAAATTGGTCACGCTCAAACTTGTACATATGGTCACCACACACAGCAATGATGTGATGTGTCATGCAGTAGGAATGTTTTCCCATTTTCCCCATTAGCTTACAATCAGTTGTCATATTTTCTGCTGAAAAATCAGGGCCCCTCTATCAGGGACTTGTTGCTTCTCAGCAACAAGAGGTAAAATGATTTAAATTAGGACCATCTGATGACTAGTTGCTACATTAGTAAAAGCTTTTGGAAAAATACAAAATACAAAGAAAA
This sequence comes from Antechinus flavipes, assembly GCF_016432865.1. NCBI lineage: Eukaryota > Metazoa > Chordata > Mammalia > Dasyuromorphia > Dasyuridae > Antechinus > Antechinus flavipes. The sequence goes on along the minus strand of NC_067398.1, from coordinate 283,968,202 downwards.
GAATCTGTGTGAAAAATAACAATATGATACAAAGTTAAAAGGCAATGATTTGGAAAATTAATGTTAGGAGAAACTGATGTGTAAAAAAGTATATGATCAGAATGTTATTATTGTTTCTCCTTTGTTCTTGAAAAGGACCAATGACATCAAGAGGGTGATGAACACTTGCAAGTGATATAAGTGATGCAAAGTGGTGCAAAGTGTAATAATAGCTCTTTTCTATTCTCCAGAAGCATCTGAGTCTAGTGGCAATACATATGTCAAGACAGTTGACTGGTGATGGTTCAGCATAGAATGGGAGACCTTGGACTTTTAAAGCCAATGTCTTTCCCAGGTCTTGGTTTTTTGAGGCCATTCAGTGATAGAAGGCTGAGTAAGAATTGAGACAAAAGATGGCCTTCCCAAAAGAATCATTGTTCTCCCTTCATTCTAGAAGAGGATCAATGACATCAGGACTCGCCTTGTCTTGCAAGTGAATTGGATTTAAGTGAGGCCAGACTGTAAAAAGTCCTCAGAGTTCCAATAAGACAAGATGAAAGAGATGGTTTTAGAAAAACCTGGGAAACCACTAGTGTAGAGTGAAGTAAGCAGAACCAGGAAAGCAAATAATACAAGAACAATATTATAAAGACAAGAAATATTGAAAGAATAAAGATCCTGATCAATATAATTAGCAACTATGATATTAGAAGATTTACAGTGTCAACACAAATCCTGTATGATCAGTCTGGAGGGTGATATGAATAGGGAAAACTACATTATTTTAGCTCAGTTTAACTCATTAACAAAATTTATCATATAACAAGGAAAGCTTTAGCTTTCTAACAACAACAAAAAATGTCCCATGAACAAAACTAGATAAGAGAAACAGAAGGATTAAAAAAAAAAAAACTCAAATATGGAACTGGGAAATAGCAGTAGAAATAGTACATTTGTACGGAATAGATTTCATGATAGTTACCTTACCTAACTTATAGGATTGTTGTGAGTAGAACTACAACTTGGACAACAGCTTTTCTGGAGATTTATACCAGGGTGTTAAAATTTAGAGGGGCATGTTTTTTCCTCCAGAGTTCCTCATGTCCCCCATGCTTTGGAATCTTCTTCTAGGCCTGAGCCTTCTCCCTCTGCATCAGTCATCCACTAATCTACTCTTGGACCTGGTCTGCCATCCACTACCATGTCCTTCTAGGAAGCCCCCCAAATACTTCACCATCACATCTGTTCCATATTATGACTACATCATAGTGAAGGAGAGTAAAAGAGGATTGTATTTGAAGCTAATAGTTTTGAATTCCACTTCTGCCACTTAATAGCTGTGTAATCTTGGCAAGTCACCATCTCTTTGGGTCTCAGTTTCCTCATCTATAAAAGGAAGAGATTCGACTAGATCTCCAAGGTCTCTTTCACATTTTGATTCTATGTGATAAATTTCCCAAGCCCACTAGAGCTTTCCTTAATATAAAACATCAGAGACAATAGCAGCAACTAACTTTGTAAACTGTACTGGTGGTAGAGCAAACATCTTTCTCTTGCTAACAGAGCAAGCAGAGTTTTCTTGGTGATAAGGAAAATTAACATTATGCTATTATATTAGTAATCAATTATTATTTTGTGATCTATCCTTTTTCTTCCTATTTTTATCAAGATCCTACTTCTGAAAAGACCAAGAATTCTCTGAAGTTTATGACTGAGTAATATGATCACTCTTAGCTCCTGAAGCATCTCTTGATCTGGACCCCATATAGATGGGTCCCTGACTTTTGTTTATTCTATAAACAGGATCCAGTTTGAGTTTAATCCTGGTCAACAAAGGGAAGAATAAGCCAGTGAAAATCTGATTGTGGGCTTAATTTTTTCTTGTTAAAATTGTTAGCATTCCTTAGGAGTCAGAAATGGATATGATTGGCCACATCTGAGGGCCAGCCTACCACCTCCCCCACTCCCAAAGATGGGGAGGAGCTGAGAACTCTCGATTTATCCCCTTATTAAAACATCCATCAATCTGTATTGTTAGGGAAGGTCACAATGATATCCTCAGGCCAATTAGAAGTAAAATTTATGTAGATAGGTCTTCTCTCTGGGACTTTGGTGCAAATGGAGGCATATCATTGATTGATCACATGTCCTATTCATAAATGATATTGTGTTTGGAGAAGTGGTGTCATCTTTTTTATTGGTTAAATTTCCCTCTCAATAGTACAAAACTATCCTATCTCTTAAAAGAAGAAAAATCCCAAATAGAAATTTTGAATGGAAAGAAATGAGTTCAAATACTAGTTCTGAAATTTGCTACCTATGTGACCCTGGGCACATCACTTAATTTCTCTGGGCTTCAGTTTCCTCCTTTAGGAAATGAGGGAATTAGAATAGATGGTTCATCTTACCTCTAGGTCTATGGGGCTGAAATAGACTTAATATAGAGCTTTGGGATATATGAGCTAATTTTGCCTCAAAACCTCTAAAAGGAGCTGAAAAGCGGGTAGGTCATAGAAAAGCTTTGGTTATCAGAAAGATTATTTTTGTTTGATTCCCTTGCATGTGTCTTCAGAAGTTGGGGCTTCTATAAAGCAAACTTGGACATCTTTTCATCTCTTCTTTTCATCTAGGCTGGCTACATACTTAGGTATGTATCTTTGGGGACAGATATTTGTCCCTCAGAACTGTCCTTGTGCTAAGTGTATTCTAGTGCCATTAAGCTTTGATGATTGGGGGGAATAGGGGGAGAATGAGAGTGAATTCAGGAAGACTGATACATCCTAATTTTCTCTGTGTTTTTCTTTCTGTGTCCCTAGTGATTCAGAACTTGGCACTGCGATCCAACTAGTTCTTCCTTGCATATACGGTGGTTTGTTTGAACACTGGGACTGTTTCTGAAGATTAACATTAAAATTAACTATTAACAGGTGCTATTCTTAATGCTCTTTCCTGTTTGCATCTTGGTAGAAATTCCTTCCTAAAAGTCCATATGCTTGCAAATCTTGTAACTCATCAAAATGCTTATTATATTTCAAAGTGTGTTCATTATACCAATGAAATCATATGTCTGGTCCAAATATAAAATAATATAATAAAATAAATGGGTTCATATAGGATACAGGTAATAAGAAGAATATTGCTTAGGTGAATTTACATGCATTTTGAAATCCTGGAGAATTGAATTTAAATGTAAATTTGAGATTGATCTTGCAATAGCAACTATAATTCATAAGATTGGAATTTCAAGTCATGCTAATTGGTCTCTTAGTTCTATTCCCTCACAAAACCAGTTGCAAAATCCAGTGGAATTGCCATTTTGTTAAGGAAAAAGTAACTAAATGCTGAATATGTAAGTAAAAGAAAATTATTGAAAATTGACTCAAAGCTGTTTTTCTTTTTGATTTGATATTTAATTTCACTGATATGAGAATGATGCAGATCAGCAATTCATCTTAGAAGTGCTAGGGAATACTGGGAAATTAAATGACTTGCCCTAAGTCACATAATTAGTATGTGTCAAAGCCAGGACTTTTTGAATTCACATCTTTTTTTTTTTTTTTTCTTGTTAATTTATTTTTAAAAAAATTTTTAATAGCTTTTTATTTACAAGTTATATGCATGGGTAATTTTACAGCATTGACAGTTGCCAACCTTTTGTTCCAATTTTTCCCCTCCTTCCCCCCATCCCCTCCCCTAGATGGCAGGATGACCAATACATGTTAAATATATTAAAATATAAATTAAATACAAAATAAGTATACCTATCCAAACCGTTATTTTGCTGTACAAAAAGAATCGGACTCTGAAATATTATACAATTAGCCTGTGAAAGAAATAAAAAAATGCAGGCGGGCAAAAATATAGGGATTGGGAATTCAATATAATGGTTCTTAGTCATCTCCCAGAGTTCTTTCGCTGGGTGTAGCTGGTTCAGTTCATTACTGCTTCATTGAATTCACATCTTCCTCATTCTAAAGCCATACTCTACCCACTAGAGTATGTTCTTGAAGAGTATCAAAATGCCATCACTGTTTTAGATTCAAATTACAAAGTGTCCAATGGTGGCTAATCAGACCAATAGGAGACTGGAATGTTCTACCCCAGGTAGTTCCTGTGCACATTCATGGTGGATTCTGTTACTTTGCATATCTTATGTTTCTTTTGAGTTATTTCAGTTCTTTGCTCATAGAGGACAGTACCTTCTCTGATGACTGTACTCCATGCTAGGCATCCCTGTGCTAATGTCTCCCATGTTATGCAATCAATTCTAAAGTTTTTAAGAGAAACCTTGAGAGTATCCTTGTATCTTTTTTTCTGACCATCATGTGAGCACTTGTCCTGCTAGCACCCACTCTTCTTCATTAAGAAAGGATTAAAAGAAGGGAATAATTCCTTTTCTTTACCTCCACAATAAGAAGAGCAGTCTAAAAGGCATGGGATTGTGTCTCAGTTGCTCAATTCTAGAATATTTACTCAGATTCCTTTTAAAATATCTTTTCCTGGTTCAAGAATCTTATAAATATAACCTGAAGTTGTCTGAAGCCTTAGTTATGCTGGAAATTATAGGGGAAACTGTTCCAGATAGGGCATCTCCAAGTTAGAAATGATTTGAATAATATAGATTAACATTAAATTATATGAAATTGTTTCTGGAAGACTTGAGCCTAAAACCAGAGAGTACAATATATACTGTATGTATGTTATCTATTCATAGAAAGTATACATATATGCATATATGTATACATACACATACCTATGCTACCTCTTATTCATACCTATTATAGTATAGAATATTTCCTGATGAATTTGGACTTTAAATGATACTATGAGTGAAGACTAGGTTTTTAAAACTTAACACTTGTAATACCATGTTAAAATGTAGTTTTAGTTAAGGTTACATTTTTTCCCCTTGTTCATTCTTCTTTATTATGGTGTTTCATTGTGTACTGAATGATACCTTAATACTTTGATGGATCAGTAATTTTGTCAATTTGGGTACAGTTGTTAGAAGTACAGATCATAAATCATCTATGTATTCTTATCCACAAGAATCTTATGGGATTCTTGTCAATGTTGTGGATGATTCTCAGATTGGGTTCTTTTTAGGGTATAGAGAACGTTTTTAGAGCTTTTAAGGCTCATTTTGAGTTCACAGTCATCAGCATTCTAGACAGAGTGGATAAGCCTTGGAATCATAAAAGTCAAATTTTTTCCCTTCTCTTCCCTTCTCTTGATGGTTAGCCTCATCAGAATTTCCTATGTTAGCAGTAAATCTCTAAGATGGTGGAGATCTCTTCATCAAGACAGAATCAGTTGGGGGTCATTGTTATTGTTGCTAGTAATAAGATGCAGCCTGTTTTTACTTACATAACCTCATACATAGTAGGTAAAGTACTTTGCAAATGTTAAAGGATTGTATAATTAGCAATTTTTATTAAAGCAAAACAAAAAACCCTAGGGAAACTGATAACATCAATGATGTTTGCCATTCTCTTAGAGGATGACTAAATCAGAGTTCAAATGGAAGAGATAGTTGTTTGTCCTTTATTCTCAAAGACATGATACCATCATCATCAAAGACATCATTATCAAAGAGATGATATATCAAAGAGATGATACCATGACATGCAAGTGAGTTGAATTTAAGTGAGGGAGAAATAGACAAGGTCACCTGCCTTACTTTCTCCTCCAGAGCCATCTGGGTCCAGTGGCAAGATATAGATCAAGATGACTGGAGATGGACCTGGATGAAATAGGAGACATTGACCTTTTTAAGCTAAGATCTTCCACAGGTCTCACTTTGGGGGCTGCATCCATTCAGTGATTAAAGCTAGGTAGCAATTGAGGCAAAGAATCTCCTCTTTCACCTAGTTCAAAAAAATCCAAATGAATGAATGAATGAATCTGGAAGGGAAAGACCATCGGGGTTTCTGGCCAAAGCAGAAATGACTGCTATTTACATTCAATTGAGTCCATCAGGACTCAAATCATGACCAAATGGGGCTTGACCTAAGACTTCTTAATGACCAATTAGAATCAAATTGGTTTTGGTTTAAGCCTTGGTCCTTAAAAAAGAAATATAGTCAGTAAATCCCAGATAGTAAGCTTCTATAGATAATTCCTTTTTTTATAAGTGACATTGTGCTGATGCTATCAAGTATATGCAGAGACTCCTAAATGAGATTTATAATCATTCCAAATACTTCAGTCTAAAGGAGATTGATTAATTAATGACTTTGTTTTCACCATTTTGCACTCAGAAGGCTTTACAAGATTATAGAATATAAGAGCTATAAGGGTTATGTAGATCATTTGAATCTAACCCCTTCATTTTGCAAATGAGAAAACAAGTCAAACAAAAGACATGAAATGATTTCCCTACTGTCATGGGGATGAATTGAGTGTTAGAACTGTTTCAAAATCAGTTCTGATTCTCTGCCCAATGTTCTTTAATACTGGAACCTTAATTTCCTGGAATAGTAATCTAGCAATATATCTCTTCATTCTTAGAGATTTCATGATATGACAGGAAAGTCATTTCCTGGTACAATTCTTGCCCACATCTTTGTTGCCAGTTCTCTGATCTCTTCTAAATAAAAGATGTCTTGTTTATTAAGCAGGCAGCTGCTGACAAATCTTTCCAGAAACTTTAAAGATCTGTATTTTGAATTTTGAGCAAATTTCCTTTTGGACATATTGCCCTTAGAATATTAGTCTGATAGATTTTGAGCATGAATTCATTCTTTAAGTATTTAAGTATTAAGTTATGGAGGTCTTAAGACAAGCCTATTTTTAATTTGTTCAACGATGTTGATTATTATTAAAAATAAATTTAAAAAAAACTAAGTTTTTCAGCTTATTAAATTTCTGTACAAGGTATCCAAACACAAATCAGTCTTTATATTCTCAAGAGTATTTCTATTTCTCTATTTCCATAATAAGAATTTTCAAGGGCTCCTATTTGAATTTCACTATGGCTGAATTGCATTTTCTGTGGTTCTGATTGCAGTATTCTAAGAATGAAAATGCATTTAACCTTGTTTATATTTCTCTTCCTTTGCTTCATAATATGCCTCATTCATAGTTTAGTATAAAATAAGATGTTGGCAGGCAAATTTGACATATATCTTCTCTGGGAGCAGGGGAGACATAAGGTCTGTTTTCAAATGTTTATTCAATGGAAAAGACTTTTCCTATCAGAACTATGGGTTCAATGTTCATCTCTATGCAAATAACTTCCAATTTTACATATCCAACCTGGTTGGAATAATAGTTTCGCATCATCAACTACTCATTAGATATTTAAAACTAGATGTCCTATGACCAGACATTTCAAACTAAACATGCTTGAAATAAAGCCCTTTAGTTTTCTTTTTTTTTATAATAAATTAAGTAAATGTCAGTAGTCCCAAACATTTCAATGTGCAAAGAACAGAAAGGAGAACTGGCATAAAACTATGAATTTTGATCAAATAAAGTTTGTTTTTTTAAAGTGCATGTTCAACTAAACCTGATGCCAAAAAAAAATGTTCTGCTTGTCTTTGTTTCTAAAAGTCTTTCTGATCTTTTCCACAATTTTAAAAACTCTTTCACTGAAGCTTTATTTTTTATTTTCTTCCATGGAAGAAATTTCTATCAATATTTGCCAACTTTTCCCCTTCTCTCATATTTCTTTCCCCACACTCTCTCTTCTTCCAGATCTTCATATTTCTGTTAAGGATTCCTTACAGTTATTTCTTATTTACTCATCCACATGTGTAGTCAGTAGCCAGATTTCATTTTCCTACTCTGTCATTTTGAATGGTTTGACATTGTCTCTGAGATCAAATATAAAGTCTTCTGTTTGTCATTTGAAGACCTTTACAACCTGGCCCTAAATGACTTTTCTAACCTCATTACATATCATAGTCCAGTTATATTTTTATTCTATTCTTTCATGACTGTGTACTCCATCCTAACATTCTTTTCTTAGAATTGCTAGTTTCTCTTAAAACTCAGCTGGTTTCACTTTCTATGTGAATGCTTTTCTCATTTCTTTAGTGATTAGTGACCTCCCCTTAAAACATCTTATATTTATTTTATATGTACCTACACATATAATACCAATATTAATAATATTATTAATGCTAGTGTCTTATCTCTGTAGATTATGATTTATTCTGTGTGTTGTTCTTACATAGTTGTTTGTATGATGTCTTTCCCATTAGACTATGTATGAACTCATTAAGAACAGGTGCTTCCCCCCCCCCCTTTCTTTATATGTACTTAACACAGGGGCTGATGGATAATAGACACTTAATCAATACTTGTTGATTTACTGACATATAGATTTTTTCCTAATAAGTAGTTAATTTATGTTTTGTAGATTTATATTCCTACGACTGCTTTTTACTGTATCAGTGTTAACAATAGAATGCATTACTTTCACATTTCTTTTGGATTTTCTCCAAAGAAGATTAATTAGAATCTTTTTGTAGTTCTTTTTATACTTTATGGATACCAGTGCAATGCTCAAGGTTGTCCATCTGTTTTTCTTTGACTCTTCCACTCCTTTCATCTACTATCTTCTCCTGAAACCTGCTAATTGATACTGCCTCCTTGGCTACTTCTTCAGTACTGAATATACCTTTACTCATTTCTGTCTGTTCACTCACTGAGGCAGGGAATTTGGATTACTTCTTGCTTTCCATTTTCACTTCAAGATTCTCTCTCTACATCCATCACTCAGTAACCTTAAACCCACCACACAAACAAAATCCTAGTAGATATGTCTTGTTGTTAAGTTGTTTTTCTAGTTGTGCCTGACTCTTTAGTGAATCCATTTGGAGATTTTTTTGGCAAAGATAGTGGAGTGATTTGCTATTTCCTTCTCTACCTCATGTTTGAGATGAAGAAACCAAGGCAAAACAGCATCACACAGCTAATAATTGTCTGAGGCCAGATTTGAATTCAGGTAGATTATTCTTCCTGATTCCTGGCTGTTGTCTACTCCCAAGTCACGCCTCTCCTTTCTTAATGACTTCAGTACACAGCTCACAATTTTTCTCTCCTCTCCAGCTTCTATCCTTATATTAGAGGACTTAAACATGCATAATGACTCTCCCTCAAATACTCTTAACTGCTCAATTCCTCAACCAATTCACTTCTATTACCTACTCTTTTATTCCATTTAGCTACACCCTTGATCTTGCCATCACACAGAAATATACTATTTCTACATTCAAGAATTCCCAACCCTTTTATTTGACTAAAATCTATTGGCTTTTTACCTCTCTCTGCCTTCCCTTACAAAGACCTACTCTTCATACTATGACCTCTAATTTTAACTGAATGACCTTTCCACTTTCTACACTTTCCCCAAGAGAAAATTTAAAGAGTACAAACATGTAAAAGAGTGACATTAAAAGATTATACCATTTTCAAATTGGTTGATGTTGATAGTACATGCATTACTTCAGCTATATAGAAACAACGAAGTTTAGCACCTGGATAGTAAGAATATTTAGTTAAAACAGGAAATTCCCAGATAGCTTGCAATGTTAATAACACTTATCTGTCAGCTACTATAGTAATTAATTCTCCCTCTAGTTAATCTGAATTATTTTCACATTATGAATTGCAAAGTTGATTTGGGGATGCTTTTATCATCATTTTTCTCAACTTCCAAAATTGCTAGTGAAAGTTCTAGAGAAGATAACAATTATATTATCTACCTGTTGCAGGGAAAGCCTTTTGTAAACTAAAATACTTACACAAATGGGAGTTTATTATTAACAACTTTTGTTCTTTCTGTCTGGGCTCTCAGTCAGTAGACTGCCACTGTAGGCTTTCCCAAAGCCACTAAAATCTCTTTTCTGAGGCTTCCCAACTTTGGCCCATAGAATTCCTAGGACTATATCTTCTACCTTCTTTGGGTAAATAATTATTGGATCATCTCCTCTAATGTTTCAGCTTTCAAACTTATGCATATTTTCTAAACCAAGAATTTCTCTAACAGCTCTGAGTTTCATCATTTTTGTACCATTGCTTTTAATATTTTTACCAGCTGGCTGCATTTTGGGTGATTATTACTTTCAACTGCAACTAAGGCTGCTTCCAGAAAACCTTCCCGAGAAACCTGCTTTCTCCCAGAGAGAACCATCATTATATCATATATTAAAGAAAAAAAACACCACATTTTGGCGCCCTGAACGTGGGACTGACAGGCCCCTTAGTGGATTTCAGTGGAAAAGCCTCCAATCCTGATTTCAGTAGAAAATATTCTCCCAATTTGCTTTTGTTCAGATTTTTCAGTCACATCCCTCTTTGTGACTCCTTTTGGGATTTTTTTTGGCAAAGATGCTGGAATAGTTTGTCATTTCCCTTTCTAGATCATTTTATAGATAAAGAAAATTGAGGCAGAGTTAAATGATTTTCTCAGGATCACACAGCTAGTAAGTATCTAAGGCTGGATTTGAATTCAGGACTATGTGAGTCTTCCTGGCTTCAAGCCTGGCATTCTACCTTGCTACCCCACTAACAGATCTTATAGTTCTTCTCCTGTCAGGGCTTGATAGTTTTTATGTGTAGTACTTTGTGTATGGGAAGATGAGCCATCAAGGGGCAAACAATTATCTTTAGTTTGCAAGACAATTTTAAGCATAGACTGGTGGAACAGGAAGTAACCTGTTCAGTCATTGATGTTCTCATTCACTTTGCAATGGATAGGTCTACCTCCTCCACAGTCTCTTTATGGTCACCTTGTAGTCTAATTTATTACTTTTAACAATCTCCATTGCACAGTTCAAGATGCTAACACATGGACTTCCGGCCAAGATGGCGGAGAGGAGGCACACAGCTGTGTAAGCTCCATGTTTTCTCTCACTATCCATTCCATTACAAGCCTCTGAATTAACGCTTGACTGAAAAAAAAACCCACAAATAGTTACCAAGAGAAGACATCCTTGAGATTCGCCAAGAAAGTTCTGTTTTTGCGTGAGGGCAGGGACGGTTTTAGATCGGGCGCAGGCTGAGGGCAGACAGCTGAGAGCATGGCAGGCAGTTCACAGCTGAGCAGATCGGAGTGGGGTGGGGTGTGATTGCAGCCATCTCTGCAGAGAGAGCTTTGCTACAGGATTGGATACTTTGTCCTGGCAGCAAGCTAGCAGCCCAGCAGAGAAGCTAAAAACACTGGGGGTGAAGAATACAACCTGGAACAACTGGAGTCTCTCGGGACCTGGCCACCCCACTTCCACAGCGTCTCAGCACACTCTCAGAGTCTCAGAGCGCAGGCGCAGCACAACCATCGCTGCTGCTCCTCCTCCCCCCCAGCAGTCTGTAGAGGAAGCTCAGTAACACCACCCAACCCCTCCCCCCAAAAAAGCAGATTCCATTTGGGTTTTTTTTTCTTTTTTTCTGTGCTAGTTTGTCTTTGATTCTTCTCTGACAAAATGAGTAAAAAATTGAAAAGGACCTTAACCCTTGACAGCTTCTATACAGATAGAGAGCAGACTCTAAACCCTGAGGAGACTAAAAACAGACAGTCTCCAGGTGAATCCCCAAAGGAGGAGATCATCTGTTCCTCAGCACAGATGAACCTCATAGAAGTAATTAAAAAGGCTCTCACAAGAGAGCTAGAAGAAAAATGGGAAAAGGAGAGGGAGGCTTGGTAAGAGAGTCTGGCGAAGTCATCCCACTCATTTAAAGACAGAGTGGATAGAGAAATAACATCCTTGAAAAATAGGATTAGTGAACTGGAAACAGAAAATAGCTCTCTAAAAAACAAAATTGGCGAAATGCAAAAAAATTCCATAGAACAAAAGAACTCAATTGGACAATTAGAAAAAGATATTTAAAAAGTGAGTGAAGAAAATACTTCATCGAAAATCAGAATTGAACAATTGGACCTGAATGACTCGAGGAGACAAGAAGAATCAGTCAAGCAAATCCAAAAAAATCAAACAATGGAAAAGAATGTGAAATACCTTCTGGGGAAAACAATAGACCTGGAAAACAGATCCAGGAGAGCCAATCTGAGAATCATTGGACTCCCAGAAAAGTATGATGAAAAAAAGAGCCTAGACACTATTTTCCAGGAAATTATCAAAGAGAACTGCCCAGAAGTTATAGAAACAGAGGGTAAAATAGACATTAAAAGAATTCATTGATCACCTAATGAAAGGGATCCTAAAATCAAAACACCAAGAAATATAGTGGCCAAATGCCAGAACCCTCAGACAAAGGAAAATTACTGCAAGAGGCTAGAAAAACCCAATTCAAGTATTGAGGATCCACAATGAGGATCACTCAGTATCTAGCTGCATCCACATTAAAGGATTGAAGGGCCTGGAATATGATATTCCAAAAGGCTAAGAAACTTGGTATGCAACCAAAAATAACTTATCCAGCTAGAATGAGCATCTTTTTCCAGGGAAGAAGATGGACATTCAATGAAGTAAGCGAATTTCACCTATTTTTGATGAAAAAGCCAGAACTTAACAAAAAGTTTGATCTACAAATATAGAACTCAAGAGAAATCTAAAAAGGTAAAGATTAATCTTGGGAACTATATTTCGGCTATAAAGATGTATAAAGAATACATGTATATCTTGTTCTAGAAACTAGATGTGGAAAGGACATTGTACCAGAAAAAGGGTAAAGTGGGGGTACTACATCTCATGAAGAGGCAAAGGAAACCTATTATATCTGAGAGAAAGAATGGAGGGGGATGAATATAGTGGGTATCTTACTGCCTTCAGAATTGGCTTTAAGTGAAAAATCTTAGACATATTCAATCTATGGTGAAACTTCTCCCACCTCATTGAAAAGTGAGAAGGGAAAAGTGAAAAGGGAAGGAATAAGCTAAGCGGAAGGGAATACGGAAACTGGGAGGGAAAGGGGTAAGATAGGGGGAGGAACTCTAAGGCGGGGGGAGGGATACTAAAAAGGGAGGGCTGTGAGAAGCAAGTGGTGCTCACAAGCTTAATACGGGAAGGGGGGGTAAAGGGGAAAGAAGGCAGAAAAGCATAAACTGGGGTTAACAAGATGGCAAGTAATACAGAATTGGTCATTCTAACCATAAATGTGAACGGGATAAACTCCCCCATAAAGAGGAAGCGGTTAGCAGAATGGATTAAAAGCCAGAATTCTACAATATGTTGTTTGCAGGAAACACATCTGAAGCGGGGAGATACATGCAGATTAAAGGTAAAAGGTTGGAGCAAAATCTACTATGCTTCAGGTGAAGTCAAAAAAGCAGGGGTAGCCATCCTGATCTCAGATCAAGCTAAAGCAAAATTGATCTAATTAAAAGAGATAAGGAAGGGCACTATATCTTGCTAAAGGGTAGCATGGATAATGAAGCACTATCTATATTAAACATATATGCACCAAGTGGTGTAGCATCTAAATTCTTAAAAGAGAAATTAAGAGAGCTGCAAGAAGAAATAGACAGTAAAACTATAATAGTGGGAGATCTTAACCTTGCACTCTCAGAATTAGATAAATCAAACCACAAAATAAATAAGAAAGAAGTCAAAGAGGTAAATAGAATACTAGAAAAGTTAGATATGATAGGTCTCTGGAGAAAATGTAATGGAGACAGAAAGGAATACACTTTCTTTTCAGCAGTTCATGGAACCTATACAAAAACTGACCATATATTAGGACATAAAAACCTCAAACTCAAATGCAGTAAGACAGAAATAGTAAATGCATCCTTTTCAGACCACGATGCAATGAAAATTACATTCAACAAAAAGCCAGGGGGAAGTAGACCAAAAAATAATTGGAAACTAAATAATCTCATACTAAAGAATGATTGGGTGAAACAGCAAATCATAGACATAATTAATAACTTCACCCAAGAAAATGATAATAATGAGACATCATACCAAAATGTATGGGATGCAGCCAAAGCGGTAATAAGGGGAAATTTCATATCTCTAGAGCCTATTTGTATAAAATAGAGAAAGAGAAGGTCAATGAATTGGGCTTGCAACTAAAAATGCTAGAAAAGGAACAAATTAAAAACCCCCAGTCAAACACTAAACTTGAAATTCTAAAAATAAAAGGAGAGATCAATAAAATTGAAAGTAAAAAAACTATTGAATTAATTAATAAAACTAAGAGTTGGTTCTATGAAAAAACCAACAAAATAGACAAACCCTTAGTAAATCTGATTTAAAAAAAGAAGGAGGAAAATCAAATTGTTAGTCTTAAAAATGAAAAGGGAGAACTCGCCACTAACGAAGAGGAAATTAGAGCAATAATTAGGAGTTACTTTGCCCAACTTTATGCCAATAAATTTGACAACTTAAATGAAATAGAAGAATACCTCCAAAAATATAGCTTGCCCAAACTAACAGAGGAAGAAGTAAATATCCTAAACAGTCCCATCTCAGAAAAAGAAATAGAACAAACTATCAATCAACTCCCTAAGAAAAAATCCCCTAGACAGATGGATTTACATGTGAATTCTACCAAACATTTAAAGAACAATTAATTCCAATGCTAAATAAACTATTTGAAAAAATAGGGATTGAAGGAGTCCTACCAAACTCCTTTTATAACACAGACATGGTACTGATACCTAAACCAGGTAGGCTGAAAACAGAGAAAGAAAATTATAGACCAATCTCCCTAATGAATATTGATGCTAAAATCTTAAATAAAATATTAGCAAAAAGATTACAGAAAATCATCCCCAGGATAATACACTATGACCAAGTAGGATTTATACCAGGAATGCAGGGCTGGTTCAATATTGGTGAGGTCTTGAATAGTGTGTTGGACAGAAAGAAACTAAAGAACTGATCCCTGAAGGAAGCAAGGAGAAGGTACTGATAGAGATCAGTTTAGCACCCTCTGGGGAGATCATCCAGTCTGAAATACAAGTTATGTCAAACCCCTGAGACCCACTCTCTGTAGGGGTCTCCAGCAGTCATGTCCCTAAGATTAAATTTTCCCTATAAAATCTACTTATGGGCCATTTCATGGCTCTGTCTTCCTTTGGGACTGTCCACCTTTGCCTCCTTCATCATGGTATTCTCTTTATCCTACCTCCCCACCACATACACAAATACCATGCCATGTGATATCTCTTCTAACTCCATTATGCTTCTCAATTCCACTTCTCCTTAAAGCTAACTAACTCTTTTAGGATGCTAAGTCCCTTTCAGGATTTAGCCTGCCAGCTAAGGATATGCCCCAACTTCATGGGATGCTCCCTTTCCATTGGGTAATTGTGGGTTCCACTGAGGAACTTATCTTTCATAAGCTCTCCCACTGTATTTCACATTTATCGTTACTGGTGTCTGTTGTAATTCTTCATTTTGTCTATAATCTTTTCATAAATCTTTTGCCAAAGAGATTAGCCATTGTGAATTCTTCACATGACTGAATCCCAACTTTTGGTGCTTACCATCATCTGGTGTCTATATCACTTACATCAAGTGACATTGGCCATGAACTCTTCTCTATGTCCAAGTAAATGAACACATCTATTTTAATCCATATGAACTATATAGGAGCTCTATAGTTCCTATGTAGGAACTAAAGGAACTCTATAGTTGCTCTAGCTGCTGCCATCTCTTGAGTTAGGAAAGATGTTTGTGTGTGGAAGGGTCTGGGTAAACCATATGTAATTCTCATATAATTTCCATCAGACTGTGAGCTACCTGAGAACAGGAAATGTCTTTTGCATATCTTTGAACCTCTAGCCATTAACCCAGTGCCTGGCATATAGTATTTGCTTAATAAATATCTATTTATTGAATTATTGATATGCTATTGTTCCAAGGCCATCATTACTGATGGGGGATGGGAGAAAAAGTATATGGTCTATATAAATGAATGAATGAATGAATGAAATTCCAAAAGAGTCTCAATAAACCTCACATATACAAAGAAGAAAATTAACAATGATACACTTTCTAAGATCGCCTCAAGAAAAAAAAAATTCTCGATAAGGAACTTGAAAACTGCCAAGCAATAAACACTTTTTTAATACTTAGGCAAGAAAAAATATCAAAGGATAAATGATGATTTTTGATTAGGCAAACCAGAAACTAGTAACAGAGACTCTGTGATTGAACTTGTCTGTATTTTTTCAGCAGATAGTCACAAATTGAGACTCATTATGCTCCTTTTTCCCTCCACAGATTCCTTGTATTCACCATAGGTAGACAAATTGTTGACCATTGATTAATTAAGAAGGTTGTGAGTACTCTCTTATGCTAGCATTACTCCAGCAATCTCAGAATTCTGAAAAGACAATTACCCTGAAGTCTGTTTAAAACTCCCTTTAGATATTCCAGGATGACAAAATCTTTGGATATGGAAGGGACATTGAGTTTGTTAAAGTTTACTTGGACAACAATTCGCTTATATAATATACATGACAAATATAGTATACATAACTCAGACTTTACTTAAATATTGCTAGTGAGGGGTAACCACAAACTCATCCATACCTCCTGTTACTCCCAAACTTGGACTCATATGAAGTAGAAGTATAGTTGCTTTAACAACCTTATAGGTAGGAATTTGATCTGTACTTTTCTGTATTCCTCACAATGTTGAAGTATATTTGGAGAGATCTTTTTCTTTTCTAATTGCAATGAAGATCAATTAGAGGTGTCCATGACTGATCACTAGATTTAAGTTTTTGATAACCAGTAGTAGGAGTTTCCTTGGGATTATGAATTCCATCCCCCACTGACTATCCCATTTTCATTTCAGTTAGATGTCTCTCTCATAAGTTCACTGTGACACAATGTGCTGACCTTTTATTCTGCTCCATTTTTTTTTGGGGGGGAATTTTGGCTTTTAGATGGAAGCTCAGTAGTTGTATCTGGTTCTTTTATATATACTCCCAGTCTTTGACTTGTTCCCGAGGAAGCAAACAAACAACTTATAAACTCTGGATGGTTTTGGGCCAGAGACAGAGGCACTAAAAATGAAACATAAAAGCAAGAATATATGTGTGTGTGTGTGTGTGTGTGTGTGTGTGTGTGTGTGTATACACATATAATTTTTTTTTTTTTTTTTTGCCAATGCAGGTTATCAGCTTCAGGAGAAGGAAAACTGACTAATCCTGAATTATGAAATGGCATTTTGTTGTTCTGTTGTTTTTCAATTATGTTCAATTCAATTTACTTGGGGTTTTCTTGGCAAACTCAATACTGGAATGGTTTGCTGTTTACAGATGAGGAAACTAAGGCAAAAATAGGGTTAAATGACTTGCCCAGGGTCAATTCTAAGCTCAGACCTATATCCACAGCAACATCTAGAGGTGGCATTTTACCATTCTTCTAATGTATGCTTGTTATATCTGTAATTTTATTGGCATAGAGAGCTCCGCATGAGGAAACTACCTCTACCAAGGGAGAATAATACCTGCTCTGCAATTTATAGTTGAGTAGGGCCCTGAGAGGTGTTCAGTGACATCCAGTTAGAATATGTCAGAAATAGGACCTGGACTCACCTCTTTCTTACTCCAACATTGGCTCATTATCCACTAAATCACATTGCACTGGAATCTCATTTATAGAGTGAATTCTTGTTCAAGTACAGTTTAACAAACTAGATGTCCCTTCCAAATTTAAAGATTTTGTTATTCTGGGATATCTAAAGGGAGTTTCAAACAGACTTAATGATAATCATCTTATCAGGACATTTTCAGAATTCTGATGCTGGCATAAGAGAGTACTCACCTTCTTAAGCACAAATAACCTTCTTAAGCATACATAACATACATAGATCATACTTCAACAGGTGGGATAGTGAGAAAAGATGATTGGTTTGACAGTACCTTAGAAGGCATGGGCTTCTTGAAAGTGATTTCCGCTTGAAGCCAAACTCCCGGGGGGGACTCCAAAACTGACCAGATTTTCTCTTGGACTACATGGTTCTCTTCGAAGATATAGACAGCTAAGGTGTCACTCATTTTAAAAAATCCATTTATGGCATAGTAAAAACGTAGACAATATTGTAAGTTTCCAGGTAGGGAAGGACCATAGAGACGTCCAATGTACCCTGGCTGTGATGTAAACTTTGTATTCGCCAGCAAGTAATAACCTGAAAGTAGGAGAGGTTGGTTATTGCTTAAATCATATAGATCTGCTATTAAAACATTAAACAACAATGAGAAAAAACCCAAACTTCTGTTTTCCTCATAGATTTTATTGATTGATATAATTTTCCAAGGCTAGGGCTTTCAGTGTTAGCTTATGTGTTTTAAAAAACTATATTTAAAATTGGGGCAGATAGGAGGACTCTACAGTAAGCTCCATAAGCAATTATTGATATGAGGCTGCATATGAAAAGATTCCAGTCATCATAGTAAATTAACATAGTGGATTTTTTCCCTTGATTTACAAAATAAAAAAAGCTAAATCTATCTTTGGACAGCCTGCGCCTTTGGCTAACAACCTGCCTGATGTATACAATGCTCTTGGTTGCTGGACAATAAAGGTGAGCTTAAGCTATTTATTCCTGGTTTTGTTACTGACCAGTTGGTTCTGAAAAAGGAAGAGTCTGAAGGATTCTTGTGCTTGGGACCTGAAAAAGCAGGGTAAGTGTATCCGTAGAGAGCAGTTGTATGCTATATTTCTGTCACCTCTTATCGCCTATACATGTGTTTTAAAACAGATTCTGGATGGGAAGGTTTAAATCAAATATGATCTCCTGGTCTTAAAGGGGTTCTTCTTCCATCCTCCACATTTTCCCACCAAATATGAAGATCAGATTCTTTTGTGGCAAATGCAGAAATGATGAACGACATGGGTGGTAACTGTAATGTAGACCAGGGATTCTTAACCTGATGCCTGTGAATTTTTCTTTTTTTAAAAAAATATTTTGATAATTGTATTTCAATATAGTTGGTTTTCTTTAAAATACTATGCTTTTATTTTTATGGATTTAAAAATAGTATTTTTAAATTTTTGACATTTTAAAACAATTTTTAACATTGTAAAAAAAGTTTTGAATTCCAAATTCTCTCTCTTCCTCTCTCTGCTCCTCCTTCTCTGAGACAGTAAGTAATGTGATATAAGTTATACATGTGCAATCATTTATGCCTATTTATTTTTACTACCTCCTTCAATAGGATAGTTGTAAGGAACACTTCAGAAATGTGAGTAGTTGTTTTTGCACAGGGAACAAAAAGATATATAGTAATTCTTCTCTCCTTTGTCCAGCTCTGCCCTTTACTCTACTTGGTTCCCTCTCACTATTTAGGTCTCCAACTTGTACCATATTAATTTGTACTTTCTCTCGAACTGTTCTATCAATTTATCATTCTGATGTTTTCATATCTGTGTGCTATGTATAAGCTATGAACACTTAAGAGAGTAGAGGCAATTTATTTATTGTCTCCTTTTCCCCATTTCCTTTATTGTGGTTTATTTCACAAAGTAGGCTCTCAGAAATGCTGAGAATGGATTATTTTCTTTTTTTTTCAGAGTACTTAAAGGTTAGGTAACAATCCTAGCTTCTATAAGAGCCCATCAAGCTTCTGGACTTAGATTCCTACTAGAAGTATATAGTGCTGTGGAAAGAGTGCTGTACTTGAAATCTGAGGTCCAATTGCAGCTTAGCTTCTTACTATTTGTGTGATCTTGAGCAATTCAACTAATTTCTCTGGGCCTCAGTTTCTTCATCTATGCAGTGAGAGGAGTTGAATTCAATGATAAACTAAAGTCCTTTTAGTGCTGTAATCCTCACACATTATTTGTCTTGAGACACAACTTCCTTACTTGAAATGATTCTCCTAAAGTTTGACCATTGCAGAGCAACTATTATAAAGTGTTTTGAGTTCCAACTTAGCCTCATGTTTGATGATTTTAGATAATCAATCACCTGTTCCTTTCTCAGAGAAACAGTTTGTGAATTTTTTTTTTTTAGACCTCAGTCAGAAGACTAAAGTAAAACAGGGGACAACCCTCTCCCCACCACCATTTCCATAGAGAATGCTAAACATTGGAGATACCAAATCCTGTCGTGTGGTCTCCTGCTCGGTACATATTAGGTTTTACTTTTACTCTGTTCCAGCCAGGGCCATCTTTATCTTGATAGAAATTGCATAGATTTTCCTCAAAATCACAACTTGTTTCTGAAGCATCAAAAGAAACCCCTGCAAGAAGTAAACATTGATTAAAGTATCATTATGCATAATGATGCATAACCTGAATGGAATATGTAAGTAAGTCTGTTAATCTACAGGAGGCAGATCATTTTATGTAATGGAATAGAAAAGAACATGGGGCTTTGAGGTTAGAAGACACTTTTTTTTAAATTAAATTTTTTTGAATGATCAAGAATTTATTTTTTCTTCCTATCTTTTGTCCCTGACTTGAAAAAAACAAAAACAAAAACAAAAACCTTGTAAAGAATAAGCAGAGTCAAGTGAAACATGTTCCCATATTGGCCACATTTGAAAATGTCTCATTCTGCTTATTAGTCTAGCACCTAATAGGAACTAGGAAGAATTCTTCATCGTTGGACCCTGGCAGCAGTCCCTGCTTTGATCAGAGTTCTTAAGTCTTTCAAAATTGCTTGTTTTTTACAATGTTGATGTTATTAGTATAAATCATTCTCCTGGTTTTGCTCAGTCCACCATACAAGTCTTTCCAAATTATTCTGAAACCATCCCTATCTTCATTTCTCATATCATGATAATATTCTATGATATTTATAAACCAAAATGTGTTCAACCATTTTCTAATTTGTGAGTACCTTCTTAGGTTTTCAGTTTTTTGAACAGACCAAAAGAGATGATATAAAGTTTTCTATGTACAGGATATTTTCCTCTTTCTCTGATCCCTTTGGAATATAGGAATTCTGTCATTTTCTGTCATTTCCAAGTCATTTAACTGATAAGAAAATTGAGACATAGATAGTTAAGTGACTTGCACAGCTGTTAAGTGTCTAAAGCATGATTTGAAAATATTTGCACTATGTGGTAAATCTTAGAGTTACTATAAAGTTCAGATAAGAGAATGCACTGATCTTCCCCAATTGCTGGAGCCTTTCCCCATCAAAATTACCTTGTATATATTTTGTATGCACTTACACATACAAGGCAATGGCATATCGAAACTTTGAGAGTTGGCCTTAAAGAAAAAGACCTGGGTTCAAAGTCCAGACCCTGATACATACTAGCCATGAAATATTGACCTAATCACTGAATTGCAAGGCAATTCTCTAAAAGTATAAATTATGGGGAAGGTGTTGGTCTGTTTAGATAGGAGAGTTCAGTATACTGAAGGAAACACAGATCTAGCCCTTGTCTCTCCTATATGGACACTGAGGACTGAGTGCTAATATTTTTGTCTTACATCCCCAGCATTTAGAAAAGTGCCCAGTACATAGTGGGTACTGAATGAGTGCTTATTGATTGATTGAATGAGGGCACATGACACATTTTTCACACTGTCAGGGACTACAGAATTGTTAGATTTTGTTTTTATTGTTTCAGCTTCATCATCTTTTTGTATAAGGATAGACTGTCAAATTCAGGTAGGCAAAAAATATTTTACACATGTAGCCTGCTGACAAGTTAGCACCAAGTCATCTTTTTGGCATGAAAAGCTAATGTGTGTTATATCTGTGGACCTTCTTCCTTTCCTATTCTTCTGTATTCCCTATTTAAAATAAGTAAGATCCAAATTCCAAAAGACAATTTCTTACCAAAATATAATGCTTCAAGATGATCAGCATTTATTTTCATGTTCCTTAACAACTCATAAAGATACTCAAAAACAAATGTAAAAATATAAAAAAGTCCATTTCCTACAGGTAGTTCTCTGAGACTTTACATTACGGAGAGTTTCTGATCTGAATTGGGAGAGGTCATTTCCTCTCTAGAAGTATGTTATGCCAATGAACTCGTGCATCTGGACTCTTAACTCTCAAATGACCTTCTCCTTCAAATATAATTCCATAATAGATGATAGAGAACATAAAGTAGATTATAAGTATTGTGCTCACAATTAGGAAGACTGTGGTTCCAATGCTGTCTCCGACTTATTGGCTTTGTGATTGTGGGGAAGCACCTTAATTTCTATGTGCCTTGGGTAACTTATCTACAAAGTTATTAATGGTTTCTAATCTGGGCTATAACTTTAGATAAAATGGAGATATAATTTGTTTTACAGAGTATTCACTCTAGAAGGTCCCTGTCTTATAAAATCACAGATACCTTTGTGAATCTTGGTTGTGTTTTCCTAAAATGACTTTTTTTTTTTTTTGATAGTCCTGATACTTACAGATAGCTATCTCTCTGAACTGTATTGGAATATCTTTAGTTTCATTTCATTGACATTAATAGTATGTGTGATTTATTGTCTGAAGAAAATCATTGCTTACTATGGAAATATTCTCTTCAACAGTCAGAATAATCAGTTTATCTTTGATTCTGCTGCTACTATTTAGCTTTTATGAATTCAGACAAAGTTTATCAAAGTCTAAAAAATATTATCTCAGGCTAGATTACTGTTTGAGAATAGATGATTCCTGCTTTTTAGATCTAATCCTGAAAATTCTATTAATAAATTATCAAAAAGCTTCAACATTCTTGGTGACTTTCTGGTTAGATTTAGGACAAGGTCCTCATGATCACATGAGACCTTCAGAATGATCTAATATGATCTTGGCTCATTCTATATCAACTAGGGTATATTCTTGGGTGTTCTGAAACTAAAATTCTCTAATTGAGGAGAGGGCAGTCTTCTTTGAACAGTGCTAGTTAATTAAATGGTGAGATATTAAGAGGAATCCTGAGATGAGAGATTAGATAAGACTGGGAAAATCCAATAACTCAGAAGAAAAATGTTCTATATTCTTTTAAGAATTACAGTTTTCAAGGAAGCTATTAGGTTTTGCAAGATAAAAACATACAACTTGACTGTTGATTTTATGAAAAAAGGTATAAAATTAAATGTTTGTAATTTTGTGTCAGAAACCAGTATAAAAACAATGTAGCATATGTTGTGGTCATATACCATCAGGACATTTGGAATGTTTGAATCTGTGATATCGAAGCAGTAAAATCAGCATTTGCATAATTACTAATGAAGCTGGAAGGCCTTTGCCATCATTAATTAACTAATTCACTCCATATCCCCTTGAAGGGAGTTAAAGTCATCAGCATTCTTTTATCATAACTACTTAAGAGGCCTGCAAGTTTAGCACTTTTTAAGAAAAATGATTTGGGTTTGAAATGAAATGAACTGGGTTCAAATATTGACCCATGCAACTTCTGCAAATCACAAACCTCTCTGGGCTTTGATTTCCTCTTCTGTAAAATTTGGTTGTTGGACTAGGTGATTTCTAAGATGCTTCCCAGATCTCTACCTGCGATCCCTATGTCCTACACTGGTATATAGTGATAAGCAAGCCATATTCACACTTAAAAAAATAATGTGTTGGAGATCTGGTTATACCATGAAAAAAAGGACAGGGCTCACAATCTAATGCAATTTAACAAACATTAATTATGCACCTACTATGCATAAGACATTACATTAGATATTGATAGATACAAAGATTAAATGAAAACCAATCCTTGTGCTCAAGAAATTTATATTATATCCAAGGAATTTAAAAAGTGACCACATAAATATATACAAATGAATGAATGGGAAAAAAAATGTGTTAACTTGAGGGAATCAAGAAAGTTCCCTATATAGAATAAGGTTCTTAAGGTGAGTCATAGACTATTTGGGATTCTAAGAAGCAGAGGGAAAGAAGTACATTATCACAACTTGTGCAAGACATAAAGGCAGGAAAGGGAATGTAAGATTAAGGGAAGAGAAAATAGGCCTGTTTTTCTAAAGCACAAAGGGCTTGAAGGTAGAAGAGTGTAAAATAATCCTGGAAATAAAGGCTGGATTCAGATTTTAAAGAGCTTTAAAAAGTCAACAGAAGAATTTACATTTTTTCCTCAGGTTAAAAGCCTACTATTGACCAGCTGGTATCACTTCTAGGAGGCAAGTATAACAACCAGATCCCTAAGAAGTTAGAAGAGTTCATCCTTGTCTGAGCAAAATTCCCCACATGAATTTTTCAGTTACTACACCTCCTTCCTCAGTATCTCAACTATACCTACACATGACCATTGCTAGCTTATGCTTATCCACATCTATATTCTGAAGGTTTTTCTTAAGAACCTTAGAATTGATTGTATGACACAGGAGACAGTAGCACAAAACTGTCCATAATGACATGCCCTCAACAACAACAACCTGTTGAGCAAGGTCCAAACCTCACCTCATCCAAGCCAAGTTAAGGCCCTTCCATCCAGAGCAGGGCCTCATTTAATTGTGGGGCTAAATTAAAACGTATAACATCAGAGAATACAATCCAAGAGAAAACTAGGAGATAGAGGGGAAGAAACAAAAAACAAGATTCCTTACCTGTCTGGTTTTGGCATTGAACTGGAGAGAAAGAAATATCATCCAGGGCAATGTATCCTCCCTTGGGACCATTAAAAGCAACTTCAAAAATAACCTGAAAAGTAAAATGACATATTATCAACTATTTAAATATTCTGTAAGTTGACTTAAATGTTCTCACTCAAGGTTTATGATGGCCTGGCTAAGGCCAAGGAATGATGCAAATTCAATTTCTACTTACTGATTCATGTGCTGTGTGACAAAATATCTGACATTGTCTTTTATAAACCATGGCCAATTTTAGGGATTATGAGGAAATAGCCACCAGACTTCAATGTCCTAGTGAATTCCCTTTTCTGTTCTTGGATCTCAGCTATGACATATGACATGTGACTAACTTATCAGAGTGGCAGAATGAAGATTTCTTTTTCATTTAGAAGTGAAAGGAATTATAACTTTTGTGCAAAAAAAGAACAGTCCAGTGTCTGCCTCTTGCTCTCCACAGGGAACTCCATTTTACTTTAGTAGGTTCTTTCTCTGCCTCATATATGGAATTCTATAACAAGCTAAGAAGCAGAAATCAATGACAGATAAAAATCAATAAAAGTTCTACTTTGATTAGCAGGGTGATACAGTGGGAATATCACAGTAAAATAGGGTTGAAATTCCATCTCTGCTACTTTACTTCTTGTTTGGCCTACAGCAAGTCTATTAACTGGGCTGAGTTTCAGTTTTCTTATCTGAAATGAAAGGTTTTGACTAAATGTCTTCCACAATCCCTTCTAGCTCTAGTTCTATGATCCTCATAGGATTATAGGCAGAGCAGATTGGACATTATCAGATGTGATCAATGTATCAAGTATTAGCTTTTTAAAAATTATTCTTTGCTTTGTTATTATTCTTTGTTTTTATTTGCTATTGTTGTCTCTTTTTTTCAGAATCAAAGAGGGAAGAATTCCCCACTTCTAGAAAAAATAGTGATAAAGGCAAAAGTGAAACTTTTTTTTAAAGAATTAATTGATCAGGAAGCATAGCAAAGATGGTGGCATAAAACCGGGGACTTACCTGAATTCTGCTCCATACCCCTCCAAATACCTTTAAATAAAGACTCTGAATAAATTTTAGAGCATCAGATCCTACAAAAAGATGGAGTGGAACAATTCTCCAGATGGAGACAACTTAGAAGGTTAGCAGGAAAGGTCTGTTGTACTTAAGTGGGACTAGAGCATAGTTAGGGTAAGACTGTGTCAGCATTGCTCCAACTCCAACAAACCAGGAGTGGATGTGGATCTTGAGGCCTCTGAATCAGTGGCAGCAGCTGCAGTTTTCAGACTTCTTAGTCTACAGATGCTTCCAAGGATGACTTAAAGGGTTGTCAGGAAAAGTTAATCATACTAAGGTGTGAGGGGAGCCCCTGCAAACCAGGAGCAGACTTTGGGAGCTGCTAAGTCAACGGTAGCCATAGCAGTGACAGCAACTGACTGCTTCAGGAGGTCTCGGCCCACAGGTAAGGGGGCTGAGCAGTTGGTCAGAAGAAGACTACAGGAGTCTCTTGGCTAGCACTGAGGCAGGACTCTGTTGCTTTGCTCATATGCAGATCCAGGTTGTAATGTTTGCTCACAGTACAGGTCCCTAGAAAGATCTCTCAAAACAGCTGTATAAAAGCCACCCTTGAAGCTTGGGACATTGCACTCTACACTCTGGAAACAGAGCCCTGGTTTAATAAAGGGTAAAAAAATCTAAGAAATAAACTGGGGAAATGAGCAAACAACAGAAAAAAATTCTGACCATAGAAAGTTACTATGGTGACAAGGAAAATAAACACATAATCAGAAGATGATAGCAAAATCAAAACTCCTACATCCAAAACTACCCCCCCCAAAAAAAATCAATAAGAAATGATTAAACACCTACAATATGATAGGCACTAAGCTAGACACTGGGGAGGCAAAGACAAAAATGAAATAGACCTTGTCATCTAAGGTGCTTCTAATGTATCAAAAAAATTTTAATATTAAAAAATCTTCCTCCAATAACAAGCAAAATCTTTCATTCCAGTACTTTGCAATTTGCCCAGGCATGGTAAATTGGCTAGAATATCAGTAGATTTAAGTTCCTTGAGGGGAAGCACTGGTGTTGCTTCTGTCCTGTTTCCACTGATTAACACAGTGCTTGATGTCAGTGCTTAGTAAATAATTTTTAAATGAACAAACCCTGTTAAGTCCCTGTAAAGCATCCATTATGATCAGTATTCCCAAACCTTAGGAATCTCAGAAATGTGCCTTTGACCATAAAGATACTGGGTGAGAATCATTCAAAGATCAATACAAATCCTTCACCAGGGTTAGAAAAGTTACTCAATTCAGAGTATGCCCTATTTTAAAATCAGTAATATAAGGCAATATGTCATAGGGGAAAGAGTACTAGAGAGAAGATGTGCATTGTTGGACTATATCTCATATACTATGGGGCAAATCACTTCTCTGTGGGCTTCAATGTTTAAATAAGGAGGTTTGTACTGAAAAATAATAATAATGGCTAGTCTTTATATAACACACCAAGTTTAACAAAGTGCTTTATAAATATTATTTTATCCTCAGAATAACTTTGTAAGGTAGGTACTATTATTATTATTATCCCCATTTTAAAGATGAGGAAACAGAGGTAGACGAAGGTGAAATCATTTATGTAGGGTCGCACAGATTGCAAGTATCTAAGGTTACATTTAAACTCAGGTCCTCCTAGTTCCAGGCCCAGTATTCTATCCATTATTCCAGCTAGTTAGGTAGTTTCCAAGGTCCCCATCCCACATAGAAGTCTATGATTATTTCAATATTCAATGGCTATTACATGGACTTGTTTACCTAGAAATTATGACATAATACAAAAAGAATAAAGTTATATCCAAGCTCCAGCACATTGAAGAGAAACCTTGGAAAGAACAGATAGAGATGATCATGGTAGAAGGGGGAAAATTCAATCTATAATTTATAATTTACAATCAGGGAATCTATAGCTCAAAAAGTCCATAAATCACTAAGTTAGATGTTACTCTGCAAGTGAATTCTTTTTAAAAGTATGTGTGTGATTACACACACACACACACACACACACACACACACACACACACACACTTCTATTTCCTTTGAAATAGGTCATGGCAGACTCGATGTTGCAATTTTATTTACACTTGCAAAATTTATTTACAATTTATTTACATATTTGTATTACAGGAAGGGAGAAAATTCTTGAGACTTTTAAAAAATTATTTGGGGGAAAGCTACATAAATAAATTAATGTCACTGATTTCTGTAGTATATGGTATTTTTCCATATTTGAAAGTATGAATAATATCAGAGAAAAGATTCAAACTTTTCCCCTCATAATCATACACATGTGAGACACATTGAGTAATATTCAAATAGACTAAAGTCTAGAATTGAAACTTTTCAGCATTGATGCTGGCATTGAAAAAATGTTTTTCAGAGCTCCATTAAAAACACATTTTAACTCCAGGAGTTTAAATGAGGATGATGAAATTTTGCAGACTAGGCCTATATCATTAAGACTGAGTCATTTGACTTTTGAAGGAGGCACATAATTTTCTTTCCTCTTTAGGCTCTGAGCTCATAGGAACTTTTCCACTGGGTTGCATAAACAGCCTCATATGACAGAGAGTTAGAAAATAACATATCCTTTGAAGTAGACATGATACTACTCAAGGTAGGGTATGTTATAGAAAAACTATCAGGAACCAAGAATAATATTCTTTAAGTCTACACACTGGGCAAGCAGATAACACTATTCAAAAGTACTCAGTAAATATCTCTCTAGCCCTTTACTCATGACAAGGAAATGCTGCAACAAAAGTGAAAATAGTGGATTATTGTTATGGGCCAGAACTCTAAACTTGAAACAAGGATGCTTACAAGGTACTAAGTGGAATTGATGATACAATGGTTATCTAGTTTAGCATGATTCAGTATGCTTGATTTAATTTTACAACAAATAATGGTTTCCTAGAGATATAATGATTGATTTATACTCAGTGTGGAGCATATAAGCAGGGACTGAGAGTCACAAGACAAGCACACTAGAAGCTCTCTGAGCCAAGGATTAAAATTAATTTCACCTTCAGTCAGGCTCTTGGTTGCTAACCCCTAGCTTCCTGCACTTTCTCCACTAAAACCAAGACTCCAGAAGTTCTCCAACAAAGCTAGTTAAAGCCCCAGGAAAAAGAGACAAGACTTTGAAAGAGACAATAAAGGACTTTAGCCTCTGGCTATTCTTGTGGTGATTACTCTGACTGAAAGGAAATCTGCTCTCAGAGACCCCAAGAAAACTGAATCAGAGAACATTACATTTTGGCATCTGAATGTGGGACCAAGAACCTTCATCTGTGACCCAGAAATTAGGGTGAGTACAAGAAGGAAACTTTGTAAAGGGCTAAACTAGTGCTTCAGCTAAAATGAGATAGATGTTTAGAAAGGAGCCTTCTTTTCCAAGTTAAGGATAATGTGTAGAGAGCATTGTCAGACTTATAAAAAACAAGGTTTGATTGGAACTTTGGAGCAGATCATTGAACTTTTAGAAACAGTACAGTACACATCTCCTTGGTTCTCAAAGAAAAAAGAATAGATCCAGACAAGTAGAAATTAGTAGGCGAGCAACTATGTAAATACTACACTTTAAACATATAACTTAATACAACTAGCGTTAGGAAATTTTTCCTTATATAAGTTATAGAATAAGGAAAAAGAAGAAAGTGCAAGAGGGGGGGAACAGACAAACTAAGTGAAAAGCATGAAGAATTAGAAAATAATGGAGTTAAGTATGAAGCTGATGAAATTAAGAAGTGTAGTGCTTCACAGCAGGAGCCATTAAAGCATTCCTCATACCCTAGCCTACTTCCCACAATTAATCCTTCATGGGTGGAGGGAAAAGGAGGAGGGGCAGAGGCACTGTTAAGGCAAAAAAAAAAAAAAGACAGAATATATCTGATTTGGTAAATGCATACCCTGTGATTGAAGAGCTTGACTCTTCAGGTCAACAAAGGAGAAGATACACTCCTTTTGATCTGGAAAAAATTAAGGATTTGAAAAAGGGTTGCACTCTTTATGGGACTACATCATCTTATGTTAAGATGTTACTAGAGAATTTGGCTTATGAAATCTTAACTCCTAGTGATTGGAAATCTATAGCAAGGACATGTTTAGAACCTGGACAAAACTTGTTGTGGCTTTCTGAGTATAGTGAACTCTGTAGGATACAAGCCCAACGAAAGAGGCAAACTGGAGTTAGTATACAAATCATCTTTGACCAACTAGAAGGTAAAGGTCAGTATGCAGACACGTTAGCACAGATTAATTATCCCATAGCTGCATATGAGCAAATTGCTGCTGCTGCAATCAAAGCATGGGGCTCCCTCCCAGGAAAAGATAGAGGGGAAGCCTTCACAAAAATAGAGCAAGATCTCAATGAACTTTTTGCTGATTTTGTGGGATGTCTGCAGACAGCTACACAAGAACTATTGGAGAAAATGCAGCTACAACAATAATCAGACAACTGGCTAAGGAAAATGCTAATAAGGTTTGTAGAAGAATTATTCTGGGACTACACAAGGATACTCCTTTAGAGGAGATCATAAGACACTGTTCCACAATGGACACAAATGCTTTTTATACCCAGGCTATGATCCAAAATATGGGAAGACTGGATCCCTCTTGGCAAGGGACTTACAGAGAAACTTGTTAATACTTTCAATGTAGAAAACAGGGCATCTGA
Organism: Antechinus flavipes; assembly: GCF_016432865.1. Classification (NCBI taxonomy): domain Eukaryota; kingdom Metazoa; phylum Chordata; class Mammalia; order Dasyuromorphia; family Dasyuridae; genus Antechinus; species Antechinus flavipes. The sequence continues at coordinate 283,938,065 of NC_067398.1, read as the reverse complement.
AAGCTCAATGTAGGCATAGAGATAGAGTGAGAGGACAGCATAGGAGAACAAGACCCAAAACCCTCTGTCCAAGAGGCTTCCACTGGGCCTTAGATTGTAGATTGACTCAGGGAAATGAGAGGCGGGGCCCAGCTCTAAAACCTCAAACAAAAAACATAATGGCAGCTGAGATTACACCCAGAGAGTCTTTAGTTATGAATGAGTAATGATAACTAGTGCATGCTATTTAACAAACTTTACCATGAACAATAAAAACATTGCAAACACTGACCAAAAATCTTTGTTGTTATGGGATTTACTAAAGCAGAAACTTTAGAAGGGGACAATTATTACAGTTTCCTCCCTCTTCAATGGCAGCACAGTAAATAGAGTGCTAAGCCTGGAGTCAAAAAAACTCATTTTCCTGAGTTCAGATCTGGCTTTAGACACTAAGCTCTGTGATTGTAGGCAAGCCAGTTGATCCTGTTTGCTTCAATCTCCTCATTTGTAAATGAACTGGAGAAAGAAATGGTAAACTACTCCAGTCTCTTTGCCAAGAAAACTCCAAATGGCATTAAGAAGAATCCAAGATGATTGAAACTTCTGAACATCTATAGGTAGAGAAGGATGTCACATTTTAAGAGCAACATACTTCTTTTTATAATATTATTATAGCTTTTTATTTACAAGATATATGCATAGGTAATTTTTCAGCATTGACAGTTACAAATCCTTTTGTTCCAACTTTTTCCCTCCTTCCTCCTTTCCAGATGGCAGGTTGACCAATACATTAAATATGTTAAGGTATAAGTTAAATACAATATATGTATTCATGTCCAGTTATTTTGCTGTATAAAAAGAATTGGACTTTGAAATAGTATACAATTAGCCTGTGAAGGAAATCAAAAATTCAGGCGGACAAAAATAGAGGGGTTGGAAATTCTATGTAATAGTTCATAGTCATCTTCCAGAGTTCTTTCCCTGGTATAGCTGGTTCAGTTCATTACTGCTCTATTGAAACTGATTTGGTTCATCTCATTGTTGAAGAGGGCCATGTCCATCAGAATTGATCATCATATTGTATTGTTGTTGAAGTATATAATGATCTTCTGGTCCTGCTTATTTCATTCAGCATCAGTTCGTGTAAGTCTCTCTAGGCCTTTCTGAAATCATCCTGTTGGTCATTTCTTACCGAATAATAATATTCCATAATATTCATATACCACAATTTATTCAGTCATTCTCCAATTGATGGGCATCCACTCAGTTTCCAGTTTCTGGCCACTACAAAGAGGGCTGCCACAAAGATTCTTGCACATACAGGTCCCTTTCCCTTTTTTAAGATCTTTTTGGGATATAAGCCCAGTAGTAACACTGCTGGGTCAAAAGATATTCACAGTCTGATAGCTTTTTGAGCATAGTTCCAAAAAAACAATATACTTCTAAGGCTGCTATAAAACACTCATTAATGATTATCAAGATGATACACACGTATTTTAGGATGATCATAAGTTGAATGATTTGGCAAAAGTTTTGAGAATGAGAGACTTCAGGCTTGGAGCCTAATGGAGAAAGCTATTGATAAAAATAAGTACTTTTTATCCTTGTCTTTCTCCCAAATGAAATTGTGATAACTGATACCAATGAACAAAGAGTACCTTTCTTCCTTTAAGATGCAGTTCAAGTAATATTCTCTACAGGTAGCCTTTGCCAATCAACTACTTTGTCTATATTTGTATGTATTCACTTTATGTTTATTTTGTGTGCATGCACACACACTTTTATGAGTAGGAATTATTTGATTCTTTGTACTTGGTTGGCATACAGTAACTGCTTAATAAGTACTTGTTGATTGATTAATTGAATGAATTTCACTTAAAGAGCACTGAGTCTACCTTATTATTCACTACATTTATTTCAAGATCTACATAAAAGAATCATTAAGTGTTTTTGACATTTTATTCCTTAGTATGACAAAAGGTACCATCTTGCTGTAAAGAAATGAATGATAAATAATTATAAAGCTACACTTATTTCCATTTACTTTGGGTAGATTTCATTTGAAAAGCTTTGGGGGGGATATGCTATAGCCATAAAAAAAATTAATCATACCTCCATTGGATATGGAGCATTGAAGTCAACCTCAGCTAGGTTCCATGTTTCACTCATAGAGCTGTCAATTTTCCATATCTCTTCATAAAGTCCATTGGCATCCCGGGTGTAAAGGGTGAAAATATTATCATTTCTTTGCTGGAGTTGGTAATAAAAAGACAGGCAGCCAGACATGGGAGTTGTTGTCCTTGGGGAAATAAGTTGGGCAACTTCTTGGAAATGCTTAACATAAACAGAGTCCACATACATATAGTGACCTTTAAATGAAAAGGTGGTAGGGGAAAGAAGAATAAAGAGAAGAGTTTTAAAAATACATGGCATACTAGCTGTACCAGATCTAAAATTATATTATAAAGCAACAGTTACCAAAACCATTTGGTATTGGCTAAAAAATATATTAGTTGATCAGTGGAATAGGTTAGGTTCAAAAGACAAAACACTCCATAACATTAATACTCTAGTGTTTGACAAACCCAAAGACCCCAGATATTGGGATAAGAACTCACTGTTTGACAAAAATTGCTGAGAAAATTGGAAACTAGCATGGCAAAAACTAGGCATTGACCCACACTTAACACCATACACCAAGATATGGTCAAAATGGGTTCATGACCTAGGCATAAAGAATGAGATTATAAATAAATTGCAAGAGCATAGGATAGTTTACCTCTCAGACCTATGGAAGAGGAAGGAATTTATGATCAAAGAAGAACACAAAATAGAAAATTTTGATTATGTCAAATTGAAAAGTTTTTGTACAAACAACACTAATGCAGACAAGATTAGAAGGGAAACAATAAACTGGGAAAATATTTTTACAGTCAAAGGTTCTGATAAAGGCCTCATTTCCAAAATATATAGAGAATTGACTCTAATTTATAAGAAATCAAGCTATTCTCCAATTGATAAATGGTCAAAGGATACGAACAGACAATTCTCAGATGAAGAAATTGAAACTATTTCTAGCCATATGAAAAGATGCTCCAAGTCATTATTGATCAGAGAAATGCAAATTAAGACAACTCTGAGATACCACAGACTGGCTAGAATGGCATGGGCTGTAACGATTACATTGTAGATTTGATTGTTGCCGATTAAAGTCGCAGGTTGGCCAAGCTCTGTTCGGATAAGGAGACTCAGAGCTGTGCCAATTATGCCTGCTCAAGTACCGAATAGTAGGTAAAGAGTTCCGATGTCTTTGTGGTTAGTAGAGAAAAGTCATCAAGTAATGAACATAGGTAAAATGGCTGAAGTTAAGCATTGAACTGTAAATTCAAAGACAGAGATTAGATATCTCTTTTTACCAGGGTGATAAACTGAAGCCAAATGTTAAGGCGCTTAGCTGTTAACTAAGAGTTGATAATGTGGAATGGTGGAGGGGATGTGGGAAAACAAGGACATTAATACATTGTTGGTGGAATTGTGAATACATCCAACCATTCTGGAGAACAATTTAGAACCATGCTCAAAAAGTGTCACTACTGGGCTTATATCCCAAAGAGATCATAAACAAGGGAAAGGGACCTGTATGTGCAAGAATGTTTGTGGCAGCCCTGTTTGTAGTGACCAGAAACTAGAAACTGAGTAGATGCCCATCAATTGGAGAATGACTGAATAAATTGTGGCATATGAATATTATGGAATATTATTATTCGGTAAGAAATGACCAACAGGATGATTTCAGAAAGGCCCAGAGAGACTTACACGAACTGATGCTGAGTGAAATAAGCAGGACCAGAAGATCATTATATACTTCAACAACAATACAATATGATGATCAATTCTGATGGACCTGGCCGTCTTCAGCAATGACATGAACCAAATCAGTTCCAATGGAGCAGTAATGAACTGAACCAGCTATACCCAGGATAAGAACTCTGGGAAATGACTAAGAACCATTACATTGAATTCCTAATCCCTATATTTTTGCCTGCCGGCATTTTTTATTTCCTTCACAGGCTAATTGTACAATATTTCAGAGTTTGATTCTTTTTGTACAACAAAATGACGGTTTGGACATGTATGCTTATTTTGTATTTAATTTATACTATAATATAGTTAACATGTATTGGTCATCTTGCCATCTGGGGGAGGGAGTCAGGGGAAGGCGGGGAGAAATTGGAACAATAGGTTTGGCAATTGTCAATGCTGTAAAATTACCCATGCATGTAACTTATAAATGAAAAGCTATTAAAAATTTTTAAAAAATACATGACATAGGTAAAGCCCCATAAACAAAATAATCTTAGAGGGGCCCTTAATCATCTCCTAACTTAAATGCTGCCTCATTTGATTTTTGAATAAAAGAACCTTGGGTTGTTATATACATCAAATTAACAAGATATATAATATAGCCAGTCTTGTAATAGGAGTAGGGCAGAAGCTTGAAACTTTTCACATATAATACAGTACTTATTTGACTCAGTCATTATATTTACTAATCCACTTGTCAATTTTATGAACTTTCTGAGGAATTAATGGCAATAATCAAAACTTTCTTTTCTGAACCTTGCCATCAACTGCCACTGCCATTTCATAGAAATTAATGAAATACAGTTTCAAGAGAATGATTTTTAGTGACTGTTTTCAAATGTTTTAATAATATCCTCACATCCATTTTGCAAAAAAGCATAGCAAAAATGTAAGCTACATCTACTATCTTCTGAAAAAAAAAAGAAATATAATAAGAAACTCCTACTAATGTCCTCTTGGGTGTTTTAGCAAAGCATAGAAATAATATTGGATTCTTAAAGATAATGTCAATGAAGCCCAGGTTCTGGCAGGTCCTACTAAGCAATATGATGAGGTGTTAGGTAGATAAGATGTTAGATCCAGAATCAGGAAGGGAGAGATTCAGATATATCCTTGGATCTTTTTTAGCTTATTCCTAGCATTAACTTCATTCTATGTAAAATGATAACCCCCATTGAATTGAATTGTGCTAATTACATGAGATCTTCATAATACAGAGATACATATATATGTACACATACACACATATTTCTATGCTTATACACATAATGTTCCATATACACTGTGTACCCAATAAATGGTAACTGATTGACAGAGACTTAACTGACCATGTCACTTCAGGAATCTAAAATTTAATTGCTTAGAATTTTTTTCAGATGCCTTCATCATTATACTAACATTCTTTTTCATATTGAGAGATATGAAAAAATGGTCTGGTCTGACCAGTTTACACCAGCATGGAAGTTAATACAAAGAACTCCAATATTTTCTCTTTTCATAGAGTGAGAATAAGTAAAGTCCTTGACATTTATTTCCAGCATATGACACTTAGCGGCATCCCTCTAACTCTTTACCCATTCCTAACATCCGGTTTTAAAACTGATATATTTTGTTTTGGAGCACCTAGGTAGTGTAGTGGATAAAGTACTGCCTGGAGTCAGAAAAATTCATCTTTCTTAGTTCAAATCTGGCATCAAACACTTAATAGCTATGTGACCTGGGCATATTAATCCAGTTTCCTTATCTGTAAAAAAAGAGGGGGAGAAGGAAATAGTAAATCACTCCACTCTAATCACCAAGAAAACCCAAATGGAATCAGGAGGACTCAGATATGACTGAAAAGCAACTGAACAGATTTTTTTGTCTTTATGTTATCTTTATTTCCAAATTTATCCCTGCTTCTAACTCTCTGCAAAAGGTCATCTTCTGTAACAAAGAATTTAAAAAGAGGGGAAAAACAGCTCACCAAAATTAAAAAATACATCAGATTATTTTGATAGTACATATAATTCCTTTTTGCAGGAAAAAAAAGAACATGGCACATTTTTAAGTCTCTTCTTTTAGACTGTTAGAGAAGTCACGGTTTTAAAACCTTTATTCACAGCTTGTGATTCATCACTGCCCCACTTAGAGACATTCAAGTTTCTCAATAAACTCTAGGATAAAATCAAGATTTCCCATCTTGACATTCTTGATCATTCATAATCTATCTCTGATTTACCTAGTCAGCGTTACCTCATGTAAATCCTTTTCACATGTCAGTCAATAAACATTTATTAAATATCTACTATGTTTCAGTCACTGTACTAAAAGCTGGGAATACAAATATAAAAAAAGATGGTCTCTACCTTCAAGGAGCTTAAATTTAATGGAATAAGATACTGATGAGGGAGTAATGGGGAGTGGGAAGTGGAGAAGATCCTCGACTAAGGAGAATGAATGATGGAGGACTCAATCAGAGGAATCAGAAAGTAGGGTAAGTGTGACCTAGTAAGAAATAAGATGTCTGAACTGAGCTCTCTCCTTAATTAGAAGATTGGTTTTCATGGCTCCAACCTCCAATCAGAGAGGGTGAGAATAGTGATGAGATGAAATACCAAGACTGATGAGGTCTTATATGATCCGGAGGTTATCCCAATAATAAGTTTCCTGGGGCATGGTGGAGAAGTCAGGGAAGTCTCAAAGCATGTCTTATGTTATAAAGGGAAAGATGATATAGTGCAGGGGTCCTCAAACTTTTTAAATAGGGGGCCAGTTCACTGTCCCTCAGACTGTTGGAGGATCGGATTATAGAAAAAACAAAAACTTTGTTTTGTGGGCCTTTAAATAAAGAAACTTCATAGCCCTGGGTGAGGGAGATAATCGTCCTCAGCTAATGCATCTGGCCCGCGGGCCATAGTTTGAGGACCCCTGATATAGTGTATGGAAGGCTAGCTGTGGAGTTATTAACACATAGATATTCAAGTTCTGACACATTGAATGTATGCTCATAAGCAAGTCCCTATGCTCCAGGTCATTCTCCAAGACTCTAAGCTATAAAGAGTTTGCTCTTCTACATCAGTAGAAGGAGTTTTCAAACTGGGAGTTTCCCAGCACCAGCTTGACAAAATCAGAGGTATAGATCAAAAAGTTACAATCAAATAAGACCATTTACTATTCTCTGCAGATTTACTTTTGTTCATGTTGTTTTCTCCACCTAGAAAGCCCTAGCCTGTACTCAATCTTTAGCAGTTGAAAACTTATCCATCTTTTAATGCCCAGCTCAAATGCCACCTCCTTTCTTGAAACCATTTAGAAGTAGTTTCTTCCTCCTTTACATGTTTGTTATATGGTACATATATTTTAATTATTTTTGATATGCCTATGAGAGAATAAGCTATTTGAGGGCAGATAAACAAGTCTTATCTTTGAATCTCTCCCATCTGCTGCTTCACACAAAGCAAACATTTTGAATGAGTAAATTAGAAAAACAGTTTCTATCTAGCTGACAGAAATACAATAGTCCTCTTTATAGGATACTTTCTTACCTGCAGTATGAACAATATCTTAACCTTTGAATATGCAGTCTTAGTGCTTCATTAGCAGTTCATGCACAAGACTCTTAGGACCAAGTTAGCCATTATCAAATTTCAGTACACACACACAAAAATCAAACAAACATAATATGACTTGCTCAAAGTGAGTCAGTGGAGCTGGTAGGAGTGAGATCAGAACTGCTGACACCAAGGCTCACGTTTAACTACCAGAATAGACCAAATTCTGTTACCCTTTTCTTCGCAGGTAATTCATCTATTCCTAATTTGAACTATATCTTATTGGTAAATTGTCAGTTGTTGCAAGTTTCTCAGTGAGAAAAAAAAGGTAGTAGCAGAATAACATAAATCACTCAATAGGAAAGAGAGAAGAGTTGATTCAGAAATCACCTTTCAGGTACAAGCCAGGAAATGTCAGGTCTTGGGAATGATCTACAAGTCTAGGATCAGGAAGCTGCCAGGTACATGCTGAACTGAAACCAATCCCAGGGAGCAGAGTGGTAGACACTATGTCTGTTAGTTCTAGTGGAAAATCCTAACTAGTAGCCTGGCATCATGAAAATATATCACAAAATATCATGAAAACAAGGAAATCAGACACCTTTTCTTTAGAGAAGGTTACCATAGAATCAAGCTATTCTGTTCAGAGAATCTCTTCATCCAACTAAATTTTCCAGAGTCTTTCTGGTTTGTGTACGTATAAATGGAATTGGACAGAATTCCATAGCCATTCCAAATTCTAAGGGATTCTTCAAGCCCACTGGTCAGAGTAGCTGACCTTAGATATCTCCAACTGAAAGCAAGACATCTGGATTTTTTCTAAGAATTAAAAAAAGGGAAGTGAGTTTCCTATAAGGTCACAAAACAAGAACTTCTATAGCAGACTCAGTAAGTCTGTCATGTCCATATCATCTCTGTTAGATGAGTGTTTATTCTCTATCACCAGAGAACACTAAGAGTGACTAACATTTATGGAAGGAAACAACTGTTCAACTAGCTGAAAATCCATGTCACACTCATGATTTCTGCCAAAACATGTCAGGGTTAATGCCTATATTCATGGTGTATTTACACTTGTTTCCAGGGAGGAAATCCTGTTAATTGTCGAGACTCTTCATTTTGAATTAGGTGACCTTGGTAAATGGCCATTAAATTTTTTTTTTTTAATTAGGAAAAGAGATTTTTAGGATAGTTCTTGAACTTTTGTTTTCAAACAGTCTGGCTAAACAAGCATCCCCAGTGATTACACTTGGTTTGGTTACATAAGAACAATTCTAATTCATTCATTCAAAAACTTTTGTTGAATGTTTGCTTTGTGTGAAGCACCAGATGGGAGAGATTAAAAGATAAGATCTGTTTATCTGCCCTCAAGTAGCTTATTCTCTCATAGGCATATCAAAAATAATTAAATTATATGGCACAGTATAGCAAGCATGTTAAGGAGGAAGAAACCATTTCTAAACGATTTCAAGAAAGGAGGTGGCATTTGAGTTGGGCATTAAAGGACGGAATTTGTCCTGTTTTTGCTCAAGCTGAGCTGTTTGATGAAATGAAAAGATCTCTCCTGGGAAGAGGAGAGCTTATTTTCAAAGAATTTATGACAATTGAAACATTATGAATATAGAAAGGACTCAGTATCTCCAGAAAAGTTTCCTTTTTTTTTTTTTTTTTTTTTTGAAATTCGGTTTCATATAGTTAGTGGGCTTATATGAGATTACAGTGAAAATCATTTGACAAGGAATCAAGAGATGGTATTAAAATGTAGAGTGGTAGAATTATGATTGTGGGCAGTTAGGTAGTAAAGTGAATAGAGTTGAGTTCAAATGTAGTGTTAGACACTTACTAGCTGTGTGACCCTGGGCAAGACCCTATTTGCTTCAGTTTCCTCATATGTAAAATGAGCTAGAAAATAAAATGGCAAATTATTCCAGGATCTTTGCCAAGAAAAGTCCCCCAAAAAGTCGTAAAGAATTGGAAACAACTACCAAAAACTCAACAACAAAAGAGTGTTATTGGGGAAGGGCAATAGAGTAAACAAGTATGAAACTGACATGTTAAGATGCAGTGTCTTGAAAGGGAAAGAGAGTTATCTTCAGACTCAGGAAAAATCAGGATCAAGAGTTATATAGGAGAATAATCCAGTTCCATTTCCTAGAATATATTTTAAAAAAAAATTGATGAATCAGAGCTCAGGAAAATGGAATTTAATTTTAATTTCAAATTAAAATTTTAAATGATAGATAAAATTTTAAAATACTTTATTTTAAAAATATCTTTTAAAATAAGAAATTTTAAATAGTCTTAAAATTTACCAAGTTCTTTACAAAGTGGTTGCCTTATTTGAACCTTACAACAATCTTGTGGCATAGTCAACTAAAGATATTATTACCTCATTTTTGCAGATGAGAAAACCAAGGTTTAAAGAAATTAAGGCACTTGCTCATAGTAAGCCAGCTACTAAGTGCCTAACCCAGTTACTTCCTCTTGCCAAGTCCAGTACCATCTGATAAGGTTGCCTCCTCTGGTAAGCATTGTTCTTAACTTTTAAGGCTAACTGAATTCAATAAAACCGTGAGAATATAATTATAGTTATAATATAATAATGCTATATTGTATGTTATGATAATATACAATGTATATAATAATATATAACATTGATGAGGGCAGGGTACCAAAGGAGAGCTGTGGCAGGAATGGGTGAGAGTTTTCTTGTTCTTCAAGGCCCAAGTTCACAGTGAAGGAAATTTGCTTACTCAAAGGCTGTGATTAAAAGGTCTTTATTGTTACAGAGACACAAAGAGAAAGATTTTTCTGGGTGGGCAATATCATTCTCAAGAGAGAGAGAAGTGATTTGCCAAGAGACATTTTCTGAAGACCTATTTTATACAGGAATCTAAGAATTGACATTCTGTATGCAAGACCATTTGAGTTTGTATATGAAAGGAGACATTTTCTGAAGACTCATCTTCCTGTTTCCAGAGGATGTAAGACCATTTGAATTTGTATAACTTTTTCTTGGTGATTTTACATAACTTTACAGGGCTGTCTCAGGTCAGAGTTTTGTTCTCATCAATATAATTATAATATAATAATTGTAGGGAGCTTTAATATTTTTCTTGTAAAACTTTCATTACAGGAACCAACATGTTCATTCTGAACAGATGGTTGAATTTGGTGATTTTGGAATTTTGCTTACTCCATTATTATCAGTGACGTATAGTGCAAAGATCTCTGATTTTTTTTTTAGATTGTAAGAGTATTATTATTATTATTATTTAATAATTATAACTTTTTATTGATAGAACCCATGCTTGGGTAATTTTTTACAACATTATCCCTTGCACTCACTTTTGTTCCGACTTTTCCCCTACCTCCCTTCACTCCTTCCCCAAGATGGCAAGCAGTCCTATACATGTTAAATATGTCACAGTATATCCTAGATATCCTAGATATGTGTGCAGAACCGAACAGTTCTCTTGCTGCACAGGAAGAATTGGATTCAGAAGGTAAAAATAACCCAGGAAGAAAAAGAAAAATGCAAACAGTTTACATTCATTTCCCAGTGTTCTTTCTTTGGGTGTAGCTACTTCTATCCATCATTGATCAATTGGAACTGAATTAGATCTTCTCTTTGTTGACAAAGATGTTATTGAACTAGAACAATTGGTTTCAGGCCCTGATTGTGCATAACCTGGCTGTGTGATTTAGAACCAATCACTTAATTTATCTGGATCTCAGCTTCTTCCTTTGGGGAAATAATGCTTAGTACTATGATCTGAAATTCTGAATCCAAGTATTATAAAGATAGGAAAAATACCTATTTCCCATAGATGAGAGTTGTCTTGTTTTGAAGGTATTATATATACACCCACAACACTTACAGTGTTAGTGCTTTTATCCCTCTACTGTAAGATAAGCTCCATGAAAATGTGTCTTTTTAAACTTTCTAGTTCCCCAAGAAGCCAACTTAGTGATTTGGATCCAGTAAAATGCTAACAAATGGCATATTGAATTGAATCACAAAGATAAATCCTATTGCTGCAAGACACAGACCCTAAGGTTACTGGGAGAGCTATTAAGTAGTCCAGGTGTAAACAATGTCATTCTTCTCTGTATATATATATATACACACACACACACAGAGACACATACAGACACACAAAGATAGATACAGAGAGAGAGAGAGAATATTGAGTACATATAGAATAGAACATAGTACTGATAGAATATAGCTTCTAGGGGAGACAGTAGTAGGGAAGTAACCCTAACCTTAGGGTGCTTCTTCTGTTGTATGTATGTGTGTACATACACACATACACACACACACACACACACACACACAAAGATACAGAGAGAGAGAGAGAATATTAAGTACATATAGAATAGAACAGGGAATTAATTAAGATTTGAGGAGACATGTTTCTGTTTTAATCATCTGTCAATGAGTCTAAAGTCTTCTGGGTTTAGAATCAGTGATCCCAAGGATCCCCCCCTTTAGAGTGCTATTGTTCTAACAATCTAGCCTGCAATGATTGTAGAAGTCTTCTGGCCTAGTAATATGATAATATTTCTTCCCTTAGACTTTAGGGAAGAAATCCTGAGACTCTCTAACCTTAGAATGCTATCATTCTGTCAATGTCTGTCAATGATTGTAAAGTCTTCTGGCCTTAGTATACTCCTAGATATGCTAGTCAATGATAACCAGATTCCTGAGACCACTCCTCAGTGTTACCTCGAGGCCATAAAATTAGCATATCAATGATATGAAGAACTGTATAAATATATCTCCTTTCTCTTGGTCCTTTGCTAAATTTTTTTTTGGAACCTGAGCCCACTTTAATTGGTGTTACAATTACAATAAACTTTGCCCTTTGACTTGGATATGGGTTCAAGCCTGCAAATTTTTGCCAGAAATCAGTCTGACCCCAATCTTTTGGGATTCCTTCTGAACCTCAACAGTCTTGTATAAACAGAGAAGCAGAACATTTCAGATCTGGAAAGGAACATTTAATTTAACCCACCCCCCTCATTTTACAAATGAGAAAGGTAAGATCCACAGTGATTAAGCCACTGACTGTCTAAGGTCATATAGCTTGCTAATTTTCCAGCCAGGAACTGAAACCAGGATTGTGACTTAAAATAGGGTTCTTCCTATTATATCATACTGACATAAAGAGTGTCAGCAGAATTCCAAAATAACCACAGTGATTTCAATGAATGTCTTTAAAACAGGGAAGAGAAGAGTGTTAGTATGGAACCTTTCATTGAGTGGATCATATGCTGACCTTAATTAAACCACAGTCAAATTAATGGCCCAAGAAACTGTTTATCTCAAGGAATCTACACTCTTGCCCTTAGCAGCAGACATTTCTGGCAACATATTGTCTAAATATCTGCTTATTCATCAAGTCGATTTTTATATCAAGATTCCAGAAGGCTTATTTCTTTTCTTTATGCAACCATGTTAGGTTCCCTTATTTACCAACATCTGAGCTTTTAAAATTCAAGTCATTTAAAATTTTTATTTTTATTTTTTTTTTACTTTTAATTGTCTGATAGAATGCTAGACATGGAGTCAGAAGTATTTTACTTTTAAGCCAGCCTCTGAAACTTATTAGCTGGTTAACCACGGGCAACTCAAGTTATCTTCCCACTCCTCAGTTTCCTCATCTGCAAAATGGGGATAACAAGAGCAGTTACCTCATGGGACTTTTTTCAGACTCAAATGAGATAATGTCTGCAAAACACTGTAAACTTTAAAGTACTATGCAGTGTCCCAAAAGTCCTTAATAACTTAAAATTGCACAAAAATTTTTGGGATATCTTCTGTAATAACTAATCTTTATATAGGATTTTAAAGTTTATAAAAATGCTCAATATCTCTGTATTTCTATGAAGGTTATTTTTAGATATGTAGGTATGTCTATATATCTATTGATATCAATATCTATAAAGCACTTTATACACCTTAAAACAGATATTTACATCTATAAAGCACTTTGCAAACTTTAAAAGATTATTCATCATCTAAATAATCTATATTTAAATGTATATACACACATAAAGTTCAGCAAGGGTCAGTATATACATTCACAAAAAAGCACACATATGTGTATTTATGTTTTAAGGTTAACAATGCTTTTCAATCAATCTATATATCTAGTCATATATATAAAGGCCACTTTATAGATAGATATATCTATATATCATCTCTCCATAAAGCATTTTATAAATCTTAAAACATACACATGTATGTTTTTTTTCTGTCAGAATATACATGCACATATATGTTTTAGGGTTAGCAAGGTGCTTTTCTATCTAATTTGACTCCTATATCAATACAATATTATTATTCAACAATTTTACAGATAAAAAAATGAGTTTGAGAGAGATTTTATTAGGGTCATACAGCTAGTTCATGACTACATCAGGATTCAAATCCAAAGCTTCCTGACTGTAAGTCTCATACTCTAGCTACTATGCCACATAATTGCCTCTATGTAAATGTCAGTTATGTAAACAGAAATAAGAAAAATCATTATTTAGTCTGCTGTACCAAAGGAAGAAAGCAAAATAAAAATCCAAGTTCATAAGAAAGTACAGCAGAATTTCCTTATTGATTAGTTGATCTCAAGCAGCTCTGACCTATCTATAGTCCATAGTCTTACCATGTTTTGAATATTTTCCTTTGAATTAATTTAATTTATATATTTAAAAATAATTCCATAAACCTCATAGAAAAAGCCAACTCTACTCTTCAGGTAGTATCAGGGCTTCATCTACTGAACATGTAGCATTCAACTAACTCATCTACATAAGCATGGTCCCAGTTGTGGTTATTAAAGGAGAAGAAATCTATGTGGACCTGGAATGTACATATCATATACCAAGATATGGCAAATGTTATAAAAACCCTAATGTCCTTCATTGACATGTATCACTTCATTAATAACTAAGTTATATAATTTATATTATTTATTCCATTTGTTAGAAGGAAGTGAAAATATTTATTTTAACAGTTTCTGATTTCACTTCCCATTGATATCTATATCTATAAATACAAACAATGTATCTAAGGAAATATTTTTCCTAGCTCTGTTCCTTTTGTCCAACCTGCCCTTGTCTAGTCTTTTTCACTAGTGCATGATTAATCTTTTTAAAGCACTGATCTAATAGTTTCACTGCTCTGCTGGAAATTTTTTAATGGCTTCCTATTGACTACTCAGTATAAACTCCTTAATAAATAAACTCCTCAAATTTTTTAATGATTTGACTTCAAGATACATTTCTAACCTTATTTCCTGCTCCTCTTCTATGCTGAACTTTACTGTTACTTCCTGAACACATTTTATTTTTTCCTTCCCCCATACCTTTGCTCATGTCATAATATCCTCAAATATTTTCCTCTGAATAATTTTTTCATCCTTTTAGATACTACTCCTTCCATGATGCTATGATATCCTTATATCATATCAAATCATATCATATCAAAATGAGTACTTTTAGTGCTTTCAACCAGAATACTGATAATGAAAAATGCTCCCATTCCCTGATAGGTGATGGACTGAGATTCAGGAAAAATACGCATTTTTAGATAAACTAATGTGGGAATTTGTTTTGTTTGACAATATACATTTGTTTTAAAAGTTTTGCTTTTCTTTATTTTTCCTATGGAAAAGATGGGAGGCAAGTTGTTTTCTCTCTTCCCACCTCCGCCAATGACAATAGAACAAAATGAAAACCAGAAGGAATCACAGAAAAGTAAAGTTACAGATTTGAAAGTTACAGGGTGAATTTATATTCATATGTGTATGTATAAATATAATACACACACAATACATATATATACATACATATACATACATATATATATTATATATATATATGTATATATATATACACACACACACATAACATGCATGTAGACCGAGAAAGAATGTAATCATTTTGTTTAGTAATTTTACAGTCATGTCCTACTCTTTGTGACTTATTTTGGGATTTTCTCCACAAAGATACTGGAGTGGTTTGCCCTTTCTTTCTCCATCTCATTTTACAGATGAGGAAACTGAGGCAAACAGGGTTAAAGCATTTGCTCAGGGTCACACAGCTGTAAATGGTTGAGATCAGATTTGAATTCAGGAAAATGAGTCTTCATTACTTCAGGCCTGCTTTATCTCCCATACCACCTAACTACGTATATAATCATGCTTAAAAACAAAATCAAGACATATACAACAGGAATTTGCAGTTTCATGTACAATGCTTTCTTGTTCTACGATGTATGTGGAAATTCTAATCTTATTTAGCATTAAGTTCAGAAAAAAGGAAGAAATTAATTGATTGTTTATATTAAGTAGTAAGAGGCTCTATTCTTTGCCATAGAGTTATCTATGCATCTAGTTATGCAAGGGTTAAAGTGAGAAACAACCTCCTTTCTGTGGCTGGAGACCTCCTGGGAGAAAAAGGCTTCTTTCTGAAACCTTTCAACCTATCTTTCCATTTTTTCCTATGGATAATCAATATTCATTGTCACTTGGTCCTTTAAATGTTGATTTATTCTTCTAATCTTTCTTCCTGCTCCTATAGCAGGATAATCTTCCTTTCTTTTCATATTTAAGTTTTACTATTAATTTATTAACTTATTTTTATTCCACATCTCTTTCTCCCGAATCTCACTCTAATCCCACACTGATTTTGCCCTTGTAATAAAGAAAAAAACATTTTATCAAAAACAGCAGAAATAGCTATGCCTAACATTTTATAGCACATTTCACATACATAATGTCTTACCTCCCTATTGATATAATAGAAAGAAGTAAAATTTGTGTTCTAATAATGTTCAGTATCATTTGAAACATTTTCTTCCTAATTACTAGAGTTTTCCTTCCCAAACTATCTTATAATTTAACTACTTCATTTATTTGATTTGTATTTATAGATAACTAATTTTTATCTATTTGTGGGTGAGTACTTATCTTCTCTTCCTCCCCCAAATTAGAATTTAAACTCTTTGGGAGTAGGGATTATTTCATTCTTTGTACTTGTATCCCCAGTGCCTAACAGTGTCTAGATACATAGTAGGGACTCAAATCAATGCTTGTGAACTGATTGATCTTTGGGATTCAAGGACAAAGAGAGGGGAAAAAAAAAGAGAATAGAGATGAAAAGCACAATGAAAACATAACACAAGAGGATAAATCCTCTTGGATTAGAATGATACAAGATGCTGCCCTTAAAGCTCCCCAAAATAAGTCTATGCACAACTGTACTCCAGTATAATTTTCCTACTCTATTTATATTTAGTACTTCAAAAATGATTTGTAGCATTAATGAGCCAAATATTTATTATATTTAAACAATACTTATAAGTATTTATTTTATTTATATTTATAATACTTAAAATTATCAACTTTGTGCAAAATATTGTGCTAAGTTCTGGAATCACAAAGACAAAAATGTCAGTCCCAGCCCTCACAAAAACTTACATTCTTTGGGAAAGATGTGGCATATTCACAGGTAAATATAGCCTAAATACACTGAAGTAAGCTAGTGATAGATAACTCAATTACCTTTTTAAAAAATGAATCCCTGACTTACCCAGTTCACTTTTGAGTGTGTGATCATGAGGAAGAATCGAATGTGAATTCCGTATATTTCCTCCTCCAACAAACCAGTTCACATTGGGATTCCAACGATTTAAAAAACCACAAAGATGATTTTCTTCAAAGTCACACTCTATAATTAGGTGGGGGGAGGTGGGAGGTGAGGAGCAGAAAAAAACATATCAACAAAGATCCAATCACACCCCAGTACATCTATTGTCAGAACCTAAAGGAAGGTCTGGCCTCATGAATTTACATGGTTGGATTGCTCTGTTCTTTATCCCACTGACAACATCATATCAGAACTGTCCATGTTAGATTTCTTAAAAATACCAGGTTAGTAAGAAAGGAATAAAATGGATGACAGTCTCCAAAGTTCAATAATGAGAAATGAGACTTCAGAAATTTGGCTGTCTCCAACTCTGCTGATATTGTTGATATTTATGAGGAACATTGGAAGTGTATAGGAGATACTCAGAAGGTAGAATGATGATGTCTATTTTCCTCAGCAGTTGGAACAAAAGGTGCAGCAAGCTAGAAATTCTTATTATAACTTGTAGATGTTTAGTATAGTAAAATAACTAAAAAAACTGGTCTCTGAATCAGGTAGGTTTGAATCCAAGGCCACCTTTTGATTCAGGCCGGTTTATGACTTTGGGTCAGACACCAAAATTATCAGCTGCTCAGCTAACTGCCTAAGACTACAAGTTGAAAAATAACTCTTAACATGCATTGATGGTGGCCATTCCTAATATCAGTAAAAACACATTTAGGGTTCTTGGACTCCCAATCTCACTCCATTCCCCTTCTTCCATTTCCTAGACAGGAGTGTTAATAGGGAACAGAGTGCTGGACTTGGAGTTAGCAAGAGCTGGGTTCAAATCTCACCTCAGACACTTGCTGTCTATGTGATTTTAGGCAAAGCATTTAATTTTTTTGACTCAGTTTTATAATTTATAGATAATAATAATAATAAAGGAGCTGGATTCCATAGCCTCTAAAGTCTTTTCTAGCTCTAAATATATGATTCTTTGATTTATGATTACTAGGTATAGATGGATGATTATAGGGGACTCAGTTTCCTCAATTAGAGGGTTTGTACTAACTGATCCCTTCATTCCCTTCCAGATCTAAATCTGTAGTCTCATGATTCCTATTAAGGTTGAGACAAAAATGTCATGAGAAGCAAGGCATACAATTTAAAAATTCTTATCCTCTCCCACTAGCACTAAGAGAGAGAAAAGGTGAAAAGACCTTTGATTAATCAAGAGAATTATAAGTAACTGTGGGAATGATAGAAGAGGTGGAGAAGATTAGAATGGCCCAAATCAAGTGAAGGGAAGTATAAAACTACTTAACTGTGAAGAAAAGGAAAATTAAGTTTACAATATTTTATACCCTTTAAATTTAAACCAGCACTAGGAGTTCAATAATGAGAAATGAGACTTCAGAAATTTGGCTGTCTCCAACTCTGCTTATATTGTTGATATTTATGATGAGGAAGAAGGGAACATTGAAGCGTATAGGAGATACTCAGAAGGTAGAATGATGATGTCTATTTTCCTCAGCAGTTGGAACAAAAGGTGCAGCAAGCTAGAAATTCTTATTATAACTTGTAGATGTTTAGGCAATGACTATTACATTATAGAAGCCACAAAGGTTTTTCTTCCTTTTCCTTAGTTTAGTACTTTGAGGACAATAAGGACAAGTCTTTTGAATATAAACAGAAAAAAATTAGCCATAAAACTTTAAGGCATTTTGCAGAGATTTGCTAGAGGCCAAATTCATAAAATGAAAAAAACAGAAAGGAAATTAGAGATCTAAACTCTATACAATTTTATAGATGAGAAAACTGAGGCCCCTGGTAGTGAAGCAGCTTGCTCAAGATCACACAGCTGGTTAGTGTTAGAAACAAGACTTGAATCCAAATCTCTTAACTTCTAGTCCAGTGTTTTCCCCTTGCCTTAGCTGCCTTTCCAGACTTCTTCATCTCAAGAGTAAGCAGTGTCTGCTTAGAACATTTCTCCTGGCAACAGTAGATTTCTAGCAAACATTGTTTAAAACAGGGGAAATGAAAAACCACTTACCAATACAATATCCAGTCATCATCTTAATTTCAAAGACTGCAATACTGGCTATAGTTCCTTGCCCCAGTATACCTTCTATTAATATCTGTGTAACACAGGAAGAGGAAGAGAATTGTTTATCTAAATTCATGTTTTTATGATCACCCTTTCAATTCCTCAATAATTTAGCCATAAGGCTCTTCATTAACTCAAGACAAAATACCTCCATTAATCTCTATTTAGTTACTGTTTGAGATATCATTACTCTTACTCTAAAGAATGCACATGGAAGAATGTATATTAAGAAAGGTGCTGTGCTTGAGTATGAGAACACCTTCACTCTTCTATGAAAAAAGACAGAGTTAATATATACCGATCAAGGTCATTATCAAATTAATGATAATAATAATAATAAAAAACTTCTATATCACCAGCTATGTGTTAGGCATAGTGCTAAGCACTTAACATATATTATTAACAAATATTTTATTCTCACAACAACTCTGCAAAGTGGGCACTTTTGCTATCCTGTTTTACAGATGAGGAAACTGAGGCAAATAGCGTGAAGTAACTTCCTCAGGATCACACATCTATTGTGTCTGAGGAAGTATTTGAGCTGACTCCTTAATAGACTTCCTGACTATAGACCCAGTGGTCTATCCACTGCACTGCCTAGCTGGCCATTTATAGGATCATGGGTTTAGTCTCGGATGTCTCAAAAGACATTTAATACAACTCCTTCATTTTATAAATGAAAAAATTGAGGTTCAGGGACATTAGATGGTTTATCCAGGGTCACCTAGAGAGAAAATAGGGCAGGATTTGAATCCAAGTTCTCTGATTCTAGAGGTACCACCTGTACCACCAATTGCTAGTCCACTCTAGCTGAAGTCACAATTTAATCTGCTTGGGCAATAAAAGAAGAGTTAACTTTACTATTGAAGGCTGTCATGAAACTGCTCTAGCAGTTAATTTTAAAAAATAAATCTTTTATTAATAGTGTTATTTTTTCTGCTTATTTTTTTTAATTAAAGCCTTTTATTTTCAACACATATGTATGGTTAATTTTTCAACATTGACTCTTGCATAGCCTTGTGTTCCAAATTTCCCTCTCCTTCCCTCACCCCCCCCTCTAGATGGCAAGAAATCCAATATATGCTTGATACTGTTTTTAAATATAGGCACAACTTTCCAATGACTTTTCTACCCTTCTTACTTCTGGCAATATAGCTTCCCTTACAAGAAAGGGTCTCAACTAAGCAAAATAAATCAATACATTGGTTATGTCTAATGATGTTTCATTCTTTACTTATCTATAATCTACCACTAACACAGATGAGAGAATGGAGACATGTTGCCAAGATTTCACTTGGAGACATGTTTGGCCAATGTAGTAATTGAAGTTTTTTTTTGTATTGTTTTATATTCGTGTGTGTGTGTGTGTGTGTGTGTGTGTGTGTGTGTGTGTGGTCATTTTCAGTTGTGCCTATCTCTTTGTGATTTGTTTTGGGGTTTTCGTGGCAATGATACTAGAGTGGTTTACCATTTCCTTCTCCAGCTCATTTTACATGTGAGGAAACTGAGGCAAACAGGGTTAAGTGACTTTCCTAGGACTGCATAGCTAGTAAGTGTTTGAGGCCAAATTTGAACTTAGAAGATGAGTCTTCCTGACTCCAGGCCTAGCACTCTATCTACCATGCCACTTAACTGCCTGAAAGAGATTGAGCATGATACATCATTGTGATCATTGTGTAAACTATTCTGAGTTGGGCTCACTTCATTTCACACCAGTTCATATACATTTTTCCTCATTTTCCTGAGTTCTTCAATTTTGTAGTTTCTTTCATAGAAAAATAATGTTCTGTTCCTTTCATATGTCACCGCTGGTTTGATCAGTCCCCAGTGGATAGCTGGTCATTTTGCTCTAGTTTCCTGCAATAACAAAAAGTTCTGCTACCAATATTTTTATATATTTGAGACCTGTCATTCTGCCTTTGTTTTCCTTGTGATATCTCTGGGTCATTGGAATATATGTAGTTTAATGCCTTTCTTGTATAATACCAGCTTCACCAACCATATATTAGTGTACGTGTCTTCCTATGGCCCTTCCCACATATAAAATTTTTTTGTCTTTTTCCATCTTTGATTATCTGATAGGCATTAGGCAAAAGCTAAGAATTATTTTACTTTGCCTTTCTCTTATTATTCTTGATATGGAAATAAAGAATTAATTAGTATCTCAATGTTTTTTACTAAGTCTTTAGAGTCAGAAATGTAAGTAGGGGAAAAGGGGAAAGAAGACAAATAAAAACTGCTTCCTTGAAAATCTGTGTCCTTAAGTCACTTTCTCACACTAACATTGTACTTTTCCCAGGAGTTATATCAATCTATTTATTTATTCTAGGGATAGGTTGAGCAAGAATAGGGATACCTAAAAAGAACCATTTGGCTGCATCTAAGAGTAGACAATAAGAGAAACCCGAAGCAAATGAAAATTTTGAGTTTCTGTTAACAAGCAAGGGTATGTTAGTACATGTTTAACAACTAGCTCTCTTGTCATGTTCAAGATATATATATATATTCATATTGAAAATCAGTGAAACTCCAGAATACCTCAAGTAATAGGTAAAATTTTAGAAAGACAGTAATTTTAGAATTTATATTTCTAGGTTAAATTTTAAAAAGGTAAGTGAAATGAAGTAAGCCCACTGATAGTTAAATAATGATAGGCTGATTAAGTATCTAGATAGTCTAGTGTCAGTCAAGAGGCAAAAGATAGCATCAGGAAATTGATCAATGAATGTTAGGAATACAGCTTCAGGGACTAAGATCTAAGAAGAAGACTTCAAACCTAGTTCCAAAAATATAAGATATGGCATAGTAGCAAGATTGGGGTTCAGGAACCAGAGTAAGCTGAGTTATACAATTGTAGTATCAAAAGGAAGGTTATGGAACAAGTTGATAAGGAACAAAGAAGTACATTTATTTAATGTAGTCTGCAGCTCAAAATAGCACCACCAACAAAGTTGGTCTGGGGTCAATCTTTGGGCACAATTGGTCCCAAAGTAGGAAAAAAGGCTAAGGAAAATTTTATGTGAGTCCAACTCTGGGGTTTAAAAGACTGGAGAGGAGGAAGAAGAATAATTAGAAGAGGCATCCTTTGTCTCATTAACTCCCTTCTTTAACCTTTCTAGGGAGAAATTCTAAGTATTTGAAAGGGAAATATACTCTAGAATATGAACATATACTCTAAATTACGAACATATACTCTAGATGTGGTTCTTCTCAAAATACTTACATTTTATCTTTTAAAAAATAGTTTTACGTATCATCCTAAATTTGTAGCAAGTAATTATATAAAAGATATATATGTATACATTAGCAGAATAAAATCAAATTATAAGAAAATGAAAATGCTTCTAAAAGCCCATTGCTTGCTAAGCTCAACTTGAGACAATTTACAAGCTTGTTAATATTTGAAAATCCTATTAAATAGGTGAAGAGGTGGTCCAGTAAAATCTAATTTAGGGAACACAATATAATTTTTCATCATTAATTTTTCTTTATGGTGTTTCAAACACCTTCCCTCACCTCTAAACAAATACAAATTCCCAACATAGCAAAACACTCATTATGCCAGAAATTTTAAGCAAGATTCTAGGAGTACATGAAACATACATAAAGAAATTTGTGCCTTTATTTCACTTACCTTGAATTTCTTAGTGCTATTTCGCAAATCTAGGCTGGCTATGAGCCAGCTATCAGAAGAGTCCTTGGTTGACCACAGCAAATGATCAAAATTTTCTCCTGCCAACCTAATATAGAGATTTAGCTGGCTGGGAATGGATGGAAACGGTGAAGATGTGGTAATCTGATAAACTAGCCGAAGACAGCTCCACTCCTCTGCCTGCAGGTCAGGACTCAGCAGGACTGCTTTCTCCCCCTGCTTGGCAAAGGTAGAATCCACATAAATATAATGACCTAGAAATTAAAAAAAGAGTTTAATATGTACAACATGAGAAAAGGAAGTGTGACATGTTTAAATATTAAAATATTAGCTAATATTTATATAGCATTTAATGTATATTATCTGATTTCAACCTCACAATATCCCAGGGAGGTAAATGCTTTTACAATTCTTATTTTACATAAAAGAAAATTGAGGCAGACAAAGGTCAAGTGACTTACCCAGGGTCACATATCTAGTAAAGACGGGAGGCAGAATTTGAACTCAAGTCTTCCTGACAGATGGCAGCTAAGTGGTACAGTGGAGAGAGCACTAAGCTTGGAATTAAGAAAACCTATCTTTATGAATTCAAATCTGACTTTACATGCTACTAGTTGTGTAACCCTGGGCAAATTATTTAACCCCGATTGCCTCAGTTCCTAATCTGTAAAATGAGCTACAAAAGGAAATGGAAAAGTACTCCCATTATATTTGCCAAGAAAATCCTAAATGGTGTCACAAAGAATTGGACATGATTGAAATGAAATGCTTCCTGACTTAAAATGTAGCATTGATAAAAGTGGTTGGCATCCAAACATCTCTTAGAAGGAGACTAGAACTAGATTGGAACTATCAGTATTCCTGCACTTTTCCAGTTTGGATAAAACAGTGACTTGGGTTACAAGGTACAGGGCATCTAAGCTATCCCTGACTAGCATTTATGGGCAACATATAAGACATCATCATGATCTATGGAGATTTTTGTGTACTTTACAAAAATATTCAAGGATCTCTACAGGTATATAAATAGTACACATCCCAGATTAGTAGTAGGAATTTGATCAAGTGATGTTTTAATTCATCTGGTCATCTAATGAAGACACTTGTATCTAACATAGTGTATAATGTCATTATAAAGATTTAAATGGGTTTAACTAAATCTACTTATTCTGAGTGTCCTAAGGGAGATACAAAAGTTGACCACAGATCCTTCAGCATGAGATTACACCTTGGAGATTATTCACTATCATTGAGGAAAATGAAGCCCAGAGCAGCCAAATGATTTGCCCAGTCACAAAACAAGTTGTTACTCTTTTTCTTTTGTTCTGGAAGAAGACCATGACATCAATGTGGTGATGGCATGACATACAAGTGAATTGGATTTAAATGAGGAAGGGAGGGTTGTGCAAGGTCACCTGATGCACTTTCACCTTCAGAGCCGTCTAGTCCATTGCCAAGATATAGATTAAGCCACCTGGCCTTTTTAAGATAAAGTCTTGAACAAGTTTCAGTTTGACTGAGGTAATGCCCAACCAGTGATTAAGACTGGGTAAGAAATGAAGCAAAGAACTATATTATAAAGAGGCAGTTATCAGAACTATTTGGTACTGGCTAAGAAATAGAGAAATGGATCAGTGGAATCAATTGAAAAATAGTATAACAGAAACTAGACATAGACCAACATCTCACATCCTATACTGTTGTGATACAGGAACTATCTGCCAGTGGCTGCTGGAGTCTAACTCAGACCTGTAGAATGGATCTTTTCATGTGAGAGGATGATGATGATGATGATGATGATGATGATGATGATGATGATGATGATGATGTAAGGAGACTGAGAAGCAGTTGTGTTCTCTGACTCCCTCCTCTTCCTTATTGCCTCCAATTTATTTCATTCCCAATCCATAAGGAACAACTGCATTAGTAAAGGCTGTTTTGCAACTCCTTCAAGTGTTATGATTCACAGCTGTGGAGGCTCTCAGAGAATTGACCTGCCCCTTCAGTTAGGCATGGTCCTTAACACTATACCAAGATAAGGTTGAAAAGGTTTCATGATTTAGACATAAAGATGATTGATAAGTAAATTATTAGAGCAAGGGATAATCTACCTGTCAGATTTTTGGAGAAGGGAGGAATTTATGGCCAAAGAAGAACTAGACAACAGTATGAAATGTAAAATGTGTAATTTTGATCATATTAAATTTAATAGGTTTGCATAAACAAAACTAATACAGTCAAGATTAGAAAGGAAGCAGAAACGTGGGAAACAATTAGTGTAGCCAGCATTTCTGATAAAGGCCTCATTTCTAAAATATATAGGGAACTGATTCAAATTTATAACAAGTCTTCCCCAATTGGTCAAAGGATATGAACAGACAGTTTTCAGATGAAGATATTAAAGCCATAAAACAAAGCTCTAAATAACTATTAATTAGAGAAATGTAAATTAAGACAGCTCTGGGGTACCACTTCATCTCTCTCAGCTTGGTTAGGATGACAGAAAAAGATAATGATAAATGTTGGAGAGTATTTGGGAAAACTGGGATACTAATAATACATTGTTGATGGAGTTGTGAACTGATCCAAAATTCTTTTCTTTTCTTTTTTTTTTTTTATAACTATAACTTTTTATTGACAGAACCCATGACTGGGTAATTTTTTTTACAACATTATCCCTTACACTCACTTTTGTTCCAACTTTTCCCCTCCCTCCCTCCACCCCCACCCCAAAATGGCAAGCAGTCCTATTATGTCACAGTACATCCTAGATACAATATATGTTGGCAGAACCGAACAGTTCTCTTGTTGTACAGGAAGAATTGGATTCAGAAGATAAAAATAACCTGGGAAGAAAAAGAAAAATGCAAACAGTTTACATTCATTTCCCAGTGTTCTTTCTTTGGGTGTAGCTGCTTCTGTCAATCACTGATCAATTGAAACTGAGTGGAATCTTTTTGTCGAAGAAATCCACTTCCATCAGAATACATCCTCATACGGTATCATTGTTGATGTATATAATGATCTCCTGGTTCTGCTCATTTCACTTAGCATCAGTTCATGTAAGTCTCTCCAATCTCCAAGCCTCTCTGTATTCATCCTGCTGGTCATTTCTTATAGAACAATAATATTCCATAACATTCATATACCGCAATTTGCCCAACCATTCTCCAATTGATGGGCATCCATTCGTTTTCCAGTTTCTAGTCACTACAAACAGGGCTGCCACAAACATTTTAGCACATACAGGTCCCTTTCCCTTCTTTAGTATCTCTTTGGGGTATAAGCCCAGTAGTAGCACTGCTGGATCAAAGGGTATGCACAGTTTGATAACTTTTTGGGCATAATTTCAGATTGCTCTCAGAATGGTTGGATTCGTTCACAGCTCCACCAACAATGCATCAGTGTCCCAGTTTTCCCGCATCCCCTCCAACATTCTTCATTATTTTTTCCTTTCATCTTAGCCAATCTGACAGGTGTGTAGTGATATCTCAGAGTTGTCTTAATTTGCATTTCTCTGATCAATAGTGATCTGGAACACTCTTTCATATGAGTGGAAATGGTTTCAATTTCATCATCTGAAAATTGTCTGTTCATATCCTTTGACCATTTATCAATTGGAGAATGGCTTGATATCTTATAAATTACAGTCAATTCTTTATATATTTTGGAAATAAGGCCTTTATCAGAACCTTTAACTGTGAAGATGTTTTCCCAGTTTGTTGCTTCCCTTCTAATCTTGTTTGCATTAATTTTGTTTGTACAAAGGCTTTTTAATTTCATATAATCAAAATTTTCTATTTTGTGATTAGTAATGCTCTCTAGTTCATCTCTGGTTACAAATTTCTTCCTCCTCCACAAGTCTGAGAGAGAAACTATCCTATGTTCCTCTAATTTGTTTATAATCTAGTTCTTTATGCCTAAATTATGGACCCATTTTGATCTTGTCTTGGTATATGGTGTTAACTGTGGATCCATGCCTAATTTCTGCCATACTAATTTCCAATTATCCCAGCAGTTTTTGTCAAATAATGAATTATTATCCCAAACATTGGGATCTTTGGGTTTGTCAAACACTAGATTGCTATAGTTGACTATTTTATCTTGTGAACCTAACTTTTTCCACTGATCAACTAATCTATTTCGTAGCCAATACCAAATGGTTTTGGTGACTGCTGCTTTATAATATAGTTTTAGATCAGGTACAACTAGGGCACCTTCATTTGATTTTTTTTTCATTAATTACCTTGAGGATTTCGATCTTTTGTTGTTCCATATGAATTTTGTTGTTATTCTTTCTAGAGCATTAAAATATTTTCTTGGAAGTCTGATTGGTATGGCACTAAATAAATAGATTAGTTTAGGGAGTATTGTCATCTTTATTATATTCACTCAGCCTATCCAAGAGCACTTAATATTTTTCCAATTATTTAAGTCTGACTTTATTTGTGTGGAAACTTTTTTGTAATTTTGCTCATATAATTCCTGACTTTCCTTTGGTAGATAGATTCCCAAATATTTTATGCTGTTGACAGTTATTTTGAATGGAATTTCTTTTTGTATCTCTTGCAGTTGAATTTTGTTGGTGATGTATAAAAATGCTGAGGATTTATGGGGATTTATTTTGTATCCGGAGCCATTCTCCAATTGATGGACATCCATTCAGTTTCTAGTTTCTTGCCACTACAGAAAGGGCTGCCACAAACATCTTTGCACATATGGGTCCCTTCCCTCTTTTAAGATTTCCTTGATATGTAAGCCCAGTAGAAACACTGCTGGATCAAAGGGCATGCGCAGCTTGATAACTTTTTTTTAAGCATAATTCCAAATTGCTCTCCAGAATGGTTGAAACCAGTCACAGTTCCACCAACAATGTATTAGTGTCCCAGTTTTCCCCAGTTTTCCCACATTCCCTCCAACATTCATCATTATCTTTTCCTGTCATCTTATCCAATCTGAGAGATGTGTAGTGTTATCTCAGAGTTTTCTTAATTTTTTAGCAGCTCTTTTTGAAGTGACAAGGAATTGGAAATTGAGCAGATGCCTATCTGGGGAATAGCTGAATAAGCTGTAATATATGAATATAATGAAATATTATTGTTTTATAAGAAACGATGAGCAAAAAAGCCTGCAAATGCTTAAATAAAGTGATGTTAAATGAAGTGAGGAGAACCAGGAAAACACTGTAAACAGTAACAGCAAGATTATATGATGATCAACTATGATGGACTTAGCTATTCACAGCAATGTGGTGTTCTAAGACAATTTCAATAGCATTGGGATGGAAAATGCCAGAGAGAGAATTATAAACTGACTATGGATCAAAGCATAGTATTTTCACTTTTTTTCTCTGCTTTTTTTCTTTCTAGTGTTTTTTTTTTCCTTTTGATCTGATTTCTCTTGTACAACATGTCAAATATGGAAATATGTTTAAAATTACTGTACATATATAAACTTTATCAGATTGCTGCCTTAGGAAGCTTTTGGTGATCAAAAAAAATTTTTTAACAGGTAAAAAGGGCCATTCTTTCCCCATTTTTTTCTTATCTAGTCTTAATCACTGAAAGCCTTAGTCAAACTGAGACCTGTTTGTAGAGGGCTGAAACTATGGAATCAATGCACTGAGGTCAGTACTGCTGAGCGCTTGAGGCTAACTACTGATTGGATGATACTCTATGGGCATATACTTGGAAAATGGTCCTTTCCACTATCCGTACTGGCTCAATGATTGGTGTATAGAGGATTGTAGGAGGGACTAAGGGGTGGAGAAAAGCTAGCCAGGGACACACTCTCGGGAGAAGGCACTTGCAGAAATTCTCTTCCATCCCTTTCACTTCTACCCCTAAAGACCAAGAATAAAGACAGACTTTTGCTTATCCTGACTCCGGCTGATTCAGGGATGTCCTGGGTGCTAGCATGATCGTTACATTTGGCACCCAAGTGTGGGAACTGAGAACCCTAGCTTCATTGAAGAAGTCTCTGGTAACCAGGAAATAGGATGAGTATTTAAATCAAAGAAGTTGAATTGGCTTTATCCAATGTGGTTGAAAGGGTCACTCAAAAACCCGTGGAAATATCAGTTTTTGCTACACAAGAGACACCCACAGAAATCCTTCATCAAGGAGACAGTGTGATAGAGTGGGTGAACCTCCTGGCACAACTAGAACAAAGCCTTACTCCTTACCCAGTACTTGTGGCTAGAATTTTATTAAAGGCCATTAAGCAAGCAGTACAATTATCTGGGATAAGACCTGGCAAGATATATACCTTTTATACTAATGCACAAATTAATGTATGCTATGAAACCATCCCAGAGTGGCAAATTTTATTGGCCATGGCTCTAAATTTTGCACATGGGTCTCCATTAAAGATAACCAGACTATTACATAATTGGCAATTGATTCTTGAAGAGAAGGTTTCTAAAGTTCCTCTTAAAGGACCTACTATCTTTACAGATGCATCCAAACATAATATTTGTGCTACATACTCTCGTGACTTAATTATAAAGAGAGTAGTCAGATCTCCCTTTCAGTCCAGTCAGAAGAATGAATTGTATGTAATCATTCTAGCTCTTACTGATTATCCAGGAGAATTAAATATAATATCTGATTCGGCCTATTCAGTAGGTGTGGTACAAAGAATTGCCACAGCCCAATTAAAATTTATAGCCTCTAATATCTATCAGCTCTTCAAGGAACTTCAAGAGCAAGTGAGAAAGCATCCAGGTAATATTTACATTTTGCATGTCCACTCCCATAGTGGACTTCCAGGTCCTATTTTTGATGGTAATTCAAAGGCAGATAGCCTTCTAACTATGCTGGCCAATACTCCTTTATTTCAAGAAGCCCAAGAATCTCATTTTAAATATCATCAGGCTGCTTGAGCTTTACGTTTGCAATTTGGAATAATGAGAGAGGAAGCAAGGAGCATAGTAAAAGCCTGTATAGCTTACCTTCCTTTCCATGCTCTTGCACTGCAAGAGGAAGAACCCTTATGGTTTGAGATCCAGTGAAATTTGTCAAATGGATGTGATCCATTATAAATCTTTTGGTCGTTTGTCTTTTACCCATATTGTGATAGACACTTTTTCAGGATTCACTTTTGCAATACCAGCAACAAAAGAGACAGCCCAAGTGGTCACTGAATTCCTTATACAAGCATTTGCCATTATGGGTATGCCACAAGCCATAAAGACAGACAATGGACCTGCATATACCTCTAAACATTTTGCACACTTTTGTGCACAGTATAAGATTTTACACACCACTGGCATACCCTTTAATCCTCAAGGACAGGCAATAGTAGAGAGGAGAAACAGAGACATTAAGACATTTCTCCAAAAACAAAAGAAATGGGGAGCCAGAGGTAACCCTAGAGAACTTCTAAATCTAACTCTTTATACTATTAATTTCTTGATTTTTGACAAAGATGCACTGGCTCCAGCAGACAGGTTTTATAACCCACCAGAAGGGCAATGTCCAGTGCAAGCAGCTCCACTATCTTTAGATAATCGCCAGGTGATGTGGAGAGACCTAGAAAGTGGTGAATGGAAGGGACCAGATAGGTTAATTGCTTGGGGGAGAGGGTTTGCTTATATCTCCACAGGTGGAGAAGGAATCAGATGGGTGACAATGAGCTGTATTCGCCTTGTCCATCGGAGAGAGACAGAGCAGACCCTTGAAACAAAGGAGAAGACCCAAGAAACATTGGGTGGTTCCGTGCTGACTGTGCCCACCACTGAAAGATCATGGCAGTTATGGTGTTTGACTCATAGACATCAAAAATTGTTAGACTTCAAAAACCTCAGGAATCATTGGATTCTCTGAGATATGATAAGACTGTTGTAGGACTTGAAAACCCTCGGGAATCATTGGATTTTCTGAGAAATGATGAGACTTTTGCAGGACTTCAAAAACTTTCAGGGATCATTGGATTCCCTGACATGTGAAGCAATGGACAATAGATTGGTTTTGGACTATTTATTAGTTCCTGAAGAAGGCGTATATGTGACTGCTGTTTACATCCCTCCTTCTAGGACTTCTGGAAATCTCTTATAATACCATATTGATTTATATTGTTCGTTATATCACTACTTGCATATACAATTCATGTCTGTTACACCATATTGAGCCTGTACTGACTGTGGGGCGAGTCATCACTAATAGCCTGTGCATTATTGCTATGTGCTTGTGTAATATCTCCCATGCTGATGGGTTTGTGCATGCTTTTTCTAATAAGAGCCTTCAGCCCAGAAACCTGCTAGCAATCCCCACTTCACTTTGGTGCTTTTCATCTCCCTTCCTGAGATGTCGGGGAGGGTGTGATCACCTCCTTTTGGGGGTTCTCACCATCCTGAGAAGTCAGGGATGGCATGACCATCTGTGCTCTAAAACAAAAGAAAGCAGGAGATGTAGAGTGGTGAAACTATGGAATCAAGGCACTGAGGTCAGGACTGCTGAGCGCTTGAGGGTAACTACTGATTGGACTGATGGACATATGCTTGGAAAATGGTCCTTTCCACTATCCGTACTGGCTCAATGATTGGTGTATAAAGGATTGTAGGAGGGACTGGGGGTGGATACACTAGCCAGGGATACACTCTTGGTGGCAGACGAGGGAGAAGGTGCTTGCAGAGATTCTCTTCCATCCCCTTTACTTCTACCCCTAAAAACCAAGAATAAAGATAGACTTTTGCTTATCCTGACTCCAGTTGATTCTGGGGTGTCCTGGGTGCTAGCGTGGTTGTTACACCTGTTGAAAACCTTAGCTTAAAAAGACCATGGTCTATCACTGCATCCAGAGCCATTTCAGTTGTTCTGATTTATATCTAATAAACCCAGATGGCTCTGGAGGTTAAAATGAAACTGCTGACTTTGCATAGTTCTTCCCTATTTAAATCCAATTCACACAGCAAGTAAATGAAAGGCAAAGGTAAAACCAGGCTCCTAACCACACCAAACTTTTTTTAAAATTAAAAGGTTTCTATAAGTGTCAATAATACTATGGAAAGAGAGATAGCTAGTCTTTAAAAAATACTGGGTTCAATTCAAATACAGACTTTGACATATACTGACAGTATATCCTTGGGCAAGTCATTTATCCTTAGTGCCTCAGGCAGTAAGTAATAAATCTAACACTACCCTGTCCTATTAGAGGGTGTTTCCTCACTGGGTGCACTTTAGACCTTAGTTTCTTAAACTGGGTCGTGACTCCATATAGGGCCATGCAATTGAATGTGGTGGATTACAAAATTATGATTATTATCAGCAAATGTTTGATTTGTATGTCTATTTTATGCCTATATACTCAGGGTTTTGTAAAATTTTTTGAGTGAAAAAGGGTCATAAATGGAAAAAGCTTAAGAAGGCCTACCCTAGACCAATGAAATCACAGGCCTAGTGCAGAAAACACCTGTCCCCAGATACTTGCTACCTTGACATTATAGTCTTGACCTATACAAACTGACTTGTAAATCTGCTGATTTTCAAAGTATAAATGTTGATACTAAAAATTCAATAATCAGTTCCCCAGGTCTATATGAACTGGTTCTATGTAGCACACTGTGTTAACAAATTATTTTCTTCTTATTCTCCTTTCTTCTCAATAATTATAGTGTTCAGAAAGTTGAGTGTCTAGGAATTATACCTATAGCAAATGGATATAGGATTCATTAGAACACAGAGTGATATGATAAAAGACAGGAAGGAGAAAGGAGAGATTAAGGAGAATCTAGATGGTGTCTTTTAGGAAAGAAGTCAAATTAGAATGCATATTCCTTGAGGAAAAGGGTTATTTTGGACTTTCTTTGTAATTTAATCACACTTACATGCCTGGTAAATAGTAAGCATTTAATTAATCTTTGTTGATTGAACAGCAAAAAAGTTATCCTATTTCCAACTATATTGCAAGGGTTAAAAATTATTAATCACGAGATTGTTTAAACACATGGATTATATCTGCTTGGATGTCTCCTTGCTTTCTAATGAAGTCTTAAAACATTTCCCTCACATGTAAATTCTCTTGAAATTTGGCTTTATTATACATTGGTGGCATTTCTCATAATGTTAAGTAACCTCACAGCAGCACATACTATATAAAAATATTTGTTATTTAAAGTACTTTGATAATGAAATACACCATGGGATTTTAATTCTAGTTACTTAAAAGCTATTATTATACCTGTGTCATAAATTGCTGCTATTAAAATAGTCTGAATATAATTCACTTGCATGCCTGAAACTTTTCTAAATGCATACTTTGCAACAGCATAAAAGTATTTATTAGAGATAATACATCTGTCCAACCAACCTGTACCTCTCTAACAGAAATAGTGGTCTTCCTTAGCTATTTTTAGGTACACACTAGACCAAGCAGCAACTCATTCAGTTAAGACTATGGGAGGATTAAGTAAAGCAACATTTTCAATAATCATAACACTCACTGCTATAATAAACTATCTTTTCAATGCCAGTATTCTCGCAATGGTGCTTTATGGCTGTGAATTGTAGAATATTAGAATCTCAGAAGAATCATGAATATAGGTGACCTAAAAAGGAGTCAGGCTATTAGTAGATTTAACAGAGTGCTATAGTAACTTCCATGTGAGAAGTGGCATAAAAGCATTATAAGGGTCATTTATGACGCATGGAGGAAAGTAGCAAGGATAAAATGTGGATAACATATAGACAGTTTAAGGGTTGCCAAGGTACCCATGAAATATTGAGAGAACTTGTACATTAGGTGGTACTGCGGTGGACAAAAACATGAGTAAGAATAAGGAAAGATGAAAATATTATATGTGATTGGGTTTTAATCTTTACCAGTATAGGGGAAAGCCATATCTATAAGACAAGTAATATTAAACTCTAGATCATATATATTGATTTTGTTTTAAAAACATAATATTATTGATGTTTTATTATATTTGTTAAATATTTTCAAATTATATTTTAATCTGGTTAGGGCTGCATTTGGGGATGTTATGGGCTGAATGTGGCCTGTGGGCCATGTGTTTGATACCTTTTGATACCATTGATTCACTGAAGACAGAACAGATTATTATGGTCCAATGAACCCTCCCAAAACCTATAGGATTTCTAGAATTTTAGTAGCCGCACTTGTCTGTAAAAAACAAAGCTTATGACATAATTATCATAGATGAGTTGTGGCACAGTAAGAAGAATATGCTGGACTTATAGTGAAGAAGACCTAAATTGAAATCCTGCCTGCCTAAGACACTAATTCTGTTATTCTGCAGTTTCCTTACTACAACAATGAGAATAATAATAGCACTTACTTCCCAGGATTGTTGTGAGGGTAAAATAAAATAATATTTTTGTAAATAATTTTGTAAATGTCAAAGTGCTATATGAATGTTAGCTATAAATATGATGATTATTTTGACTGATGAGATGAAGATAATCTCAAATCCTAGTTTAAACATATATACATACAGTCATCTCTTCATTTCATATAAATACCTTTGATTGTGTCATATTTAAATTAGTGATTCTGTTAACTGTGTATCAATAAACTTTTGGTTTATCTGAAAGTTATTCCAACCCACTGATTTCTATGCTCTTCTGTGACAATGAATCAAAATATTAATTTTTTTACTGGCTCATCTAACAGTTGTGATTCTCCTGAGACTGTGATTTATATAAACTTCTCGTCCTTTAAGCATGTACATTCTCACTTCTCTCCACTCCTGGAAAGTTGAAATAAATAGCATCACAGAAAAACAAGAAAAATATAACATAAACATATAAAAAAGAAAAAAGATTTTTCAAGTCCTAGAAATCATGTGTGAAAAGGGTGCTCATATGATCACCACTAATAGGGAGAGAAGTCTGAGGAAGATTATAAAACACAGTGTTAATGAAATACTGACAAGAGATGGAAAATTAATTTGTTATTTAGGGATTTTAAACAAGTTTAGAAAAAAGAAAGTGTCAATTTGCATTTACATATCAATTTAATGTTTACAAGACCCTTTCCTCACAATAACCCTGGAAATATGTTAGATAGTGCAAATACTAGTATCTTCATTTTATGAGCTGAAGAAACTTACAGACCTAAAGATATTAAGTTATAGTATTAATAAATGGCAGAAATGAGACTTGAAGTCAGTTGCTTTAGCTCTAAATTCCTAGCTCTTTGAATTATGCTGTGTTGTTTTTTAGAAGTAGGAACCTATCCTACCCCTCCCCAAATAAACAAACTTGTAAGAAGTCAGAATCCTTAAACAAAATTTCACAATTGCCTTGGCAAAAATGTTGCAAGATATGGCTCAAGATCAAGAAATGAAAGACTCCACAGTTTTTTTTTTGATCTATACAAAATACACACATATATCATGAATACTTTCTTCAAGAATACCTTCAAAAGGCATTGAACACAAAGAGTACTAAAAGACATCACGAAGAATGATATCTTAGGAGGGAGAGAGACTAGACTTATGATTTCACTGATATAAGGAGCTGTCCAAATAGGACATTCTCTTTACGAGTGTAGACTGGTGATTTTTTTTTTTTTTGCAAAGTATAGTCTTAAAAAATTACCCAGAGCATTGAAGACTTGTCCAGATTCACAAAGTCAGTGTGTCCCCGAGGAAAGATTTGAATTTCAGTCTTTATGACTCCAATACCAGCTCTCTGTGGCTGTAAGGCCAGCTCTAGCTACTACATTAACCTTATCAATGTTGTATTACATTTATTCATTTTGTTAAACATTTCCTATTACATTTTAATGTGGCTGAAGGCACTAAGGGCTTTTCAAGTTTGATGCTTCTGAGCTTTACCACTGCTACTTTTATATACTAACAGAGAAAATGATTGGTTTTAAAACTTTAGTCATGGACATTGTCTGTGTATAGTCAAACTATAAATAAGTTAGAACAAAGATAAAAATCAATATCAAAATAGAAAGATATGCTCAAAATTATGTAAGTTCAAGATACCACTGAAATAATTCCAACTTCAGTTCAAACAAGCTATTGATACTGAAAAATGGGGAAAGGCAAAAGACAAAATAGCCAATAACTCTAATAATCTAATGTTTGACAAACCCAAAGACCCCAGTTTTTGGGATAATAACTCACTATTTGACAAAAGTTTCTAGGAAAATTGGAAATTAGTATGGCAGAAACTAGGCATTGACCCACACTTAACACCGTACACCAGATAAGGTCAAAAATAAGTTCCTGATTTAGGCATAAAGAATGAGATTATAACTAAATTGGAAGAGCATAGGATAGTTTACCTCTCAGACCTGTGGAAGAAGAAGGAATTTGTGACCAAAGAAGAACACAAAATAGAAAAATTTGATTATATCAACTTGAAAAGTTTTTGTACAAACAAAACTAATGCAGACAAGATTAGAAGGGAAGCAATAAACTGGGAAAACATTTTTACAGTCAAAGGTTTTGATAAAGGCCTCATTTCCAAAATATGTAGAGAATTGACTCTAATTTATAAGAAATCAAGCCATTCTCCAATTGATAAATGGTCAAAGGATATGAACAGACAATTCTCAGATGAAGAAATTGAAACTATTTCTAGCCATATGAAAATATGCTCCAAGTCATTATTAATCAGAGAAATGCAAATTAAGACAACTCTGAGATACCACTACACACCTCTCAGATTGGCTAGAATGATAGGGAAAGATAATGCAGAATGTTGGAGGGGATGTGGGAAAACAGGAACACTGATACATTGTTGGTGGAATTGTGAATACATCCAGCCATTCTGGAGAGCAATTTGGAACTATGCTCAAAAAGTTATCAAACTGTGCACAGCCTTTGATGCAGCAGTGTTTCTACTAGGCTTATATCCCAAAGAGATCTTAAAGAAAGGAAAGGGATCTGTATGTGCAAGAATGTTTGTGGCAGCCCTGTTTGTAGTGGCCAGAAACTGGAAACTGAGTGGATGCCCATCAATTGGAAAATGTCTGAATAAATTGTGGTATATGAATATTATGGAATATTATTGTTCTGTAAGAAATGACCAACAAGATGATTTCAGAAAGGCCTAGAGAGACTTCCATAAACTGATGCTGAGTGAAATGAACAGGACCAGGA
Source organism: Antechinus flavipes (assembly GCF_016432865.1). Classification (NCBI taxonomy): domain Eukaryota; kingdom Metazoa; phylum Chordata; class Mammalia; order Dasyuromorphia; family Dasyuridae; genus Antechinus; species Antechinus flavipes. The sequence goes on along the minus strand of NC_067398.1, from coordinate 283,901,214 downwards.
AATCATTATATACTTCTTTTTTTTTTTAAAATAACTTTTTATTGACAGAACTGATGCCAGGGTAATTTTTTACAACATTATCCCTTGCACTCATTTCTGTTCCGATTCATTATATACTTCAACAACAATACTATATTGTTAGAATTCTTACAAAGTGGTAACTCACTGGAATTGATAGAAACAATGCTTTTTTACTTAAGTTTATACCTTTGAGATTTCACACATTAGAGTTCACAAGTTGGGAGATTCACAAGTCAAGATTCAGTATGAAATTCACAAGTTACACCTTCCACAATCCCACTCTTGGAGGAGGAGTCAACCTTTGAGTTCAGATCTCTAAAAGAGCATAAAAGGACGAGCCTCAGTCAGGAGTGAGTAGAATCAAGATTCAGAAAGAGCTGGAGGCTGAAGCTGGCAGAGGCAAAGGACAAGCTTCAAGAGCTCTTGGAACTAAGGAGAGTGTTAGGCCTCTAAGAAAGCTAACCAGGCTATTTTGAAGGAGACAATAAAGGATTGAGCTTTTAACAGCTAGCTGCATTTGAGGTGATTATTACACTCAAATGAAACTAAGGCTGCCTCCAGAAGCCTCCCAAGAAACCTGCTCCCAGAGAATGATTATATTTTAAAAAAGAAGACCACTACACTATATGATGATCAATTCTGATAGACATGGCCATCTCCAGCAATGAAATGAATCAAATCAGCTCCAATAGAGCAGTAATGAATTGAACCAGCTACACCCAGCAAAAGAACCGTGGGAGATGACTATGAACCATTACATAGAATTCCCAATCCTTATATTTTTGTCTGCCTGCATTTTTGATTTCCTTCACAGGCTAATTGTACACTATTTCAAAGTCCGATTCTTTTTGTACAGCAAAATAACTGTTTGGACATGTATACTTATATTGTATTTAATTTATACTTTAACATATTTAACATGTATTGGTCAACCTGCCATCTGGGGGAGGGGATGGGGGGGAAGAAGGGGAAAAATTGGAACAAAAGGTTTGGCAATTCAATGCTGTAAATTTACCCACACATATAACTTGCAAGTAAAAAGCTATAATAAAAAATAAAATAAAATAAAATAAAAAAGAAAAGGAAAAATGGGGAAAGGAAAAAGAGACATCAAAACAGGAAAACACAATTTGCTATGAAAATTGAATTTATGAAAAGTAATCACTATAATGAAAATTCAAAAGAATCTACAGATCACTTGGCCAATAATTCCTTCATCCATTTGCCAAATGGAAAGATGTGGTATATAAAGACAACAGTTTAGAAAGGATGGAAGGGTTACAATGCAAGAAATGTCTAGACAGCAACTGAGATCATCTAGTTCTATACAAGTCTGCATATGAAAGTCCAATGCTCTGGAACACTTTCAAGAGTTAAGAAAGAGAAAATGATTCCTGACTCCAATGATCATTCATTGTGGCAACATGGGCAAGTCACTGAATTGCTATATGCTTAAATTTTCCCTTTTAGATCCAGGTGTCTCTGGAATACAAGATTGGGAGAGCATCCATATAGGGTAAAGGAAATGGAAAGAGCAGGCCACAGACTCTTATTCTGGAGATTCTGAATCTCTTTCGAAGATATGGTAATTAATCATATCTACAGCTGCTGCTGCTTTTGGCTTGATCCCAACACAATCTGTTGAATATGGACTGGAATGTGAATAGAACCATAATTGGTCTTCAGAATATGACTGCATGGACTCTTAGGAATTGTAATTCAAAAGGGAAATGTGGGTTCATTTCATTTGGAGGGAAAGGATCATGAACACCTAGCTAGGGAACAGTTCAGCTGCAGGAGCATAAGTTCCTCCATACTGAAAGTTATTTTGAGTATGGGTCTGTGGAAGCATCAGAAACAGCTGATTAAAGCCAATATAGGAAAAACGGAGCTTGAAGTTTATATTGAGTTTTGGTTGGGGGTGGAGTGAACTGGCACCATCCGCCAAAGCCTCCATTCTGGGTCTGCAACAGACAGAATCTGTTTCTTTGAATCTGTCTTTCTTTGAGATCAGTAAAAGGACAGCATAAAGTTAATTCTCTGAACCCTGCTTCTTTCCCCTGCCTGCAGGTGGCAGGATTTTTTTCTCTATTCCTTTAAACTGTTTCTAATTCCCGATTTTTGTCTTATGTAAACTATGATTAATTGTAAATTCTTTGCGATGAACACCTGTTAATTAATTACACATAGTTGGATTGCAGTGGAAGAAGTTTGGGACTATGGTATTCACAGAGATAAACAGGATTTACATGTACTTTTCTGTCTCATAACATTAAATTATTCCCCAGCTGGGGCCTAAGCCAATTCTTATAGTTTTATTTTTAAATAATTCTTATAAGCATCCAAATAATTAGAGGGAGATGAACTATGTGGCTTGAGACACTTTAACTCTAGGAGATAAAGTTGTAAGTAGCAAAGACTCAGATTGTATAGAGTAGAGGTAGCTAGAGGGCACAGTGAATAGAACTCTGGGTGAAATTGAAGAAATTTATCTTCCTGAGATCAAGTCTGGCTTCAGGCACATACTAGCTTTTCCACCCAGGGAAAAGCATTTAACTCTGTCTGCTTCAGATCCTGATCTGTAAAATAAGCTGGGAAAAGGAAATAACAAACTATTCTAATACCTTTGCCAAGAAACCCCCCCAAAAAGCCATGAAAAGTCAGACATGATTGAAAAGACAAAGCAATCAACAATAAGAATTTTTGCTTTTGGAATGAGAGATGAAGTCTAGGTGTGCATCAATGGGAGGTCATGTATCCTGTGCCACAAAGGTATGACTAGAACAGAGTCTTCATTGGCTGGGACTGGCTGAAATATCAAAGATGAGAGGGAAAAAACAAAACAAATATTTCTCCCATACATTCTAACCCTATCACCATCTGTTGGTTGCATAAGTAAGATTTGTGAATTATCACTATTACAACAGTGAGCAAAAGTATAGTGTTAAGGATATTTAGGTTTTCTCATTCATTCTATAAGCATTTATTAAACATGTTATGATGTAGGTATTTTGTGGGCACACAAAGATAAAAACCAAAACAATTCCTCCATTCACAACTACTCTTCCGATAATCAGTCTCACATCTCCAACAATCTATTTAACAATCTATTTTACATCTTGAACTATATTTTTGAAGACATCTTAAACTTTACATGTCTAAGATTAAAGTCATTATCCAAACCTTTCCTTCTTCTGAACTATCCTATTACTGTCAAGGGCACTATCATCCTCCCAGGTCTCCAGGCTCACAATCTAACATGTCATCCTTGACTCCTTAGTCTTTCATTCCCTTTATCCAATCTAGTGTCTGATATTCTTCCTTCATAACATCTTTCACATATACCCTCTTTTCTCCATTGTAAAGATTCTCATCACCTCACATTGGAACCATTTAGCAGTATTCTCTAGTTGATCTCTTTGACCCAAATCTCTCTCCACTATAATTCATCCTCGATTCAGTTGTCAAAGTGATCTTCCTAAAATGCAAGACTGATCTTTCCACCCCCAACCTGTCCCTCTCCATTCAATTAATGTCAGTGCTTCCCTATTGCCTCCAGGATCAATTCGGCTTTTAAAGTTTACATATCTTTTGCACTTTTTTGTCCTTTTATACCTTATTTTGCTTCATGCTTTACAATCCAATGACACACTAACCTCCTTTGTACTTTGAGGGAGGTACTCTCTCTCTTTTTCTTATTCCTTATGGTACTTTTTCACTGGTTGTCCCATATGCCTGGAATTCTCTTCCTTTTCCTCTCTGCCAGAAGGCTTCCTCAAATCAGCAAAAGTCTACCTCCTTCAAGAACCCTTTTCAAGTATCCTCACAAAGATGATCTTCATTTCATCCCATATATATCTTATTTCTATATAGTTGTTTGAATATTGCCTCTTCCATTAGACTAAGAATCCCTTGAGGGCAGGGACTTTTTTTCTTTCTTAAAAAGTCTCCAATGCTTATTACAATGCTTGAAACACAAAAGACAAGTAGTAAAGGCTTATTGACTTGACTTGCTAACAGAGCTTATCTTCTATTGGAGAGGAGAAACAACATAAATCTAAATAAATAAGTACAAAAAAAGTGGGGAAGATATTAGCAATTGGGGCGATCAAGATAGTCTAAATGTAGGATTGAGCACAAGATTTAACAGTCTTGGAGGAAGTTTGGAATTTTCTTAGGAAAAGGTGAGGTAGAACTACATTCTTAGAGTGGCTCTACAAAAACACGGAGATGGGAGATAGAATGTGAGTGAGTGGGAACAGTTTGTCTCTAATATTGAATGAGTATAGAAAGACAATTTTTAATTAATCTGAAATACTGACTGAAGCGAGGTTGTAAAAATGAAACAATCTCCTCTCCCTATTAAAAAAACAAACTCTAAAATGCTAAACATAGCTAAATGCTATGTAGATTTAATTGTAAAGACAACTGGAAGCTGCTAAAACCTCTTGATTAGGATAGTGACATAGTACAGACTTATAGTTTGGGGATATTCATTCTTCATCTGTGTAAAAATAGAGAGAATAAATAAAATAAAATAAAAGTAGAAATTGACATTTAGGGGCTAATTCATAAGAAAGAAAATGAAAGATTAGTTTAGGTTGGTTCTCTCTGCATAGAAAGAAGTGGCGTGGATTAGAGAGAGATTCTGAAGACAGAATTGACAAGAATTGGCAACTGCTTGGCTATAGGTAAAGAGTCAACAAGAATTCTGAGATAATAAACATATATGCTTGGGATGGTGGTGCCCTGCGCAAAAATAGAGAAATAAAGGATGGGGGTTGTAGAGGGCCACAGATAGTGGGGGAACTCTGAGTGAGGTATAAGACCCTTCAGCTCATAGGGAACCTGCTAACAATGTCTGGTTTGGCTCCCCATCTCCCCTATGGGCTCTTAGATTTTCTGAGAAGTCAGGGGGTGGTGACAACCTGTGTTGTAATTGAAGCAGAGGGATAGCAGGTGACAAACTACATACAATAGCAAGTTGTTTATGTGGTACCATGTGTGCAGTATATACTTAGCACATGCCTAGTGTTGTTTTGGTTACATAAGGGTATGAGGTTATATAAAGGGGGAAGACCTTGGAATAAACGGATTCCATATTTCCACCATCCTCGAGAGTCTTGCCTCATCAATACTCCACTAAGATGGTATGTTTTAACCACTTCAGCATGGGGATCTTGAAAGCATAGTACCCCAACTGGAGGGCTCTAGAAAGCAGAACACAACAGTGTTGGAATCCTTACAAAGTGTTAAGTCATTAGAATTGATAGAGACAATAATTATCTAATTTAGCATGGTCCAGTATGACTGATCTAATCCTACAAGGAGATGGCCAGAACTTGAAACAAAGTACTAAATGGTATTGAGGAGACAATGTTTAAATCTAGTTTAGAATTGATTTAATCCTACAACAAATAATGGTTTCCCAGCGATATAATGATTGGTGTGTACTCAGTGAAGATCATATAAGCAAGAAGCTCTCAGGGCCAAACACAGAAGCCCACACAGAAGCCCACTCTCAGAGTGGAGACAGATTCATTCCATATTCCACCTTTGTGCTGGCTGGAGACATTTGGAGGGAGCTAGGGGCTGAAGCTCAAGACTTTGAAGGACACAATAAAGGACTAGATTTTAACTCCTGGCTGTTATATATATATATATATATATATATATATATATATATATATGGAAAAACACCACACAACAGGGGATGGATAGAGTTCTTTTTGGACATATTAAGATACTTTAGGACATTTCTTTGACAATGCCCAATAAGAAGTTGATGAACCCTTTCTTTATGTGTAAGTTTCTTGAGTTTTCTGAGTAGTTGGGCTGGCTCTGTTGACGAGAAGATGTGTCTCATATTTCTATTCCCTAGTGGAAGTGGCTTTGCCCATATAAGGTTAAAGAGATAATTAGTGCATTGGACAACAATATGTGTCTTCAGGCATAGTTTCAAGCTGAATGCTGTGTGCCTAGCACATCCTACTGAGGCTGTCTCCTTTGGAATGTACAGCAGAAACACTAGTTTTTGACACAAGTGGATCTATGAATTATAATCAACATGTTACTTTCACAGACAAAGATAATGCTGCCCTATCATTAGCAAGGTATGAAAGACTTCGTTGCTCTGGCTTTGATTTCCTCATCCATAAGAGTATTAAAGTAGATGATCTCTTTCTAGTCATATGAAAAAAAATGCTCTAAATCACTATTAATTAGAGAAATGCAAATTAAGACAACTCTGAAAAACCACTACATCCCTCTCAGATTGGCTAAAATGACAGAGAAAGATAATGATGAATATTGGAGGGGATGTGGGAAAACTGGGGACACAATACATTGTTGGTAGAGTTGTGAACCGATCCAACCATTCTGAGGAGCAATTTGGAACTATGTTCAAAGGGCTATCAAAATAGTTGGAACGATTAGCAGGACAATTTTAGCATGGCCTGAAAAGACTTATATGAATTGATGCTAATGAAGTAGGCAGAACCAAGAGAACATTGTACAATAACAACAACAAGATTATGTGATGATCTTATGTGATAGACTTAGCTCTTTTCAGCAATGAGGTGATTCAGACCAATTCCAACAGACTTGTGATGGAGAGAGCCATCTGCATCCAGCAAGCAGACAATGGGTACTGAATGTGGATCACAACATAATATTTTCACTTTTTTTGTTGTTTGCTTGCCTTTTTTTTCTTTCTCATTTTTTCCCTTTTTGATCTAATTTTTCTTGTACAGCATGATAACTGGAAATATGTTTAGAAGAATTGTACATGTTAACCTATATTTGGTTTCTTGCTGTCTAGGGAGGAAGGTAGAGGGAACACAAAGTTTTACAAGGATGAATGCTGAAAACTAACTTTACATGTATTTTGAAAACAAAAAGCTATTATTAAAAATTTTTAAAATAAAATAGATGATCTCCAAGGTCCCAATCATTTGTAATAGTCTATGATTGTGGGCTTTGAGTTGTCTTTTTATAGATCATAAGTGGTTTATGCCTGATTATCAATACTATTGTCCAATATGATTGAAAACAGGGCTTGTTTCATTTTTATATTTGTATTTCTAGTATTGGCTCATCATAGATCCTTGTAAATGCTTGTTGACTTGACTGATTCATAAATTATACGATGAGTGACCAATACCACCTGTTTTCAATGATGGACACCCATGCATTTTACAACTGTGTAATTGGGTTTTTCTCTACATTTGTTCATAAAAGCATCAACTCTATGACTTTAGTCTCGTAAGCACCATGTTTTAGTCAAATGAATTAACTGGTCCAGACAATAATGCATGCAAACCATCTGGCAAACATTGAAAATTATAATTACAAACTCTATGGAAGCTTTTTTCTATTATAGTTAGAGTAAACCTACACCAGTAATACCTTAGAACTAGATAGAAGTCAACAGCAGATGTTTTATAGAAATCTTGTCTTCTTTTGTACACTAAAGTACTTTTTATAGGGCCAAATTTCTTAACGTTCATGAAATAAGCAATGAGTATAGAGTTACATAAATAGTTTATAATGTTTTTTAGAAGTAGAAAGGGCTCCTTGGGATGTAAAAGATGAAATGTTCAAACTTATTAAAATTAAAAAACAAAACAAAAAACAACCCCTTCTGATTTTCAACTTATCTTCTATATTACTTTTACTTAGAAATTTATATATATTTTTATATATACACACATATACATATACATATATACACATACACACACAGACATATATATATATATTACACATTTATAAATGAGCAAGTATAGCATAGTGAAAGGACATAGAAAACTGGGCTTGAGGTTAGATAGGCCTGGGTTCAAATCCCTCTTTTGATACTAACTTGCTACATAGCTCCTGATTTATCTACTAAAATAAATCCTATAGAGGAAAGAAAGCTGAGATCTGAGTTGTGGTTAGATCTCTTATTGGATCATAGATTTAAAGCTAAAATAGATCTTGGAAGTCATCTAGTTCAATAATCTCATTTTATAGATGAAGAAGTTAAGGTATAGAGAGGTGAACTTTTCCAATTTATATATGTAGTAAGAGCAATCTTTACTAGTCAGGGAGGTCCTGCTTTCTAAAGAGTTTTAAATGATGGCCAAAATGGTATGCAACTGAGAATGAGTAGATAGCAATTGCACTCTTATGTTGGTCCTAAACTAATGAGAAACTATATGGAATGAGTACTTTTCTTTAGTCAAAGTTACTGCTCATTTCATAGGGGATGTCTGGAATATATCTTTGGTTATAAAAATGCAATGTTTGTATTAAAAAGTAACATAAAATTACCAGCTACATGGTCCCTGGATCTTCCCAGATCCAAAAGGTTACACATTTTTTATGTGATATTCCATTCTCCCACAATGTTACCTGGTCAAAGTTACCACCTGGCTTAGAAAATCCATTAATCAGCTGTTCTTATTGAACTAAAGTAATTTGTGAAAGGAAAATTTTTTTGGTAATAAATAAAAATGTAATAATTTCTTCCCAGTTTAATATAAATGCCTTGAAGGTAGGGATGTTTTGATATTGACTTCATATCTTCTCTCTCTCAGCAGAGGTCCTAATCTGACACTTCTAATCAATTCTTCATCTAAAACCTTCTTGACATTGATCTCCATTCTCTGCTTCTTTGGTTATTCTTTAGTCTTAGAAGAAGGCCTTTTCCTTGTAAATATCAGCCCTCCAGTTGTATCTTTGATTCCATTCCTTTACATATCTTATGGTTTTTTATTCATTAAATCATCTCCTTTCTCTTTTTAATCTTCATTTTAAAAAATGTACTGGTTCCTTCTATGTTGCCTACAAACAAAAAAAATCTTCATCCCTTCCATTTGATTTTGCCATCTTCTTAAATTAGAATTCTATATTCCTATTCCATTTCACTGGCAAACTCCTAGAAAAAGTTGTTTATACTTATTGCTTTTGCTTCTTCATATCCCACTTACTTCTTCCCCATAGATTCCATGCTCACCTCTTGACAATGCTTTTTTCATGATTGCCAATGGTCTCTTAATTGCTTCATCTAGCAGCTTTTTCTTACTTCTCACCCTTTTTGACATCACTCCCTTTGTTTATTCTTATTGTCTTTCCTCTTTCTCTTAGCCTTCATTTGGCCCTACCATTTCTTCAAGATATCTTCCTATATCAATCTTTTCTATTATAATCAATTTCTTAGAAAAATCTGTCTACTCTTATTGCCTCCATTTTTTCAATTCCCATTAGCTTATCTTTTGACTTTATTATTCACCTAAAATTACTCTCTCCAAGGTCAGTAATGCCCTCTTCATTGCTAAATCCAATTGCCTTTTTTGGATCTCATCCTTCTTGACCTCTGTTGTGTCAACATTTTTGACCCTCTAGTCTTTTTCCTCCATTACAGGTTCTCTATCCTGGGTTCTTAACTCCTCTCTTTCTCCACACTCTCAGTGATTTTATTAGCTCTTATGGATTTAGTTTTCATCTCAATAAAGACTCAAGGTAGGAAAAAGCAAACACTACATTTTTATTGGCTGTTTTTCATGCTTGGAATTTTCTCCCTCCTCCTCATCTTTGTTTCTTGGCATTCCTGGATTCCTTCAGACCCTTGCTAAAACCCTTTCATCTATAAGAAGTCTTTTACTGGTCATTGATAATGCTATTGTCTTTCTTTTAAGATTATCGCCAATTTTTATTGACTGTAATCTTGTTTTTACATAGTCCACTAGATTCTTTGACAGACAGCAGGAACCAAAAAACCTTTCTTTGTATCTCCAGCACTTTGCATAGTCCTATATAGTATATAGTAGGCACTCAACAAGTGCTTATTAAGTTAACTTACAGATGGCTTCAAAATAAATGTATCTAACGCCCAGTTCTTTCCTTAGATCTAGTTCTGCTTCTCCTACTATGTACCAGATATCTCCACCTAAATGTGTAGAATAGAACAATGTTTTTTTTTTTTTCTCCCTTGAACTTTCTTCCTAATTTATATTATTTCTGACATGGACACTGTATTATTCTAGTCACTTAGGTTCATAACCTAAGAATCATCCTTAAATCTTCCTTCTCTATCACTCTTATAACCACTCAATCACTGCATCTTATCAATTTTACCCCAGAAACATCTTTCACATCTATTTCTTTCTCTCCACTCATATGCCATTAACCCTGATTCTGGGTCCTCATCACTTCTCCTCTTTACTACAGCAACAACTTTCTAATTGGACTTTCTATTCCCAGTGTGTCTCTGCTCTGGTCTGTCCTTTATACTACTGCCAAAATAATGTTCCTAAAGAGGAAAGGAAGGGAATAAGCATTTATGCAGCATTTATTATGTTCCAGGTATTGTGCTAAGTATTTCATGAATGTTATTGCATTTGATCTTTATAACAGCTGTGAGATAGGTGCTATTATTATCCTCATTTTCCAGATGAGGACACTGAGGCAGACAGAAGTTAAATGACTCTCATATAGTCATACACAATAAGTGTGTGAGGCCAGATCTAAACTGTACACATCTCATTATGTCACAACTTGCTTGAGAAGCTGCTAGTTTCCTATTGCCTTGATGGTATAATTCACACACTTTATTTTGGAATTTATAATCCTTCACAATCTTCTCAATTCTATTTTTATGAGCTGATTACATATTATATCTTAGTCTTACTTAATGTTACTAAGTAAGTTATTTAGTAATTTAATGTTACTGCCAGGCTGTGATCTGGGTTGCTCACTGCTAAGAAAATGCCAATATAGCAACAAGTCCTACCATTACAGTTGTAATACATTTTTCTGTTCAGTGTAGACTATAGAGATGATGTTAATTAAAGCAGTGAAAAAGATAATCACCCATGGGAGAGGAATGGCAAGGTTCAAGTTGGGAGGAGAGAAAATACGATCTAAAGGTTAAGCTAGTCCACTTTCGAAGTACCTAAAGCTACTCATAGTTAAGAGACTGAAATGAGTAGGTAGGCTGAGTTCAAAGCTGAAAAACTGTCAAGGATCAGGAAGCCAAAATGCAAATACATTTAAGAGTTAACCATTTGTCCCAAATAAAACTGATTCCTGGAAATATGTGTACATATATATACACATACACAAAATATAGATATACACACATACACAAAATACAGATATACACACATACACAAATATATATATATCTATATATACACACACACGTGCGTGTGTGTGTGTGTGTGTGTGTGTGTATACACACACATAAATATACATAGCTATAATCTTGGAGGTACTATCCCCTGTCATAGCTGACATTGGTGTCCTCTATCATCTTGGTTTCCTGTTGATTCAACCACCTTTACAGAGCCATGAACCCATACAGTATATTTCCCCAAGTACCTAGCAGAATTTTGGGCACACAATAGCAGAAACAAACATTTTTGGAATGAATGAATGATAGTGAACATTCAGCCTCTTCCAAAATATATAGATCTGAGAAAACCAGGCAATGTTTTCCTATATGTATTATTGAGTTCCTGGAGAATGTAAAAAATTTTTTTTCAGTATATTATACTTCTTAATTAGAATGTATCAATTCACTTTATTGATCTCAAAATAATTTTAAGGAATTGGAATTGACCAACACTCTGTGATGCCTCTAATGCCATTTTTCTTGTTCCCATGACAATGAAAAAAATTGTTTTCATTCTCCATCACTTGGATACATAAAAATGCTGTTATCATAGTTCCTAAGGAAAAAAGAGTTTTAAAAGATTATAAAACTTTAAGGCTGGCAGGAATAAAAGCTGTGAGGTGATCTCTAATGTATACTGTCTGTCAGGGTTGGAAACTCTCATCACAGATGTACATTCCATACTTTCTTAGGGCCTGTTGGGGGAACAGTCAGAGCCAGCAACAGTGGCAGCTTACAAAACAGGCCAGGTTTACCTTAGTAACTGCCACCAGAAACCTAGTGATAAACCCAGCATAAAAGGTCACAATGCCATAACAAAAGAAAGAAGATTAATTTGCAACATAATATCTAATGGAAAAAACATACTTCCATCCTTAGATGGCGAGTTCTTTTAGTTGATAGGTATTAGGGTTTTTGTTGTTGTTGTTGTTGTTGCTTTTTTTGGACTAGGTAAGAGAGGTTATTCTTTGCTTGAATTTTTACCTAGCTTTAATCACTCACTGAATAGGTGTTGTTTCAGTAGAACTGAGACCTGTTAAAAACCTTAGCTTAAAAAGACCAAGGTCTTCAACTGTTTTCAGGGACATCTCCAGTTATTCTGATCTATATCTTGTCACTGGATCCAGATGGCTTTGGAAGAAAAAGTGAGGTTACTGACTTTGCACTTCCTATCCTCACTTAAGTCCAATTGACTTGCACATCATGGCATTATCTTCCTAATTTCATGGGTTTTTTCAAGAATGAAGGACAAATCAACAATTATTGGAATGGAATTTCCTTTTTCATTGGAAATGGTTTTCCTATCTTCATTCATTCAACAGATCATTATTGAGCATTTACAATGTGGAAAGCATTGTGTTAGGTGCCAGAGGAGATGTTTAGATAAGACAACATAGGAAAATTTATATGACAAGATCTGTGACTTCCCAATCTAGAAAGGGACATGGTCTTAATCATAGATGAGTGGATAAGTGAATAGACTTAGGCTTGAGAAGACCTGAGTTCAAATGACATTTAAATGACTATGAGCCATTTAACCTTGCTGAATCTCAGTTTCCTCATTTGTAAAATGTAATGATTATATATATATATACATAAATATATATTATATATTCTAATTCACAGGGATGCTGTAAGTCTTAGAGGTTGAGCACTTTTGCAAAAATAAAAAGGATTATAGAAAAGCTATTGTCATTATTATGATATATAACAAGATGTGAGTACCACAGAAAATTGCAAAGCAACATGAGGACCTAGGATGAAAAGTTGCTGCCAGCAAATCTTTAGATTAAGTTTGTCAACAGACTATAAGACTATGCCAAACTGGACAAAATAACTCTTAGAGATATTTGAGGTAAATTAAATCTTTGGGACTACCAAGATGTCTGTAATGGAACTAAATGGTAATGGTATGGAACTGTTCTTTCTCCCAGGGAAACCACTCAGCATTTACAGGAGACTACATGGATTATCCTGACTTACCATTGGATTTTACACTATTTTTGAAGACTGAAAAATATATTCTATCAGCTACGCTAGCATTGTTGATAATGCAATGGAATATTTTTGCATGGTAACACATTATATAAGTTGATTTTGTCAAAGAGCTATATGGATATCAGCTTCATTCAGAGTCTAATAAAACATAGAAACAGAAAAAAGAAGACAAACTTGGTACAGGCTCTGATTATAGAAATGCATGGTATTTTTATTTTTATTTTTCCACCTCAAATTCTTTATGATGTACCCAACTATATAAGAAATATATGTTTAATGATGAAAAGGAACATGTGACTAGAGCTGACTAAATTTCACTGATTCTCCATAAGAAATTACCTTTTACAAAGTAAAAAAAAGTATTACTTAAATAAAGGACACCTCCAAAGTTGTAATTTTCATATCTTTTATATGAGAGATTTGACCAACATAGGTCAAATGTTGACCTATGGTCCCCTCCAGTTCAATATATTCTAGAATCTGTGAAATAGATTTCATTCTTATTATACTTTTTTTCATCTTCAACCCTTTCTTTTCTTTTGACCAACTAATAGGAATTTACCATAAGCTAAAATGGAAGGAGAAGAAATGGAAACAATGTCAGCCTTTATATTTTTGGGCTCAAAGATCACCACAGAGGATGACTGCTGTCATGAAATTAAGACTTGCTCCTTGGAAGGAAAACTATGGCAAATATGGACAGCCTACTAAAAAGCAGAGACATTACCTTGCCAACAAAGATCTATATAGTCAAAACTATGGTTTTCCCAATAGCAATGTATGGCTGTGAGACCTAGATTATAAGCAGAGGGCTACTTTCAAACTGTGGTGTAAAAGAAGATTTTTTGAAAGGCCTTTGAACAATAAGGTGATCAAATCAGTAAATACTTAAAAAATTAATTCAGACTACTCAGTGAAAGGTCAAATACTGAAGCTGAAGGTGAATTACTTTGCTAAATAATGAGAAGACAGAGGATGATATGGATAGATAGCAACAAATATGAGCTTTGACAGAGTTTGGGAGATGGTGGAAGACAGAAGGCTTGGCATGTCCCTGAGATTATGAAGAATTAGAACTGATTGAACAACTAAACAATAGCAATCTATATATCCATTACAGTGGGAGTCATAAGATTTCCACTTAAATATATTAATTTTTTTGGCCTTCTTCATAGTCTTTGAGTCAAGATCAAATGTGCTTTTTATTCCTACTACCAGTTCACTCTTGTGATTCAGACCAATCCCAGACAGTAGTTGGTCTTGCCAATTATTTTAGGCTAATAACATGCTAATGTAAGGTTTACTGCTTCTGTAACATTGTTTCTATGTAATTGAAACAATTAATAACATTCTTATGGTTTGAATTAAGTGGTGATCAGGAAGATGTACAGGATGTTCTACCAGATCAATCTAGAGTTCACAGATTCCAGGGACTGGGCAAGAGCTCATAACAGCAGAACATATCTAGGATAGTCAACACTGAGTAGACCAGGAACATCATACTACAGAGGAGAACAGAAAAGATTAGGAAATTGATAGTTTGTCTCTTACTTCTTTTCCAATCACTTCTTTAATAATAGCAGTGAGGTATGTGGCCACATCCCTTCCTTTTTTTAACCTCATTCTTACTCTGGGTTTGGATAACTCATGCCAAATAAATAGAGTATATATGAAATGCAGATCTAAAGGGAAAAAAATACTCCATTCAAACTATGAAAATTAGATAATACATATGAACATAGATTTTTATTTTATTATTTTAAAAAATTCTTCAATAGTATTTTATTGTCCAAATATATGTAAAGATAGTTTTCAACATTCATTTTTGTAAGATTTTGTGATGAACTTAAAATTTAGAAGAAATCAAGACTGAGCTGATAACAATCAGAGAATGGGCTTGAAAAGATACTGACCATGATTCTGGTCCAAGTTCTGCTACCACATATGACTCTGTAGGTAGCATAGTACTTAGTCTGAGAATTGGAATAAAATCCTCTCTCAAACACTTAGTATTTATAGAATCCTGGAGATCACTTAATCTTTCTCATCTTAACTTTTTTTATTTGCAGAAGTAGGGATAAAAAAATCTTAAGATGCTATAAAAATACTGGTCATAATTATTATTTTTAGGTTCTTCTTGGCTCCAAGATTCTCATTCCATAAAAAAGATGTTAGTTGATAACATATAACCTTTCCTAGGTGTAGTTGATTTTATTTATGGGGAAGAGGAAAAAAGAGATATTCTAGACCCTAGAAGACAGGAAAGCCTTAAAAGTCCATAAAAAGGCAATTCATGTCAAAGTAGAAGAGAAGGCATTATGGAAGAATAGATTTGGATTTGGAGTCAGAGGTTCTGCTAATTAGTTCCTTTGTAACCTAACATAAGTTTCTCCCCTTTTCTGGACCTCAATTTCTTCTTTTGTAGATTGAAGGAGCTGAACAAGATGATCTGTGAGATTCCTTTCCAACTCTAAAACCTGTGGAACCTTCTCAAATGACAGAAGGTCAGAGAAGGACAATGACTTGCTCAAAGTCATCCAGTTTGTTAGTAAAAGAACTTGGATGCAAATCTGAGTTTTCTAGTTGAGTAGTATGATCTCCATTACATGATGGTGCCTCCAAGAAGTGAAGCTATAATAATAGAATGACAGTTCATGAGACAAGGTGTCCTGCTGAAGTTAAGTTGTTTTGCATTTGGTCATTTCGAAAGGCCTGCTGAGAGATGCAACATTACCACCACAAAAAAGTACACCTCACTCTCCCAATAAGTTTTAAATAGTTTTTAGCAATAATAAAAAATAAAGCGAAATATTGAATCAACATTTTGGTATCCTAAGGTATTTTCCGCCCTTTTTTCCCTAAGGAGAAAGATGTATGTCACCTTAGTAACCTAAAACAACATCCAGTGGTACATATAATGAAGTGAAATTTTTTTCCTACTACCTTTTCTGACCCTGTGCACAGCTTTATCTCAGAAAAAATGACTATAGCCCAAGAGAGAACCAAGATAATAACTAATTTCTCTTGTATTTTTATAACTGGTGTGAAGAACAGGTAGGCTCAAATTCCCAGCCTTGGTAGCTTGGTAGCCCAGTGACCCAAACCATCTGCTTAGGTAAAGATTGAGCTTTCTTGAGGGCTTAGGTAAAGACTGAGCTTTCTTGAGTTTTTTTCTAATATGAAACTCGATAGAATTCTCTATTAAACTCTGTGTGGGCTAATTACTGGTCATCCTTTTAACTAAGCAGAAGCACAAGATTACATTCTGCCTTTTTACCAACTTTGCTAAATATAAAATGATAAAATTTTTAGTGGAGAAGAACCTAAAAGTGTGTGCCTTGATGCAATATTGAGCCTCCTTGGGTAATTATGTATAATTATGTATATCTATCTATCTATCTATCTATCTATCTATCTATCTATCTATCTATGCTTATTCTACATTGGATCTTAATTTGTGATTTCACTGGGGTAGAAACTCCTTATGAGACAATTCCTTCTACTAATGCCTATGCTACAATTTATGGTTCTTAAAAAATTCCTTGAAGCACGTAGAGGAAGTCAACAAGCATTTATTAAGAAACTTATTATGTGCCAGGCATTCTACATCACTGAAGATGTATAAGAGCTAGATAGAGCAAATTGAAAATAACCTCAGAAGGAAAATACTAACTTAAGGAAGATGGTAAAGATTTCTTATAGAAGACATAAGAAATTTCACGAAGATTACAGGGAAGACAATTTTGGGAGGCACTAAAAAAGAAGGAGAGAATTTCAGGTATGAGTGACAGCTAGTACAAATTATAGAATTGTGCAAAGAACCGTTGGATTGCAAAGTTGGAAAGCAAGATTTGAGACCAGGTCTTCCCTATTCTGAATCCACTTCTCTATCCACTACCCCACAAATTCCATACCTCTCTGAATAATATTAACACTTCTATATTCCAGGATCATCTTGTAGCTAGAAATTTTAGTCATCAGCAATAGAGAAATCAGAATAAAGCAGAGAGTTTGAAATCAGTTGGGGGAAGTCAAAAGCCAAAAAGATTTTTGTGGAGATACACTATATGAACTATAAAAACTCTAATAAGAAAGTGGAGGCTGAAAATTACTATTGACTCTATTAGGAACCCATTAGCTCAGCTGGTTAGAGGCCAAGTTTAAGAGTTAAGTCACTGAAGGATTAGTTACCTTTGCACAGAAAAAAGAAAAAAATATGGCCTCATATTTTACCCAGAGGACTAATCAACTGTTCCATAAATGTATGTCATTGGTCACAAGGAGAACTAGGAAAAATAAAACATATATGACCTCAAAAAACCCATAACCATGACTTAGGAGCAAATGAAAGCATTTCACTAGCTTTTTGACAAATTACTTATTCCCTTGAGTCTCAGTTTCCTTATCTATAAAATGCGATTGGGCAAGAAGAAGGGAAGATGTTGCACCATATAATTTCTAAGGTGGTACTTTTCTGTTCTAGAACTCTATGATTCAGTAATTCATATATACTGCTGAATACAGATGGCCGTATATGTATGTTAGGACATATACTTTGAATGATTGAAGACTATACAATGGAGTACAAAGATTTGCTGCAGAACTTAAAAATATTATGCTCTATCAAATTCAAATTTTTAAATTGAATTTTTAAAAAATGGTCCACAAACAATAGCACATTGGGATATTATAATCTTTATACATCTCATCTAATTGTGTGTGAATATGTGAGTTGTTTCCCTTATCAATTTTTTTTTAATCACTGATGCCTTTAAAACATGTGTAGTTTATTGCAGTAAAAATTTTAAGACACTGGAAATATAGACATGTAAATGAGTAATTATGGATGTATTCTAGATTAATTTGGGGAGGCTAATAATGGTTTGTGATATCCTCCTTTCTTCAAATATCTTGAAGCTGAATTAGTCCTTCTATGTTGTTACCTCCAGGACAGATCTTTATTGTTCTAGTTTAGATGTTCTTACCTTTGATTTCTTTGGTACCATTTCCACTTTCTTGTGGAGCACATTGGAGACTATGATGATAGAAACCAAATGCTTCACTGTCATTCATGGAGAAAATGATTTGTTAAAGAAATCTCAACAAATCTTTTTTCGTTTTTTATCTACATATTGTCCTTCATTCGGTTTTGTCCTTAAATGATTTCAGGATTTCATCCAATATCAATGATTTTTAGAGTCTCTTCATCAATGGGTCATATTTTATAGAACATTTTGAGCAGTTTTTTCATCAGTTCTATTATTTTCTAAATTACTATAAAGATACTATTTTCCAGAGGCATTGGATTGATTATCATAGAGAGAAAGGAAGAAATACTGATTTGTACTTAATTTGCAATGTGTCACAAAAGGTTCCTGAATATAATAGAAATAACATTGGACTATACTACTAAACACTTGGCTTCTCATAGCTCTATAGTTCTGTGAATTCAAGAAAGTTGTTTCTCATCCTCTTGGTCCCTAAGTTCTCATCCATAAAATGAAGAAAATGAACTAAATAAGGTTTCTTCTAGGTATTAAATTATGGGATTAGTAAACTTATTATTATACAGAAGAAAGGAAATATCTGTTTTCAACAGAAGCAAGCTATCTAGTTGACAATCTAAGAGACTTTGCTTCCTGTTGGGTTCTTAACAAAATTCTCTGACATACAGTGGGGGAGGGAACACAACAAAAGAATTTGGAATTTTCCTCAAGTGGGCAGGGGTAACAAAAATAGTTTTGCTATTGCTTTGTGCTTCACTGTATGGATAAAAATCAGGAGGTTGGTTGAAGGGAAGAAAAAAGAACTGACAACATTCCAGCAGTCAGATTCCTCAGAGTAAGGTCAATTGAGGCAAAGGGGAAGCAAAGAAGGAGTATTAGTTGAGAGACCAGTAGATTCTTTCCTGTTTCTATACCATATGCTCTTACAGAATGGAAATCTGAATCACTGTCTTATTTTCCTGGGAAAATAATAACAGACTTTTGCTAATTTGAAATTCAATGTCTAATGTATAAGGTAACTGTTCTAAGTACAGAGATAAGATGGAAATCCTATAGGATACGGTGGTAGTGTTTCTCTTCCACATGACCTGGCCAGTAAATGCTGATGATACAAGTACAACAAAGGTGTTTTACTTCATAAAGTAATAATATGATCCTATGAATAATCAGTGAGCAATATAGAGACAGCAAGTGAGGTGGAGGAGGTGGCATTGATGATCTAAAATGCTAGCTCAGACTTGTCACCAACCATGCAATTTCAGGTAATTAGTCAAATAACAGGACCAAAATTTCCATAGGGTTTGATGATGATGATGATGATGATGATGATGATATAATACTAGTTATATCACAAAATTTTGTTGGGGCAACATTCTATGGAATATCCCTGAGTAGTAACCACTGGAATGCTTTTCTCTTTTCCTTCCCTCTTTCATTTGAATAAATAGCAAGAATAAAGTCTATCTATTACTATGACTTATAACTTGGAGGAATGAATAAAAGTGAAGAGAAAGAAGGGCCTCATTTATCCTCATCTTATACACTGAAAATGATGCATAAAATGAGACTCATACTCACAATGGCTAAGAAGAAGTGGATTGGCTGGCAGCATTATAAGACTGGAACTACAATGAAGACCAGATAGAAATTGGAGAGAGAATAAAAAACCTCACCACTTCATCCCAGTAGCAGTGCAAGGCAGGACTTGTTAGAAAGGATGGGGGAAGGAATGCCAAGGAAGTTCTTATAATCAAGGCTGTCACCAAGTAGTGGCATTTACCTTTGGGATTAATGGTTGCTTTTTTAAGGATTTCTTTATGTTTTCTTTATGCTTTTATTAAACATTTTCTTTTGTAACATTATGAATTATGTTGAGTCAGAATATGGTCTCAGAAGATCAGAAAGAGTCATATAGGTGTTTTTCTAAGTTTCCTGGGTCAGGACCATAAAACAGGAAGGTAGGAAAATCCCCCTAAATATAAAACTATTCAAGTGAAGACCTTCTAAAGATAAACAAAAGAATGAGATTCCCTCTTCCCCTCAATCCATCAATCATGAAATGTGAAACAAAAAAGGCTGTTTCCCATTGACTGATATATTCATTAAGAGTTTATGGTGATTTCTGACACATCATAATCTTAGAACTATAAAGGACCATAGTGTCATATTTTTAACTTTTTTCGTGGTATAGATCTTGTTGATAATTTGATTGTCTCCTTTTGATATAGATATAGATAGATAGATATATGTGTATATAGATAGATAGATATAGATAGATAGATAGCTATCTATCTACACACACACACACACACACACATACACACACACACACACACACACACACACACACACACACACACACTTTTTTTTTTTCCCCATCCAATTTTATAGACTACTCTAAAATCTGTAGTTGGTAGATTCCAGGTTAAGAAATCCTGATCTAGTGCAACCTTTTTTTTTTTAAACAAATGAGGAGGTGGAGCCTCAGAGAGATAAAGAACACTAGCCCTGTTCTTAGAAATCCATCCAGGGCTACAAGGAATTTCAGAGATCATCTAGTTCAGAAACATCAAACACATAGCCTCCAAAAGTCCAAAGCGCTGCTGGAACCAAATTAAATCTAACTGGGAAATATTTACAAAATAAATAAAATAGAATAAAATAAAGATAATAATAATATGTTGTTTTAAAAAGTCAATGTACAGATAACATAATGAATATTTTCTATCTAAATTTGATACAACTGATCTGGGTCCATCTTTTTATTTTAAAGATGAGTAAACTGAGGCCCAGGGGGGTTAACAATTTATTTGCCCCAGTGGCAGAGGCAGAACTCAAACCTCTGATTTCTATAGTACCACACCAACTTCCATTGCTTCATAGTCCAACCCAAATACCATTAACATCTCTCTATCTTTTATTTAAATATAAGCGCCACATGCAGGGAATATTTTTTATTTTGTCTTTGCATTTTATAGCACCTAGCACTTTATTTTGCTCAATAAGTACTTATTAGATTGAATCTCTTTCAGTTTCTTTCTCTGAAGCCACTGAAGACAATAGACCCAATGACATTACTTCATTTCTTTTGTCTATTCAATGAAACTTTATATATGTTATATTTGTAATATATTTGGTTATATATATATATATATATATATTTATGTATAATCAAACAAGGGCCCAAATTGTCCTTGCTCCTACTTCATTTTATCAAGCTTTTGCTCTCTTATTAAGAATTCAGCCTCATTCATCTCTGAAAGTTTAATAATAATATACTTTCAGCCTTATACTGAACTAATTTCAATCCCAACTCCTTTTCTATCCTTCACAAATTTCTCTTCCTTGTTTGCACACCAGGCAAATACATATTTAATTTGTGAATTAGATTCCATTAAATGAGTGCTCACATTATAGATACTAGGAGGCCAGTTTTAGGATTAAAATCTTGACTTTTCAAAAGCTAGGCAATACTTTCCATTCCTTGATACTGTTTGTACTTGGCCCAAAACTCAGTGAGTGCTCTTGGCCTCCAAGATACACACATTGGCAGGGATATGTGGATGCCTAGGAAACAGATCATGTAAACAAACAATAATCCTAAAGAAATACAAAACTGAATACAACATTCCCTGCCACCAAATGGCAACTGTGGTTCCAGTCCAGAGTTTCCTCTTTTTATTTCTCCCCAAGAAAAAGGCCATAAGGGAATCATTTTATTAAAAAAACAAACAAAAAAAAAACTATATTCACTATAAAGATCATCATAGAAGGAAAAAAATGTCTATCATGTGGACATAAAAACTTTATTGATTCTCTTTTGATAGTTAACAGGACATTTGGCATTGAGCTAGTCAGAGAAAGAGGCCTCTGTCTTATGAGAGGTGTAAAAATTTTAAGTACATACAAAGTAAATCTAAGTCACGTTTAGCAACAATAACTGACAGTTACATAACACTTAACCACCAAGAAGCTCAATCCTGCCAAGTTTTATTTAGCTTTAATTTGAAGCAGCTGCACAGGCGGCTCCCTCTGTGCTAGATGAAGGGCAGGTGTAGTATACTTGATTTTAAAGAGATGGCAGAAAGCACAGGGATGTTGAATTCAAAAGCAAACGAATAGGAACCAGGCTTTCTAAAACAGAAAATAGTATGGTGCAGAAGGATGAGTGGTGTACTGGGTCAGGAAGACCTGAGTTTGAATTAGGAGATAATGAATTTACAATTACAAGTGACCCTAATTAGAGGTCATGGAGTATAATACTCTCATTTTAGATACAGAAACTGAGGAAATACATATTTGAGGCAGGATTTGAACCAGGGGTCCTCAAACTACAGCCTGTGGGCCAGATGCAGCAGCTGAGGACGTTTATCCCCCTCACCCAGGGCTATGAAGTTTCTTTATTTAAAGGCCCACAAAACAAAGTTTTTGTTTTTACAATATAGTCCAGCCCTCCAACAGTCTGAGGGACAGTGAACTGGCTCCCCATTTAAAAAGTTTGAGGACCCCTGACCTAGGTCTTCCAGATTCCATGCCCACACTTTATCATCTACTTACTTCTATATCTGATTATCAACAAGGCATGTAATCTAGCTCAGTTTTAGCTTCTTGATCTGTAAAATGGTGATTCTAAAAGTACACCCAACTCAAAGACCTGTGAAGATCAAATAAGATGATTGTAAAAAGCTCAGAAATGGACCAAGGAATGAGGGAACTCCTTCTGCCAATGCAGACTTATTAACAACTCTTCTTTTATAGCATTAAAAGAGTTATTCACAGCACTGAGAGGTTAAGTGATTTATCCGAGGTCATATAGGACAGAGTTGGACAAGTGTTCTTGACTCCAGTTCATCTTTCTACCCATTTTGCTCCTGCTTCCTTTTGCAATAGACATAAAATATGATATAATGTCAGCTGTTATTATTCACCAGGGTTGTTTCTCTGACCATTGGAGGCAGCATAGCGAAATGTAAAGTGTATTAGGAATATTCTGAGTCTGAGGCCAGACTCCGCCATTACATGTACCCTTGCCAGACCTCAGGTCGTATATCCTTGCCTGTTGTATGTAAAATACAACCATAATACTTTTGGTACTCATTTCTCAGGGTTGACACAAGGGTGAGTTGACATCATGTACTTTTTGTTTGTTTCTTTCTTTCTCATGTTTTTTTTTTTCTTTTGGTCTGATTTTTCTTCTACAACATGACAAATATGGAAATATGTTTTAAAATATTGCATATATTTAATCTATATCACATTGCTTGCTGTCTTGAGGAGGGAGGTGGTAAGGAAGGGAGGGAGAAAAATTTAGAACACAAAGTTTTACAAAAATGAATTTGAAAACTATCTTTACATGTGTTTGACCTGCTTCGTTTCCAACCTGAGCCAGTTCACCCCTCCTTAGTCAATCTGGTGGTCCCCTATTCCTAGGGGGCCACTATATTGATGCCTAACTTAGTGCAGCCACAGATAGATTGGCACAGCACACAGCAGGCCAGAACTCCTGGGCTCAAGTAATCCTCCAGCATCAGCTTCCCAAGTAGCTAGGACTAGAGGTGTGTGCCACCATGCCCAGCTTTACATGTATTTGGAAAAATAAAATACTATTGAAAAAAATAAAATTATATGCCAGTATCAGTAAATAATATTTTAAAGTATATAGCCTCTGTTATGGTTCAATTCTTTAGTTGTGTTTGATTCTTTGTGACTCCATGAATATCTGTCCATGGGATTTTCTTAGGCAAAGATCGTGAAGTGATTTGGCTTTCCCTTCTCTAGTGGATCACTGATCCATAGACAAATTGAGGTTGTGACTTGCCCATGTTCACAAAGAATATTTCTGAAGCTGAATTTGAACTCAAGTTTTCCTGACTCAGCACAACACTCTATCCATTGTGCCACCTATCTGCTTGATATGGCCTCCACCTATATATATTTACATAATTGTAAATTAAAAATTATATAGATACATATACATAATAAGATTTTAAAATATAAATTTAAAATGATTAAGTAACATATTATCCTAGAAGCAAGAAAAGACACAGGAGATTAGTGAGTAGGAAAGCAACATGATCAGGCCACAACATTAGGAAAAAATGCTTTGGCATCTGTATAGAAGATGAATTAGAGAGAGAATTAAATTTTTTTTAATTTGAGGAAGGGAGGTCAATTATCAAGTTATTGTCCAAGTCAGAAGTCATATGGGTCTGAATTTAGCATGGTGATGATGAATAGAGAGATGGAAAAGGAGGTATGGGGTGATAGAAACAAAATTTGGCAACTAATTGAACATGTGATATGAGTAAGAATGAGTCAAGAATGATACTGCGGTTATGAATCTGGGAGAATGGTGGGGCCTTCAAAAGAAATAGGGAACTTAAAGAAAGAGGCAAGTTGGTGGGAAAAGGTAATGAGTTCTGTTTGGGATATGTTGAGTTTGTGATGCCTACAGGTAATCCTGGTCAAAATATCCAATAAACAGTTGGTCATGGGGAACTGACATTAAGGAAAGAGAGATTAGAACTGGACCCACAGATTTAAGATTAATCTGCATAGAGTTAATAATTAAAACCATGGGAGTTGATGAGGTCACCAAATATAGAAAGAAAAGGTGGCCCAGAATAGAACCTTGAGGGTAACTTACAGTTAAAGGGTATAATAAGGTAATCAAGAATAAGGAGAGGAGAGAAGGCCATTAGATTTGGCAATTAAGAGATCACTGGTAATTTAAAAGAGAAACTTTTCATTTCAGTGAAGAATCAAGGATAAAGGGGAAAATATGAACTTGGAAGACCAGAATGCTGCTATAGACAAATATAGGAAAGTTCAGAATAGGAATGAGTATTGGGATGGGGGGAAGGTCACATGTGCAGATAATGACCTATCTGTGTTAGTTCATTTTGTTGCAACTTACTCTGTCCTTCCTCCCCAAACCCAAAAAACATAAAGGAGGAGGTGGTGGGACTTTCATGCATTGGCCATTGACACATAGCACTGAGCCTGTTTTACCTATAGCTCTGACCTGATCTAGAGGGCATCTCCCTGACCTAGGATGAGGGTAAAGTTTTTTTTTTTTCAAACAGCATTAAAGCAGTTGTAGTGGGGACAACAATCACAATAAGATAACCATCCTGAGTGACTGTGCCAAGTGCTGATGGGAAGAAGTTGGAAACTTGCCCAACCACAGAATGCCAACAAGGCTATGTGATAGTAGTGGGAATTAATGGCTTAACATTGTAAGTTAATTAACCACATTAAAGTGGTGTGGTAGTGGAAACAAGTCCTATGATTGGCTATCATGATTAAAATAAGTAAGACATTATTCCCCCTCCTCTTGAATTTAAAGCAAGGAAAAGAATTCAGGCATTGGAATTCCTTACTCACTGCCCAAATCATTGTATGTCCTTTAACTTCCTTCATTTCTCCCTTCCCCATCATTTTCTCTAAAGTTAACTACCCAGAATATATTAATATCAGGCAAAGACACTAGGTAATAGAATTAACATTGATTTAGAAGTAAGCAATTTTGTAGCCTACAGATTTTTTTTCCTCTCTTTCAATTTTTTTTTTTTTAAATACTCAAGGGCTTTAGTTCTGCCATTTAACATTTTATCTTTTGAAACTCATGAAGAAGCTTGGGGTTTTACAATTTCACAGGGAAGGGTGGTCCTTGTTTTTTGTTTTCTTTTCCTCCTAATCCTGCTCTCCTAAGTCTTTGAGCCATGACATCTAGTTTAATGGATTACAAAGTGGTTATTTTTAGAGAACAATCTATTTCTGAAAATTTTCATGTTTCCACTCAATATTCTCTTGGGCATTAAAGAAAACATTTTACAAATACACTATTCAAATTCAAAAGGAGAGATATAATAAGAGTTGGAAAGAGTCAATTATGTAAATGAACTGAAATGGTAACTCCAGTTACCAAGCCACAGTAGAACCAAGATTGCAGAACAGAGTTTAAGAGTTGGGAATGGGGAAACAAGACATGATATAAATTCAGGCTCATTCTGTACTCTAAGTGAAAAAAATGCTGATTCTGAAATAAAATTGACCAGCTCTATTTTTATTTCTAAAGCAAGATACTTAATTGCAAATATTCAGGGCCCTGGAGGTACAAGATATGCAAGTATCACAAGTAAAAATGAACTTTCCCTCAAGTCAGTGAAACCACTGTCCTATTTAACTTTGTGTTGATAGGTTTCTTGGTTTGGGAAAAACTTATTCTTTCTTAGTCCATCTAATATTCCTCCCATAATTTGGATTCTTTCCCATAACCAAGTAGCAAAATTAATTCTTTTCACCTTTCCTATCAAGATAGGGTCCTTTAGCATCTTATTGGATGATGTGTGTATGTGACTATATTGCCTCAAAAACCTCTTCCTACAATGCAATTGGGCTAGAACTTAGTTACTAGAAAAGACTATAGAATTTGAATTTTAGATCTAGTACTATTTAGGAGCTATGTAATAATGGATCATAATAATAACTACAGATTTTACAAAAGCCCTTACATATATTTTCTCATTTGGTCTTCTTAAAACTCAGAGTTATTTTTAAGCTTTCTGTCACTCAGTTTCCCCACTGTAAAAAAGGGGAAAGAACATTTACATTAATTACCTTACCAGATTGTTATATAGAGAGTACCAGGAAAATGGTGAATCACTACATGTCTTTGGATATATATTGATATATATATATATATATATATATATATATATATATATATATATATATATATATATGTTGTGTGTGTAGGTATGTGTGTGTGTGTATATACATATATATGTTGTGTGGAGGTGTTAAGAGCAGATTGGCACTTCTGGTGTGAAGGCTCTTCAGGGTTACTCATCCATTTTAAATGTCTACCTTCATGCAATTCTCACTCATGACTCCAAGAAGCTGTAACATGTGCAGTGACTACCCTTAGTAAATTGTTTTAATAGATGAGCTAAAACAGGCTGAGGGTAACTCACAGGACCCAACTCACAGGTCCTTTAGGGGGATTCTACCCCAAGCATGTTAAGGCTTTCCCTGGTAAAATAGGCAGAGGGGAATAATTTGTTCCAACAGCCATGAAGGCAACAGAACAATGCTCTGTGAAGCAAATAGAATTTGATTAAATAACCAAGACACCAAGGTAGTCTACTACATCCTGGAATATTGCTAGTCATCTTAACTTTTGTTCTGCCATTGGACTTCCATGACTCAGAAAAATAGAGTGATGTTGATGATACAATGCTGCCTTGAGATTCACAACTTTTCTCTCTCCCTTTCCCCCCTCCACTAATAAAAGTTTTTAGCCACTATAACTGATAAAGATTAGCTGCTAAGAGTAGAGTGGATTATAGTCTACAGTGGTGGAGGAAGTACCCACATGAATGAAATAATTGATTTTAAAAAATACTGAAAAAATAGCTATTATATAAAATAAATTCTCTTTTAACTAAAATGAAATTTTGACTATATTGTATATTAGCAATATGCTAATAGTGGTAACAAACTAGAATGCTATTTTGACTATACTCATGGAGTTTAAAGCTGAAAAAACCTAAGAGGTCGTCTAGTTTAACCCCCTCAATTTGCCAGATAAAGAAACTAAGTTCCACAGAGGTTAAGTGAGTTGTCTAAGATACATCTTTAGTAAGTTGTAGAGCTAGGATTCAAACCCAGATTCTCCCAAATCTAGAATATTTTCTATTTTGTGAACCATATTTCAAACAAAATAATATATAGTACTTAATATAAACTGTACTAAAAACCCTTCAATCTTTTTCATATGATTCAGAAGGTACTCTGGAATCAATATTATGTCTACTTAATTTCCCACAATATTGAAGAAGGTATAGAGTGAATCATACAATGTATATACTCTTGAAATTATCTCTCAAACCTGCCGCAATTTCACCTTGGCAATTTGCACTAGCTGCACAGGTGAGTCACAGGCTAGGTGTACTTATAATTATGGAATTAGGGATTACATATAATATATAATATAATATAATGATATATAATATAATATGTAATAATAAAGGATATAGGGAATATAGGATTAGGGAATAACTGTAGGGAATCTATTCTGGGATTATCTGGGATTATTACATAGGGATTATCCTGGCAAACTCACTTACAATACTTCTACAGCACCTTCTTTGAAGCTTCTTCATAACCTCTTAAAAACTAATATTCCGATTAATAGAATGTTATGTAACTAAAATCATCCTTGGAGACAAGCAACCAGGAGACTGCTACAAAATCTGAACATTTGTGTTCAAAAGGGTTATGCTTTTCTCTGTAAAGTAAATTCTCCATTCCACTTCAATGTCTTTAAGAGTCCTTTTAAGAGAAATGCTTCTGACTGGGGCCCTTGACCACCCATAATTGTCTCTACCTGGTGCCTTACCCCTTTTAAGCATTGTGGGTCTTGTACCCTAAGCTATTTGAGTGCTCCTTTCATTGTATACAATGCCAGGACCTCAGACACAGCCCCTACCCCTTTAAGGAGACAAAATCAGGGATTTGGGGAAAATGTTCTATGGTATTTCAAGAAAGGCACTGCAATATTAGCAGTGCATGAACATGAAAGCATTTTCTCCAACTTGACAGCTACAATCAACCAGCTGGCCAACAAAACTGCACATTCTCTCCAGGAGATCCAAGAATCCCTGGACTCTCTTGCTAATATGGTTTTAGATAACTAAATGGCCTTAGATTATCTCCTTGCCGCTAGTGAAGGTGTCTGCCCTCTAAAGAACACCTCTTGTTGCATGTACATTAACAATTCAAGGGAGGTCAAGCTTCACACAAAGAGAATCTTAGAGAAAGCTGACTTGATGCAAGACATTTATGAGAAACTCCTTACACCTCCTCAGTCTTCCTTTGGGTGGGGTTCCTGGCTATGGTCTCTACTAACCCATATATTAACTTCACTTCTAATTATTATCTTTTTGCTCATATTAGGCCCCTGCATTTTCAGACTGCTGGTGAGGTTTATTTCCTCTAGGCTTCAAGCTGCAAATTTTCAACTGCTCCTGCAGCCTAGAGATTATGGGACAACTGATGGGGATGTACAACATCCTTTGGATGCTGTGGCTGTTGTCTTTAAATCTCATATTTCCACTCCTGGCACAAACCCCCAATGAACACAAGGACAGCTCTACAACCTTTCTCAGCTCAAAGCAGTTACAGAAGTCTGAGAAAAGTTTGCCCTTTTTCCTCAAATGAATTTGGGGGTAACTACTTGAGGGGAGAGATGACGCAGATGAACTCTGTAAAAATTATGTAAAATAATCACTGAAAATGACAGGGGTGAACTCTGTAATAATCACTGAAACCTGTCCCCTTTGATCTGCAAAAGAAGAGAGGGTCTCCCAGGTGCCAAGAAATCTAGAGAGAAGAACCATCCTCCCAGGATGAGATAAGCAGCATTATTCAAGGGCAAATCAACTCCGATTGATCTTTTGGGAAGTCACATCCTCATTCAGGAAATTCTAAAACCTTCAATTTTCATTCAATTGAGAAATCCTGATCTGATTATTAATTCAAACTATCCCAGATTTGCTAATAAAATGGTTCTTTTCCAGCTATTCTCTGCAAAAATTTCTTCATTAAAAAAATATGCTCACTAAGGGAAAGCCTCTTAGTGAAAAATAAAACTTTGAGGTTAGTGAATTCTTTCACTCATGAACCTATGTCTCCAAGCAGAAGGGTTCTCATTCATTCAATCATCATCAATGACATCATCTTCCTGATGTTATGGTCCTTTATAAGAAGGAAGGACAAACAATATTAAAATGTGATTTTTCTAAGATTAATGTGCTACAGCTGAACTTATGTCTTGAAATTCTTCCCACTCCTGCTCTGATTATAGAAATTTTCATTTGAATTATTTCAGTGATAAATCAGGATCAAATTTCCGTAACATTACAAAAAAGAGCCTTAGAACAATTCAGTGGTATATTTTGGATTGTAAAAGAAAAGAGTGGCAAGATGTGAAGTCCCATCATGTATTATGACTGTTATTTAACAATTATTTATTAGTAATAGACTTATAATTTTCTGGTAATTGAGGAGAAAAATTAGCTCTTTTCTGCAACATATATTTTCTGGTAGTATTATGTTATAGAAAATGATTTATTCCAGAAATAATTCAAATGGAAACTTCTATGTTCAGGGCTTTTAGAAAAAATTCAATGTCATTCTTTTAAATAATGCAAATTTTTACACTACAGAATTTTAATGCAAACCCTGCCCTGTACATACTGTCTCAAACTGCATAAATTCACTTTTGTTTTATATGCCAGCAATTTGCTTATATACTCCTAGGAAACACCCCTCCCCCCCCTCTTTTTTTTTTTTTTTTGGTAAATCAAAGGCCCAGATAAAATTAATTTTGAGGCCTACCTTCTATCTCTCTATTTATCTATATACAACAAATCTCTTAGCCTATTTGTTACTGAATTGAAATTGATTTGGTGATGGTTCCTTATCTGTCTTTTCTGTGCCTTAAGTGTTTCTCCAATATAGTCAACTTGCCTTTCATCATTTTTCTTCTCTCAGTAGCCACCCAGATAGATCATAAATCTTTACTGAAGTCAAAAACTGCACTTATGCTTTTGAGTATCATCTCTTTTCTACTGAGATTATCACCATACTGATTTAATCAAATTTGGCCAGTCTGCCATATTACATCATAGTTTTAAGGTTTCTTGGCCATTTCCAAATGACTGAAAATAATAATTCTTTAATTCCCCCAAATAAAAAATGTTACCCTAATTAGTGAGCAAATCAACATTTATTGTTTCTCCAGGCACTATGTTAAGCACTAAGGATACAAAGAAAGGTAAAAAGCTTAACTTTATTCCCTCAAGGAGCTCACAGCCTAATAAAGAAGACAAAGTACAAACAACCACATATAATCAATATATGATATAATATATAATTGTATATAATATATACAATATATAATCAGAATAAATAAGAAATAGTCAACAGAGGGAGGGCTCCAGAATTAAGAGATATCAGGGTAAGCTTCCTGTATTTTGTCAAGGACTTGAAGGAAGCTAGGAGGCAAAGACAAGAGAAAGCATTGTAAGCACAAGGGACAGACAGTGAAACTGCCTCAAGCTGGGATTTGGAATGTCTTGTTTGAGTATCAAGGAAAGGAATGTCATTGTCACAGAATATATAGGTGGGAGAAGGAAGATTGAGTTTACTAAGTGGTTTAGTCATTTCAGTCTTGTATGTTTCCTCATAACACTCTGGGCCCACGTTGATGTTGGACTAAGTGGGGCAAATGGTCCTTTAGTTAACAGTTCTGAGTATAACATAACCTAGCTTATCTGACTTTTCTAAACTGCCATCCCCTATACTTTCCTACTTTTGCTACTGACTCCTTTGACATAGAAACTGCTTCTGGTTCTGTTTTCTAGATCTTTTCTCACACTATTGGATATAATCTGTCTGTTAACTCTTGTCTTCTGGCATTAACTACTTGGCTGTGACAAATATAATGAATTTCCATTCATTCCTTCTTGTTATACCCCAAATATTCAATTTTATGGTCAAACTTTCAATATTGGGTATGAGATAAAATATATAGGGCATTATCATAAGGGTTACAATTGCCTGTTATTATAATATATCACTTTAAGCATAGAATCTATGACATTCAATTCATCCATATGGGACAGAACTGGAACCGGGAACCCTTATCTCCAAATTCCAAATCCAATGCTTTCATCACCTTACCATAGCTATTTCAAGGCACCAAACATGCATAATAGCTAAGAGTGCTGGACTTTCAATGAAGGGCCATAGTGTGACAGTGGTTGTTTGGTAGAATAGTATGTTAGAAATGGAATGAATATTTTTGCTTATTCTATCAGCTTAATTATTGTTTGTTTTAGATTCCATCATTTTGGCTTCTGGGCTTTGTACATTTTTTTTCCCCAACAAGTCAGCAAGCCCCTTGAGCATGGAACAATGGTTGTTGGGTTTTTTTGGGTTTTTTTGAGAGTGACATTTTAGTAGAGATCAAAGTCATCTGGAAAACAGCTAGCTCCCTTTCCCATTTCCAATCATAGACTAAATGCAATGTCTTCTGTTCTAAGATCCCTCCACCCCCTCCTTCTTCTCCTTCTTCCCTTCCCACCCCAATCAAAGAGTCCTGAAAGCTTATTGGATGTTACTCTCAAATCCAGAGAAGATGTACTGGTGCAAAGAAATGAGACAAATTGCATGTTCTGAGCCTGTTTAGAAGTTATTCCTTCCTTCTGTGTTAATAGGTCCTATTAACTATGGACCTTAGTTTCTCATTTCTGAAAGCAAGACTTTGAATTGTAGTTGAAATAATTAGAAGTAGTTGAAATGATTCTATAACATTTTCTGAAAAAAATGTGTTGCCCTTGTATGTAATCTAAGTTTTATTGACATTTCCATATTAAAGAAAATTCCATATGATTGAAATGTTTTCCAAATACTTCCAAATACAAAGTATTTGGCTATGTTGTTTAAATGTATGTTCATTAAGGCTATGTTGTTAAAATCATAATATCAATAAAATGACAACACAAATGACAACAATTTTAATTTCAGTTTTTACCAAAAAATATGCAAAGAATGACATTAAACAGCTTCATTCATTCAAACATTATTGTCAGCATATGTTTGAGCATATACAATGTCTCTTGGGGTAGTTTCTGGGGGAGGGTCAATGCAACAGTTGAGTTTAGAAATAAATAAATAAAACAATACCCTACTGAAAGAAAGGGGATAACACTCTATATATTGGCCAAAGTTCTGTGGTTTTCTCTCTAAAAATCAGGGCTAGGCTCTTAAGAGTTATACCTTAGATATTGGCAAATGTGACAAATCAAGACTAGATTTACTGTTTTGTTGATTATCTAGAGTTAAGAAAGTAATGATGAAAATGTTAATAATAGATATTAAACTTAACTCTTTGTTGGGTTTATGTGTAGTATGTGTGTATTTTTCCCTAGAGAGTTGGTTGTTAAACATTACCAGCACACTCCTGATTTATAGGTGAGATTGTGTTTATAGGATCATGGAATTTAAAGCTGGACAGGACCAACATGACACTAAAATCCAATCCTTTTATTTTAAGGAAAATAAATAAAAAAATTTCCTAGACTCCAGGACCATTCTTCAATAACTAATCACTTCAATAGAGAAGCTAATATTCATTTCTGCATAAGTCACATTGTGCTGTTATGTCAAAAAATGAGTACATTTAATGTCTAAACCCAACAAGATTATCATCTGAAACTATTTCTAATTTTTTCCCTTCTTCACCTAGGTACCAAAGGTGCTTTGGAAGGGCAGCTTAGGATAGGAGTGCTGGGCCTGGAGTAAAGAAGACTCCTTTAACTGGCTTCAAACATCTACTAAGTTGTATGATCATGGGCAAGTCATTTAACCTTGTTTGCCTCAGTTTCCTCATTTGTAAAATGAGCTGGAAAAGGAAATGGCAAATCACTCCAGTATCTTTGTCAAGAAAACCCTAAAAGGGGTCAAGAAGAGTTGAATGTGGCTGACACAAGTAAACAACAACAAAGATGTTTTGGGCTAACTTATGAAATGATACTAATGTTACTCATAGCTAAGGAAAAAGTTGAAAAAGACAAGATCATCATCACTGATCACAAAATAGAAAATTTTGATTACATCAAATTGAAAAGATTTTGTACAAACAGACAAGATTGGAAGGGAAGCAATAAACTGGGAAAACATTTTTACAGTCAAAGGTTCTGATAAAGGCCAAATATATAGAGAATTGACTCTAATTTATAAGAAATCAAGCCATTCTCCAATTGATAAATGGTCAAAGGATATGAACAGACAATTCTCAGACGAAGAAATTGAAACTATTTCTAGCTATATGAAAAGATGCTCCGAGTCATTATTAATCAGAGAAATGCAAATTAAGACAACTCTGAGATACCACTACATACCTGTCAAATTGGCTAGAATGACAGGGAAAGATAATGCGGAATGTTGGAGGGGATGTGGAAAAACTGGGACACTGATACTTTGTTGGTGGAATTGTGAACACATCCAGCCATTCTGGAGAGCAATTTGAAACTATGCTCAAAAAGTTATCAAACTGTGCATACCCTTTGATCCAGCAATTGTTACTACTGGGCTTATGTCCAAAAGAAAGCCTAAAGAAGGGAAAGAGGCCTGTATATGCAAGAATGTTTGTGTCAGCCCTCTTTGTAGTGGCCAGAAACTGGAAACTGAGTGGATGCCTATCAATTGGAAAATGGCTGAATAAATTGTGGTATATGAATATTATGGAATATTATTGTTCTATAAGAAATGACCAGCAGGAAGATTTCAGAAAGTCCTGGAGAGAGACTTATATAAACTGATGCTGAGTGAAATGAGCAGGACCAGGAGATCATTATATATTTCAACAACAATATTATATGATGATCAATTCTGATGGCCGTGGCCCTCTTCAACAATGAGATGAACTAAATCAGTTCCATTTGTTCAACAATGAATAGAAACACCTACACCCAGCGAAAGAACTCTGGGAAATGAGTGTGTACACTACATAGTACTTGCAATCCCTCTGTTTTTGTCTATTTGCATTTTTTATTTCCTTCACTGATTAATTGTACATTATTTCAAAGCCCGATTCTTTTTGTACAGCAAAATAACTGTTTGGACATGTATACATATATTGTATTTAATTTATACTTTAACATATTTAACATGTATTGGTCAACCTGCTATCTGGGGGAGCAGGTGGGGGAAAGGAGGGGAAAAGTTGGAACAAAAGGTTTTGCAATTGTCAATGCTGAAAAATTACTCATGCATATATCTTGTAAATAAAAAGCTATAATAAAAAGAAAAAAATGGAATGTATGTATGTTGTATGGGATGTATGTTGGAAAATATCTTTGCATATATTTTGAAAAAAATTAAAAAGCTATTATTACAAAAAAGGAAAAAGACAAGATCATGATGACATGTTGATTATATCCTAGGGAAATGTTCTTATGATTTTTTTTAAGAAATAAGAAAAAGCATTGAAAAGGAGTCAGTATTATATAATCAATCAACAAGCATCTATTAAGTTCCTACTATCTGCTAGGAAAGTTAAAATATATATATATATATATACTTTAGATATATACAAATCTTTTTATAAGATAATTACAAGGGAATTTCAGTGGAGAGGTACTAAGAACAGGGATCAAGAAAAGTCTCATATGATAAGTGGTATCTAAGCAGAGATTTGCAGGAAACTAGAGTTTCAAAGAGATGTAGCTCTGTAGGGAATGCATTTTAGTCATAGAAGGATGACCTCTGCAAAGATATGGAGATAGATGGAATGTTGTGTGAGGTGAGTAGTAATCAGGAGTTTGGCTGGAATAGAGACTATATGAAAGGGAGTAACTGTATAATAAAACTGAAGAGGTAGATTAGAGCCAACTTGGGACAGTTTTAAACGTCAAATGGAAGAATTTATATTTGATCCAGTAGAAAAAACATTCTTGGAGTCAAAGGATTAAAGATTTGGATATGGAAAAGGTCTCAGAGTTCACCAAATGAGAGGATTTGAAATGAGTTGCCCAAAGTCAAAGATTTAGTGAGTATTATACATAGAATTTCATTATAGGTTCTCTGACTTCAGAGATAGTGCTCTTTCCATAGTAATATCCCACCCAGAAGATTTTAGTTAGAATCTCTACTTTTGCACTAACCAGCTGGGTAACTCTGGGCAAATAATTACATCTTTCTGGGTCCATTTCATCATCTATAAAACAGGAAGTTGGTTCTAAGAGGCCTCTGCCATCTCTTCTAGATATATAAATATACACATAAGATAACTATCTAAAGTTCTATCCAGAACTTTTTAAAAGTCCCAAAACTATAAATCTATGAACTTTTTCTGAACTTAAATTAATTTCAAAATAGCTCCCTAACTCCTCAGAAGCAATCCTCAGAAATCCTAGTTGTTCACTTCCAAGGAAAGATTTCCCATCCTAAATCACACTCACAGTGGAAAAGATGCATGTGGATCTTTCATGCCTTCTTCAAACATTTGATTAACTTAGGATTTGGGAACTTTTATGTTTTACTGCTTTGAAGGAAAACTTCCAGGATTCTTTTCAGCATCAGTTAAGTAGGAGGAGATATGTGTACTCCAATTTTAAAACTTATCAGATTTCTACTTCTGAACATAATATTTGATGTCTGTGCAGATCACAATTTGTCTGGGAAGCCATTTTAAAAAATGTTTGAAGTGACATGACAAAGTTATTTTACCTGAACGGGATATTTTGGCTCCTTGGGTTCCAGTTACAGACTATTAGCCAAGAAAGCATGTTGAGATGTAAGCTGCCTAAGGAAGTTGTGCTATGACAGGAAAAAAAAAGCCCCATTAAAAATGCTTGGAGTGACAATAAATAGAATTCCTTTTTGGGCATAGCTCTTTAATTTGATGTGCAAGAAACAATTGTAACACAGATAACTGAACTAATGAGAAAAAGAAACCTCTGGTGTGCATGGAAATGAGGTACAAAAGAATAAAAAAGGACATTTATGAAAGTATAAGTTAATATCTAAGGGACATTGAGACAATTAAAAAAAAACAATACTGATAGACTTTGGCTCATCCCTACTCTGAGCTTGTCCCACTCAGAAAGAAGTCCCCATGTAAAGAATATTGATTACCATGTACCTTGCAAAAGGGAGCATGAGTTTGACAAAGAAGTCATAGTAACTTATATATTTCATAAATTTAATAAAATAAATTTTCTGTACTTGACAGATTTCTCCTCTACTTTTCCCAACCCATCAAAACTGTGCTGACTTCATTTCTCTTCATACCCAGTCTTAAACCCATAAATGATCAGCCACTTCAATAATCTCCTGTCTTTCACCCTTGTTCCTTGTTTTCTTCATTTCCCTCTCATTTTTCCTATTCTAACTCCTAGCTATGGATAGCTCAGACCTTAAATCTCAGACCTCAGTCTCTTAAATGCTTAGATGTTACTAAAGGAAATCAATGGAATTGTGATGACCATATCCCCAATAATTTCATGCTATCTAATCTCAAATGATTCATCAGTGCTACATGAAAATCCTTTGTTGGGGCAATTGTATTGTGTAGTACTGGCCTTGACGTCAAGAAAACCTGAGCTCAAATCTAACCACAGATATTTAAAGTTTCCTTGCTGGGCAAGTTACTTAAATCCAATTGTTTCACCAAAAGTAAAAATCCTTTGCTTCATCTCTTATTGTCTCTCTGTTGTGTGGAATATGCTGTTCTCCAAAGCAGCTGTTCTAAACCTTTGGTTTTCTCATAGTCTTAGCTTCAATGTCCTAAACTCACAACAGATGACTTCACCTCCTATTTTCCAATGACTGCTAAAGCCATCCTACTCCTCTAACTTTCTGTGTATCTACATTCAACCTCTTCTCCTTTTCTCTAATCTCAGATGAAAGAGCCTCTCTTGCCAACTAACTAATGTGGTACAGTAGAGAGAGGAATTAAATCTTGGCTCTGGTCATTTCTCTGTGACTTTGGGTAAAACACTGAGATCTCTCTAGGTATCAGCTTTTTCATCTGATAAAATTGAAGGGGTGTGATTTTCTTTCTAGCTCTAAAATTGGGATCTTATACCTTTGATACCATCTCTCTTATGACTACTGTTTCACTAGTCAGTCCAACTTATACATCTTGTTTCTTTCTATTAACACTTTTGTCTCAGCATACAAATCCTACTATTTGGAATAATAAAAAGCAAAGGCATAATTTCTCTCTCTGTCTCTGCTGTCTCTCTGCACATTACTTTATAAAGAGTAATAACATGAAACATCTTAAAGAGGGCAGGAATCCTGTACAATGTTAGATGATGATCTTCTGAAACTTCAGTATTCAAATTGATAGCCTTTCTCCTGACTTTGATTCTCAAGTTTCTCAACATCTTTAAGTCCCATGACTTCCATCTTCATAGAACTTTTAGCTACCTGCCATGATAGTTATACTTTAGACTTATACCTTATACTTCACTATCATTCAAAACTGTCACCTCCAAGATTCAGACTTCCAAAATTCCTTTCTGTCTACTATCTCCTGTCTTTCCATGTTCAGTCATGTCTAATTATGAATGACCCCATTTGAGGTTGGCAAAAATCTTGGAGTAGTTTTGTAACATTTTAAAGACAAGGAAACTGAGGCAAACAAGGTTAAGTAATTTGATTCACACCACACAACTAGTAGGCATCTGAGGCTGAATTTGAACTCAAAAAGTTCAAATTCAAGTTTTGCTCTAGAGTCCAGGCCTGGCATTCTATCTACTATACCACTTAACTTGTTGTCCTATTTCTTCCATAATCATTCCTCCTTTCACCTCTCTAATCTCTTTCTGCTATCTGCACACATCATCTCTCCTTGTATGGACTTCATTTACATTCCTTCATAATATTTCTCCTTGGAAAAACAATTGAGCAATGCAGTCTTTTCTACCTTTGACCTAATTCTATTCATATAATTCTAAATCCTTAATATTAAGTAACTTCCATCATAAATTTTCTCTGCTCTTCTTCTCAAAACCAGGTAAGGAAGTCAGCAAATTATGCTAAATCCAGTATAATGAATGAATGAAAGAGCATTTATTAAATACTTACTTTAACCTCCACTATGCTTCTCTTGATGCAAGTCAATCCTTTTAGTTACCCTATTAACTATGAATCACATTTCTTTTTTTTCATTTTTAAAATAACAGCTTTTTATTTTCAAAATTTCGCAGATAGGTTTCAACATTTACCCTTGCAAAAACTTTCTGTTGCAGATTTTTCTCCCTCGCTTCCCTCACCCCCTTTCCTAGACAGCAAATAATTCAATAATCCAAATGTGTATCATATTTTTGTAGCAATTTTCAATTTTCTCATTTTTTAACTCTAATCTTTTAGAAAAAAAAATTTCTCCTGGACTGTGAAATCTCTTCAAGTTTTCTTCCCTTTTCTTCTATTCTCCTTTACTGTCAAAATTCTGGACAGAACAGTTTATACTTACTTCTACTTGCTTACTACGCAGTCATTAAATTCCCTGCAACATACTCCTTTCCCATTTCTCAACTGAAAACATTGTCCAATGATTTCCTAATTACAAAATACCATAGCTTTTTCTAAGTCTTCCTCTTTGAACTCTCTGCAGCATTTAACCATGTTGATCATCCCATATTTCTGAATATACTTTTCTCCTGTGGCTTTAGTGATATCTCACTCTCTTGGTTCTCTTCCCACTTTTCTGACCACTCCTTCTTTGCCTTCTCTGCTGACTTCTTATTTGTGCTGACTTTGCATGCCTCAGGTCTCAGGTCTCTCTATGGTCTCTCTCCTTTAACAAATTCATTCATCCCCAAGGCATCTCTATGAATTACTATCTAATCTCTACTCCATCTCCAACCTCTTTGGAGTTTTAATTCTGCAGTTTCAGTTGTCTTTTGAACTTTTCTTTTAAAATAGAATTCAACTGTATTTTAAATCATCACCTGAAATATTTACATATAGCTGACATAGTAGCCTTCAAAAGTAAGGTTTTCTCCAGTGATTTTAAATTCTCCTGCTAGAATGGATTTGTTTTAAACCTTGACATTTCATATTCCACAAATAGAAATTCCATAAGTTTGGATATGAATTAGACTTTTAATCAAAAAACACTTTTCAATGCAAAAAAGCTTTTAGTAATAATGTTTTATTCCAGATGTTCCCTCCAAAATTAGAAAGTTGATGCATATGTTGTTTAATAACTAGTTTGTAATAGCTATTATTAACTTCCTGAATTGCTTACCAATTTCCTCAGAGATTTCGGCTGTGGTAGGTTTTTTCATTTAATATTTCCATTATAGTTCAAAAATAGATGTAAATGTTAATTAAGCATTTGCTTAAAGGAATAGGGATTGGACCCATGTTGTTATTAGTCTGAAGAGCTCCTGGTGAGTAACTTTTGCTACCCATATAGTCTTCCTTCAAACTAAAAGTCTTAGAAAATTGCCTAGATCAATGATAGGTTACTGTAGAGGATGGAACTCTGGAGAAATATACTTGAAAGAAGTATACATGAAACAAGGTGTTAACTCAATGGAATTGATGAGATGATTGTTCTCTAGTTCACATATATACTTAGTACTTAACATGGTGATGTAATGGTTCTCTAAGTTAACACATAATCAGTATGCTGTAATGATGTAATTACAATAAGGTATATAAGGGCTAACAAGGACAGGAAGACAGACATTCTATCTTTGACTATCCTCATGGTGGCTCTCCAGCCTCCTGCACTGTGGGGGAGACTGGTTCAGACTTTGGAAGGAGACAATAAAGACTTTGG
The DNA here is from genome assembly GCF_016432865.1 of Antechinus flavipes. NCBI lineage: Eukaryota > Metazoa > Chordata > Mammalia > Dasyuromorphia > Dasyuridae > Antechinus > Antechinus flavipes. The sequence goes on along the minus strand of NC_067398.1, from coordinate 283,860,656 downwards.
ACTTCATTCCTGACTATTCTCATGGTGATTATTCTGCTGAGACCAAGACTGGTCCTGAAGCCATTCAGAAAGCTAGCCTAGACATTACAGATGACTTTTCCAGGGTCATAAAGCCTGCATTAGGAAGTGGCAGGACTTAGATTTTTGAGGCTCTGAAACTGATTCTTCAACTGCTGCATTATACTACCTCTCATTTCTTTAAAAGTTTTGTGACAAAACATTCTGAGACAAACTTTCTGCATAATTTAATAATTTTATTTTAAAAGGCCAGTATATTATTAATAAAAAGATGATCATTTGGCCATCTCTCTTAGCCAAAAGACCTCTAATTGTGGTAAGTTCACAGTTTATATGTCTTTCAAATAGAGACACAGAGAGAAAGGAGGAAGGGAAGAAGGAAGAGAAGAATGAAGAGAAAGAGAGAGAGAGAGAGATGGAGATAGACACAGAGACAAAGAGAGAGACAGAGACAGGCAGACAGACAGACAGAAATACAGAAAGAAAGTGAAAACAGACTGGAAGCTGGAGACTATAGGGGAATCTGGCTTCTAAACATACCTCTGATTTCTAGCTTATCAAGATTTCATCTTGCATCCATCTAAAGAGCTCATTCACTCTTTGTATTTTCTGGCATATCATAATCTATATGACTGATTTTTGTTTTCTATCTCCTTGGATAAATAAGTATACTCATTATTAACCCTTAGTGATGAGTTTCTTTTATTATAATTTGTCTTTGATGGGAAGGAGATAAGTTTAAAAATGTATTAGATTGTTGTTTTTCTTTTTCTTTTTGTTGCTAATCTTTAGTGGGAAGGAGTTAGGACTGTGAATGCAAACTTGAAATGTTTCACACAGAATAAGTGCTCAATGAATGTTTGCTGAACAAGTGATAATTAATAAGGCATTTTGTTAAGTATTTATCATGTGGTAGAAACTGTGCCAAGCGTCAGAGATATATAGACAAGCAAACAAAAGTCTTTGCCCTTGATGAGCTTATAGTCTAATGGGAGGTGACAATCCATAAAGAGAATAAGAAAAGGGATGGGTTATAGTTTGGTAATGGCTGGAAGATGATGTGGAGGTCATGTCTTAGGCAAGATAAGGGAAAAGCTCAACTATGAAAGCCCAGAGTCCTAGAGGAAGACTCCATGTTTAAGTGGGAGAAAGAGGAGGATGCAGAGACTTGCATTGCTATCTCTGAAATAATAAAGAAACAAGAAGGCAGATACACAGCTGTGACAGATAGTTCTTTTGAAGATAATCATGAAAAAAATGGAGACATGGACACATTATATAGGAGGAAGGATATCTACACTGCTGGTTGGGGCATTAAGATAATCATGAAAAAAAATGGAGACATGGACACATTATATAGGAGGAAGGATATCTACACTGCTAGTTGGGGCATTAAGCCAGAGGAAATCACAAATCAGTCAGAAACGTTGCTTTTTTTTTTTTTTTTTTAGCTTTCTGGTTAAAGAAATGCTTTCTTTCTGTGTTATGTTGAGGGGAAAAAACTTTCAAAAAAGAAAACTTGCAAAAGAAATCTGTAACTTGAATATGAAAGAAAGAAATCTAAGATGTTAAAATTCTGATAATATTTGATAAATCCAGTTTACTTCTAATTCTCTGAAGCTCTGAGAGAATTCTTTGGGGGCCAGTGCCCCACAAATAAACATGCCATTAATTTCCCATTTGTCTCAGTAGTGCCTTAAATTCTATTCAGTCTTTAAATGAGAAAAGGCCATTAACTAGGCTACAGTAGAAGATAAATTGCATCAAGTGAGATCTACTGGAAAGAGAGAAGGCACCCAATAATGTGGATTGGTTAATTCCCTGAATCATATAAAGAATACTTTAATATAAAAATTTTAAACTACACATTTAAGAAAATCTATGGCACTGTCTATATTGGCAAAAAAAAATTACACACTTATTCAGTGACCTTGCCACATAAATTAATCACCTGCATGGATCATTCAGATAAAAAGATATCTGAATCAGTTTCCTTAACTTTCCATGCTACATCAGTTGTGTAGATGTAGCCTCAAAGTCACTCTAATTATCATTGGCAATTACTATAAGGTAATCTTGCACTCTACATAAACAATAAGCATCTGCTCTGGAACAGTGTGGTGACAACGACTTAGTAGGTGATCAATAAACATGAACTGGTAATGATAACTTAAAATGAAACTCTTATAGTAATAGAAAGGTCATGTTCAATTAAGATCCAGCTTCATTCCTATTTCTTCAACTACCTTCGCTAGAATAAATACTGAATAAATAATGAATACAAATAATTTTCATTAATTCTCAGCAGATCCCAAAATAACTTTGGGGACCTCAATAGCACAGAATTCCTATATAAAGTCTCAAATTGTTCAGTTATCCATAATCATCCATCCAAGACAGCTTGCTTTCTTCCCTGTGTTGCTCTCCTTTACCCTATCTCAACTAGCATGCTTCCAGACCATACTTGAAACTATGCCATCCTTTCTGATGGAGTTAACATATTCAGCTTTGGAACTTGATTCTAGATCTAAGCTGCCTTGAGAATGAGTGAGTATTAGAGAAATTCATCACTCATATTAAAATTGTGATAAATTAGAAGAATATCAAGAATCCTAAATTTTAGAAGAGATTATTCCTATTATTTTTTTTAATTATAGCTTTTTATTTACAAGATATATGCATGGGTAATTTTTCTGCATTGACAGTTGCAAAACCTTTTGTTCCAATTTTTCCCCTCCTTCCCCCCACTTCCTCCCCCAGATGGTAGGTAGACCAATATATGTAAACTATGTTAAAGTATATATTAAATACAATATATGTATACATGTCCATAGTTATTTTGCTGCACAAGAAGAATCAGACTTTGAAATCAGACTGTGAAGGAAATAAAAAATCAGGCAGACAAAAATAGAGGATTGGGAATTCTACGTAGTGGTTTACACTCATTAGAAAAAATTATTTCAAAAAATTCAGAGGAAGGAAAAATAGGAATCCTTGCACTAAAGTTCTACAGGGAAAATTGTAAACAAGGAGACATGGAAGTTTTTAAGAATCAAGTTCTGAAGACATAAAGAAACACAATTCTAATAAGATGAAGAAGAAATTGAAGTAGTTATATAGGAAACTCAACAAGTAGTTGATATTTTAAAAACACAGAATATGAAAGATATTATAAGAAATGGAAATAAATACAAGGGAAAGTTCTTGAAAAATAAGGTTAAGATAATAACTAAAGCTCAGATAATAACTAAAACTAAAAAAACAAATAAAACTAAAGATAAAAACTAAGTTCAAACTACTAAGAAAAGCTAAAAATAACCCAAAATGGTGTAATTTATTTTTAAAGCAATGAAAGAGAAAAAAGACCCATAGAAATCTAACAAATAAAAGACATCAATATATATAGATCATGATATAGAGGGATATTTTTTGGACTAGAGTAGGAGGAGTGGAAAGGAAGGACTGAAGTTTCTTTTAACCATGAGTTTCAATGATTCCATTTTTTTCATTTTGCCATATGAACTTTTGGAACTTATTTAACTCAAGAATTTGGTGCAAGACTTTACTGTCAAATTCAATTTCATATGTAAAATACACATATGTATATATATATATATATATATATATATATGTATGTATTGTTTAATAAAGCTATTTCTATAACCATATATGTCCATATAAAGACTCTTTTTGTGTCTCTGTCTCCATCTCTCCATCCCAATAAAGCCTGTTCCAATGCTTCATTGTACCACGGAAGTGATTGATCTTCAGTTCTTGGAGGCTAGGCCAACTTGTACAGATTCTTTCATTTTCAGAATGGCTTTTGCTTTAGACCAACTTAGTTCAGTATAGAGAAACTCATCAACATTAGATTTACCACTCAGTATTAAATCTTTGGTGCTGAGAGTATCTAGTCCTGCAAATATTACAGTGCTTCCTCAAGATTTTTTAAAAGAAGTCAGTTTAACAATCTATATAGGGGGAAAAAAACCAGCTAGATTCATGAAAAATGCCTGTAGTCCAGATATTAAAATGAATGAGTAGTCCATTGAATTAACATATTGGCATAACATATGGGAAAAGCACTGAAAACAAACAATGACGGGAGTCCCACTGACTAAAAGGAAAAGAACAGGCTGGTATGCTTTGGGGGATATGCACAATACATTCGAATATCCCAATATGCATTCCAGCACAAAAACCATTTTTTTACACAAATATTTCTTAGTGATGCCTTATGGCTGCAAATTTTGGGAAACCATATCTCTTAAAAAACTTAAGTTCTGGGTGATCCAAAGAGCAATGGAGAAACTCATGATGGCTACAAGTAGACTGCAAGATATTCACAATGAAGATCCACATTAATATGTAGCCTAATATAAGCCTATTTCATCACTATCATATACCTTAGATGATGATTGGAAAAAGAGACTGACAGTAAGGATAAGAGTTAGAAGAGAGGCTAAGTATTCCATGGGAACCCATACAATGTAAGAAGAACTAGAGGAAGATTTCCAGCAATTTGAGTAAATCCTTTGTGGATGATATGTGAGAGAACACGAATAAAAATTTGCACAGAATGTGAAGATTGATAGCCATATTGGTAAGATCAAAGATTCATTGAGGCACTAACTGGGCCCACAATGAAATCAATGCAGTAGTCTAAGAGGCAGTAATGAGAAAGAAGTGTGGCTAGTATTCTATACCATGCTTCCAATGGTATCTTGGGCAGAGATAAACAAAAATTTCTCTAGTGTTGCTGTTCCCTGTGGAGAGGGCATCCTAACCCACTTTGTGCTATCTTCTTCCATTGTTCCAAGGTTGTTCCAACCACTGCTCTGAGTTCCTCTATGACTCATCTCACTTACTGACATTTTTTACTCTATGAACACCAGCTTGACTGATGTGACATTGTTTATTCTTTTAGATCATGACTATAATCCTCTATTCTACCCCTATGCCTATACTTATCCCCATGAGTTTTTTCTGCTTCAGATCATATTACTTGCCCTTAGTCATTGGCCCCTGTTGGTGTCACTCCTATAAGAAAAGCAAGTGTCTGACATATTAATATAAAGTGGAATTTGCATACTCTCCCAGATTGATTTTTAACTGATTTTTTTAAGTAGGTAAAAGAGACCATTCCCTGCCTCATTTCTTTTCTTTTTCTTTTTTATTATTATTATAACTTTTTATTGACAGAGCCCATGCCTGGGTAATTTTTTTTTTACAACATTATCCCTTGCTCTCACTTCTGTTCCGACTTTTCCTCTCCCTCCCTTCACTCCCTCCCCAAGATGGCAAGCAGTCCTATACAAGTTAAATATGTCACACTGTATCCTAGATACAATATATGTGTGCAGAACCAAAAAGCTCTCTTGTTGCACAGGAAGAATTGAATTCATAAGGTAAAAATAACTTGGGAAGAAAAACAAAAATGCAAGCAGTTTAGATTCATTTCCCAGTGTTCTTTCTTTGGGTATAGCTGCTTCTGTCCAGCCTTGATCAATTGAAACTCTGCCTCATTTCTTACCTAGCCTTAATCACTGGTTGAGTTTTGACTCAGTTAAAGATCTTAGCTTAAGAAGACCAAGGTCTCCCACTGCATCCAGTGCCACCTCTAGTCATCCTGATCTGTAGCTTGCCAGATGGTTCTGGAAGAGAAAGTGAGGTTAATGATTTTGTACAGCCCTCCCTAATTTAAATTCAATTCACTTGCATGTCATGACATCACCTCTCTGATATCATTGACCGCTTTAAGAATGAAGGACAAAGGGGCAGCTAGGTGGTGCAGTGGATAGAGCACCAGCCCTGAAGTCAGGAAGATCTGAGTTCAAATCTGGCCTCTCAGACACTTAATACTGCCTAGCTGTGTGACTCTGGGCAAGTCACTTAACCCAATTGCCTCAGCAAAAAAAAAAAAAAAAAAAGAAAGAAAAGAAAAGAAAAGAAAAATATGGAAAGACTTGGACTTAGGAAGGAAGATGTTATTTACCTTTAGAGAAACGAAGGACAAATAAACATAGTACAAATTTATATAGATTTATATAAATGTATATACATATAGGTATACACAATTATGGATATTTATATACATGTTTATATGTGTATATATGTATATATATGTGAATATATCTGCATTTAATTATAGACTTCTTGGGGGATAGGGAGAGAGGGAAAAATAAAGTTAAAAGTATACAACAGAGAACAACCAAAAAACCCTTTGAGAAAGCAATAATGAGCAATTCTAAACACATTGTGTAGCATTTATTATATAAGCTTCCTTAAAATGGAAATTTCTTGCTTTGTATTTTGAATCCTCTCATACCAGAATATGTGTATGTGGCAAAGTTTTTCTTTTCTATTTTGTATTTAAGTTTTATATAAATAAATTATTTTTTAAAAGAATAATTAAAAGCATAAAATAATAAGATAGAAGAAAACCAATGTCAGACCTTATGGTCTTATAGCATAGAAAAAAGAAATTTGAATTTATAATGACAAGTCTCTCCAAAGAAGCAAAAGAGAGAAATTATTTTAAAAAACAGATATTTTGATATGAAGGACACTCTTGAAAAAAGAAAATTATATGAATGCATGATTTCTACTAGCCCTATAATCAAGAGGCTCTGAGTTCAAATCTGGCCTCAGATACTTGACAATATCATTAATAAATTTTACTTCCAAAATTTTAAATAAAATCTTGGCAAAAAGACTACAGCAATTTATTTTTTTTTAAGTATTCATCATATCCAAATTAAATTTGTTCCAGGAATACAGTTTGAACATTAGAGAAATGATTAACTCAGCCATATTTAAAAATAAAAAAAATCTAAGATGATTGAATTATTCACCTCAATAAGGTATATATAGTATATAATATATAAAAATAAAGTATAATATGCTCTATACTTTAAAATCCTTAAAATATTGATGTAGAAGAATCTTTTTAGTGTTATTAAAAAAGTATCCAACACCAAAGCAAGCATTATATGCAATGGAGATAGCCTTCTTAATAAATACACAAGTAAAATAAGTATGTTCCCTTTCTCAGATATTACTTGATATAATTCTAGAAATGTTAGTAACAGCAACATTACTAGATAAAAGAATAAAATTAAAAGCATGATGGGCAAAATGATCTCTTTTTGCTGACGATACAGTGGTTTACTTAGAAAATCCAAGAAAATTCTCAAAGAAACTGAAATAATAATTTCAATAAAGTTGTAAGACAAACCCATAAAATAAATTCCACATTTATATAACAATAACACAATTCAGGAAGTAAAAATGGAAAGGGAAGTGTCCTTCAAAATAACTACAAAATGAACAAAATACTTGGGAACCCAGCTACCAAAGGATATTCAATATCTGTTTCAATACAATAACAAACTGCTTTTTAAAAATGACATAAAGAATGGAAAAATATTCAGCATTCATGTTTAGCTCCTACAAATATGATGAAATGACAATATTACTAAGGTTAATTTAAATGTTTAATGTTACACCAATGAAACTATCAAAAGAATACTTTATAAAGCTTGATAAATAGCTACAAAATCAATTTTAATTATACCAAGGGAATAATGAAAAAATGGGAATAAAAGGAAAATAATCCTTCCAGACTCTAAACCATATTACAAAGTAGAAGAACTTGAAACAAGGTGATAACTCAATGGAATTGATGGAAGCAATGCTTGTGTGCTTAGGTTTGTACCTTTAAGAGTTTATACATTAGAGTTTTAGAGCTCATACCTTTGAAAGTTCACACATTAGCTCACACATTAGTTCACACATTTGGGAGGTTTCAGGGTTCAGTATGAGATAGCCAAATACACACCTCCCATAATCCCACTCTCAAAGGAGGAGTCAACCTTTGAGTTTACACCTCTAAAGGAGTATAAAAACAGCTGAGCTCAGTCAGGAGAGTTCAGTTGAAAAGATTGAGAGGGGAGAATTGAGAAACCAGGCATTGGAGTTCAGCTGGAGGCAGAAGCTGGTAGAGAAGCTGCAAGAGCTCTTGGAACCAAGGAGGAAAAGAGGCCTTTAAAAAAGCTAACTGGCCCCAAGGAAAGAGATAAGACTTGGAAGGAGAAAATAAACGTTTGGATTTTATCAGCTGGCTGCATTTGAAGTGATTATTACTCTGAACTGAAACTAAGGCTGCCTCCAGAAAACCTCCCCAAGAAACCTGCTCCCAGAGAACCATCATATTACAAAAAAGAAGAGAACACCACATTTATATATAATAACCATAACTCTATGAAGTGAAACAACTTTGAAAGACTTTAAAAATCTCAAAAAATCTCTATCATGTAGTGGGTCCATCAACAATGATCCATCAACATTTCCAGAGGATCAATGATAAAGCATGCTTTCTACTCCTGACAGAGAGGAGATGGGCTCAAGATGCAAAATAGGACATACATTTTTTGATTACACAAATATGTGAATTTGTTTTTCTTGACTTCGTATTTCAACTGAGGGGTCAGTAGAAATGGATAATGATAGGATTGCAAAGAATAATATAAACTGAAGCATTTTTTAAATCATGAAAGAGAAAAGATTGTTGGAAATACAGACAAACAGGACTGTTTTGAAAAATACATGTTAAATTTATTATTTACTTTAAGGAAAAGCAATCTGTAAAGATTTATTTCATGAATAAACCTCTTTCTGTTCTTTTTTTATGTAAGTTTGTTTTATTTAGCATTGAAGTTCATAATAAAACATATCTTCATATAAGTGAAACTATATATGCATATATATTACACACATATACATACATACATACATACTTTTAGTGATACTCTTGAAAAGTGCCATTATGGGGCCTCATGGACCTGGGCTAAGTTCATTTCCAATTAAAAGTATATCTAAGAAGTTTAATTTGAAAGGTAACTGTACAAGATCCATTTGTGCTTGTTTCTTCATATTATATCTTGTATTTCAGCAGAACTAATCCCAGATCTTGGCTGAAATCCCCCTCACCAGATGCTGGTCCTTTATACTTTTGCTATGTGCTGCCTTTGCCTATCTCTTTATATTTTGAATTATTTTGTACTCAGATTTAATATTCTGCATTCTCTTAGTTTACTTATAAACTTTAAAACCTCATGTTCTTTTTAAGGCATCAATCAATAAACAGATAGACCCGCTTAACAACAAAGCAGTTTTTTTTTTTAAATTTTACATATGCATCAGAAACTATTTGGAGGCCAGAATTCTTTTGCTTTAAATAGTTGGCTAAAAGTAACCTATATTTAATTGATTATATTTTGTGTGGTCCTCCTAATAAAGCCCTACTACTCTATGACTCTATCATAGAGCTAACTCTGTTTTCAAAAGTTATGCCAAGGGAGTACAAGCTTAGGCAGTTTCCACCAAAGAGTTTTAAACATAGGCCCAGAAATGGTTGCCATATCTGGAGTTAGAAAACAAGAGAAGCTGACTACAGAGAGATTTATCATTAGAAGGCTGACAATCAAATCAAATTATTTTCAGCCACAGTGACTAATGAGCATCACTTGTTAAAGCATAGAAGTGATATTATCTTCACTGGTGGAGGGAATATCTGTAATAATGAAATCAAAGATCTTTTTGGAATGCTCTTATTAATTTCATTGACATGAGAAATCCCTGGTGCAAAGAATTTGTTTAGCAATGCAGATCAGTAACCTGGTTTATAGTCTTAAAAGGACTGCACTTCAGAGTACAGCTCAGAGTACTCAGAGGTTAAATGACTTGGGTCACATAGCCAGTATGTGGAAATAATAGGAGTACTAGGCTTCAAAGTCCAAAGACCTGGGGCCAAGTCTTCACCCTGACATTTACTGTATGATTATGATTAAATCATTTAATCTCTTAATGTTTTAGTTTCCTAATCAGTAAAATGGGAATAATATTCACTTCACAAAACTGTTTTAAAGAAGTACTTAAAAATCCTTTAAGTGCTATTGATAGATGAGTTGTTATTATTTTTTTCTTTTTCTTTTTTTTATTAAAACTTTTTAATTTTCAAAATATAGGTATGGATAATTTTTCAACATTAAGCCTTGCAAAACCTTGTGTTTCAATTTTCCCCATCTTCTCCCCATCCTCTCCCCTCCCCTAGATAGCAAGTAATGTAATATATGTTAAATATAATGAAAACATGTTAAATCCAATATATACATACATATTTGTATAATTATTTTACTGCACAAGAAAAATCAAATCAAAAAGGAAAAAATGTGAAAGAAAATAAAATTCTAGTAAACAAGAACAACAAGAGTGAAAATCCTTTGTTGTGATCCACACTCAGTTCCCACAGTCCTCTCTCTGGGTGTAGATGGTCTCTTCATCACAAGATCATTAGAACTGACCTGGATCATCTCATTATTGAAAAGAGCCAAGTCCAGCAGAATTGATCATCAAATAATTTTCTTGTTGCTATGTAGAATTGTTATTATTATAAGTCATATCACATCAGTCCCTGGCAGATTCCTTATTCCTCCTGTCAGCCACTTCTTAGGGACCAAAGACCATGCCTAAACGTGTTGATTCTTTCTTCCTTTAACTTATTGTCCTGGAGTCTTTCTGCCCAGATTAGTAACTAACACATCCAGCTTACTGTTTCACTTAGATCTTGTCTCCAGACATGTTTCACTTTATTCCTATTCTCTGTCATCTTCTAGACACCCTTCTTATAATTCTTCTCCTCCAGTTCTGGAATCCTGATCCAATCATCTTCAATCTTGAAAGATACATCAATCTTCTGTGGCCCCACTCCTCATCCTGGAAACTTTCCAGACTAAAATTTCCCTCCTTGGCCACCACTACCTTTTGCATGTCATTTCTAGATTTTAGAATATAAGCTTATTGAAAACAAGGGCTAATTTTGCATTTGTATTTGTAGCTCTATAACTTAGTATACTGCTTGACACATAGTAAGTTCTTAATAAATATCTTTTCATTCACTCATTCATTCATTCAACTCTCCAGTGAGGTAAAATATCTGAATTATTAAATATCTGCAGCAAATTTATCTTTCAAAATCAACAGCTGTTACAGGAGCAACATGACAGTGGCTGCTGGAAATCTAATTCTGACCAGCAGAACAGATCCCTTCATGTGAGAAGATGATAACGATACAAGGAGACTGAGAGGCAGTTACATTCTCTGACCTCTCTCCTCTTCCCTTTTGACTCCAATTTATTTCATTCCCAATTCACAAGTAACATCTGCATCAGTAAAGGTTGACTTGCAATTCCTTCTAGTGTGTTATGATTCACAGCTGTGGGAGCTTTAGGAAAACCTACCCACCCCTTAATGGTCCAGTCTCCTTTACAATCTTTCTGGATTTCAAACTTAGGCATGGTCCTTAACAAACAGCATCTCTTCTGTTTAATAATTCCTTTTGTTGATCTCTTTAAGTCATTCATGGAGCATACTGACAGTAGCATAGTACTTGAGTTCAAGAAGACCAGGATTCTAATCTTGCCCCCCCTCTCAGATATAGATAGATAGATATAGATATGGATAGATATAGATAGACAGATACAGATCAATAGCTATAGATATAGATATATAGAGATAGAAAGATATAAGTATCTTTCTATCTATATCTCTATGTCACCCCATATGTCACTTAATACTTCTTAACCTCTATTTTTATCACTTTTAAAACATGAAAGGATCAATGAATTCTAAAGTCCCTTCCAGCTCTAATCCTATGAATCTATGACCCAGTAAGAAAATATAAATGAAAGCACATTGTGACTATAAAACACTATGTCAATATAAGCTATTAATTATTAATATTATTAGTCTCTTTGATATTCAACCTATAGATTTATGGTGATGACCTATTGGGTTTTGAAACCTGAACATCTATCTCCCTTTTTCCAGGGCATATTTAATTTCACTGTTCAAGATTAGAAGAGTATATATAGGAAAGGGGAATAAAGAGTTTGAAATATTAATATTGACAAAGAAAAAGTGCATTTTTTTAAAAAAGTTTTTTATTCAAGATTAAAATCTCTCCTACCCCTTCAATTTCAGATAGAATTTGAATGGGCTACTGGAAAAGAATCCTTTGGTGCATATACTAGTTGCTTCCATGCAGCAGTTAAGCAAAGATGTGTGCTACAGCTCTACTGATATAATTTGCAATTTTGATCCTCAAACAAAGCTGCTATAGTTTGATATTACACTGCATAAATCAAAATTTGTCATTAAATGAAAACAGCCTCTCCATGTTGTTGGAACAAGTCTTAATGTTGAATATTTTGAATCTCAGTAAGCAACTTGTGTTTTGATTAAATCAAAGTCTGTTCAAGTCAACAAATTTGACTTGTTTGTTTATCATCTGGTTTCTATGTCACTCCATTTCATTCTTAACCACATATTGCAGTTGTCTCTAAAAATGTAGGACTTTCAGAGCACAAGAAAATTCTACTTATCTAATTCTATTGACTGCCTCTTATAAAGGCAGGAATATCCACTTAAAATTCCTTTTTTTGAAATGATTTTTGGCAAGGACTTCACAATGCAAGTGTATCCAATTGATTAACTGTCTGTCTTCTGAATACACTAAATGTCTTTACTTATACTGTTTCCATTTTCTAAAACATTCTTCCTTTCCATCTTTGCTTATTGATTGCCTGGCCAGTTTTCATAGCCTAATTCAAATGCCATCTTCTCCAAGAAGTTTTCTATGATCTCACCCACTGATTATGATCTTTCATCTTGCAACTAAGGATTTTCATTAAACCTCTATCACTTGCACTTTCTGTGCAAGAGCATAAAGAATTAGTAGATGCCACTGAATGAATTTGAAAGCCATTATTTCTCAGTAATTCTTTGAAATGTATATTCCAAGTAGAGAATGGACACTGAAGGTGCAATGTTTCTACTGTCCATCCTTATCTCTCATAAAAAGAAAAGAAAATGTCTAAACACAAATTATTAGAGACTTAAAACAAATAAAAGTAAATAAGCAATATTTACATGTTGTTTCCCCCATTAAAATGTAAGATTCTTGAGGTCAGGGACTATTTTTGCTTTACTTTGTATTCTCAGTGTTTAGCATAGTATCTGAAACATAGTAAATACTAACGAAATGATTAACTGAATGACTAATATTAAGTTATGTTGTCCAGCAAGGAAACATTTTGGACAAATGATTCCTTGTGGTCACAGTAATACATGACCCTAAATATATTTAGCCAAGAAAAATTTTTCCAGGGAGTGCTCATTTTGTAATTTCTAAAGAGTAATTTGGCCTGATTTGTTGAGCCTTTCTTGAAGATTATAACAAGGCAGGAAGCAGACTTGTTCTGATAGAGTCCAACTCATTCTATCAAATTTTAAAGGCAAGAAAGATACAGATAAGTAAATACAAGCAATATCTGGGTGCATATTTAAGAAGAAAACATCTATAAGAAAAGATAAAATATCTCATGGTTGTTCTGGAACAGAGATTTTATGTTTACTTTTCTCTCCAATTTTTTATTACTTCAGCAATCTCAACGTGAACTTGGTTTCAGATTTCTCCAACATCTTGGAGACAGTAAGGTGTGCCTTACCTTTGGAGGTATTCCCTAGGGATACCAGGCATTGTTCAGCAATGTGTCCAGTTTATTGGTAAAAACTGCCTACTTTATTTACATTTGAACTCTAGGATTTTTATTAATTGTTATTATAAATAACAGTGTACATTGGTACATTTCATTTGCACATTCTCTTTTTTGGCCAAATTATCAGGATTGCTAAAGACAAACAATGCAAACATAGGAAAACAATTCTCTTAAAGGTAAAGTGAGACAGCTGGCTTTTATCTCATGTATAGTTTATAATAAATTTCAAAAAGTCCAGAGACGTAGAATTTAGCATAACGGATTTTGGGTTGCCTCCTCATTTCACAGAGGAAGAAACTAAGAACCAGAGAGATTAAATGACTTTCCTCCATGGCACAGAAATAACACAACCCAAAGTCAAATCCAGGGCTCTAACTCTAAACACTGTATAATCTCTAGTGTACTGTATCACCTCTTCCCTTATCTCTTCCTTTCCCCCATAATCCCTATCATACATAAAACTTAAGAATATTATTAAGTCCCTACCATATGCCCAACATTGTGAGTATAGAAGAATAAAGAAACAGTCTTCAATGTAGTGATTCAAGGCCATTCCAATGGATGGAAAGTGATGACAAGTGCCATATACTTGTAGAGAGAGAACTATGAAATTGAATATGGATCAAAGCATGGTATTTTCATGTTGTTGTTTGTTTGCTTGTTTTTTCTTTTTTATGTTTTTTCTCTCTTGACCATTTTTTTTCCTTTTTAAATTTTGCACAGCATGGTGAATATGGAAATATGTTTAGAAAAATTTCAAGCTTAATCCACATTGGATTTCTTGTTCTCTTGGGGGAAGAGAGGGAGAAAATTTAGGACTACAAGGTTTTTGCAAAGATGAATTTGAAAACTATCTTTGCATGTATTTGGAAAAATAAAATACTATTAAAATAAAGAAGAAAAAAGAAAAAAAAAAAGGCAAAACAGTCTTCAGGCATTCCCTTTACTTAATTATCTTTTTTATAAAAGAGGGGAGGGAAAAAATAAAAAATAAAAAAATTTAATTAAAGTAAAAACACGCTTCAGGAACTTCTGTTGTTCAGACAATTAAGAATGTCTTTTTTTCATGGTAGTCAGTTTCTGCCAAGAAAATTACCCCCACCTGTGTAGACTGGTGGGGAAAATGGACTCTGGCAGTGATAACGCAGTTATATCTTTAACAAGTACAGCTGAATCAACATCTTGTTCCAGGATGAACTTGTGGATTTAAAGACCAAGAACTACAATGTCCTCATTTGTTAATAATCCTTAAATCATCTTTATATCCCCCCAGTGCCTTACACAATGTTTTGCACAGAGTAGTGACTCAATAAACATTGAATTAACTGAAGTGATTAACTATTGCTTTAATGCAAATGGATTAAACTTTGGGCAAATGTTCTTAGGAAGTATAAAAACATGATTTTCAAACATGTTACAAACTGCCCCAAAATCTATTTATAAAAAATGGGGTAGCCTAGAAATATAAATTAAATTTTCTTTTGCTTTTCTTTGTATCCCACATGTATAACATGGTATCAGATGTTTATGTTCTGGCTTTTATATTGTTTTTGCAGAAATGGGTGTGAGAATATTATTAGCTATTTGGTTTGAGTGATGTGCAGGTAGGTCTTGATTAATACAAATAGTGAATCTTATAAAGTGATTACATTGTTCACATTTTCATTGTAAAAACATGTACATATATAGAACTAATTACCATATTTTACATAATTATGACTTCAAATAATGTGAATATGAACAATGGCTTCTTGGGATTCATCATTCATGCTAAATGAAATCAAGTTGTAGTGGAAAAAATCCTGGTATATTTTTCAGGCCTAGGTTTAAGTCTTGGTTCTATCACTTAGCTATTAGCATAATTTTTAGGTAAGTAACTTCTCAGATCTCTTATTTCTTTTATAAAATGGGGGAGTTGAAGAACAACAACTCAAAGGTTCTTTCCAGCATTAAGATTTCTGATTTGTCAATTGACTTTTTTAAATAATATGGAAATTCTAGGCCATCTTGGAGTGAGCTCAATTAAAATGTTTTCTTTGTATTTTTCTTTATTTGGAAGGGGGAAGCAAGGCCTGGACTTGCAATTTCATTGATATAAGAAACTCCCGGCGACTAAACTTCTTCAAATAATATAAAATTATGTAAATTCAATATTAGCAAATTACAGTCTTAGTGGGTTGCCTAGAGTGCTAAGAAATTAATTAAAAGAAAAAAATTTTAAAGTGTTTTTTCAGCAACAGCAAGATTATACTATGATCAATTCTGATGGATTCTTTTCAATTCTTTTCAACTACAAGGTGATACAGGCCAGTTCCAATGGCCTTGTGATGAAGAGAACCATCTGCACCCAGAGAGAGGACTGTAGAGATTGAGTGTGGATCACAACATATTATTTTCATTTTTTTATTGTTTTTTGCTTACATTTTGTTTTCTTTTTCACTTTTTTCCCCTTTTTGATTTGATTTTTCTTGTGTAGCATGATAAGTGTGGAAATATGTATAGAAAAATTACACATGTTCAACACACAGGATTTCTTGCTATCTAAGGGAAGAGGTAGGGGGAAGAGAGGGAGAAAAAATTTGAAACACAAGGTTTTTGCAAGGGTGAATGTTGAAAATTATCTATGCATATATTTTGAAAAGAAAAAATTTTAATAAAAAAGAAGTGTTTTTTAAATAAAGAATATGCCCTTTTATAGTATCAGATAGTCTTATTTGGGGTTTCTACTGTCAAAGGGAAATGAATTGAGGTAACAACAACAATAATAACAACTTATATTATGTAGCACCTTACATAAACATAAACAGATGGGGAAGGTACTATATCAATAGAAAATCATAATAAGAGCTAGCATTTTTATAGTACTTTTAGATTGTCAAAGCACATCATCATATTTTATTTTCACAATCATTTTGGATGTAGATGTTATTACTTTTCTTATTAAAATCTCTCAATCCCTATTCTGAATTTTCGCCAACCTAATCACACTCACCTGAACTGGGGGCCAGCCTGTAGAATAGCCATTCATTATTATTGGCCAACTAGCCTTTATACTCTACTTCCTTCTAATCCTTATAGAAGAAGAAATTGAGACAGTTAAAGATGACTTGCCCAGGGTCATACAACTAAGACACATGAGGTTTTTTTGAATTCAGGCCTCCATAATTTTAGATCCAATGTTCTATGTACTGAATCACCCAGCTGCCTTTTATAGAAGAGGAAATTGAAATTCAAAAACCAAAATCACTTTCCTAGCAAAGTCTGGCTTTAAATCTAAGTGTGCTGATTCTAAATGCATTTCTCTTCACATAATACAACTCCACCATATTCCAAGTAACCCCCACAATGGGGTAAGGGTTGAAAAAACAATACACAATAGATACTCTGAACGAATACTATTAATTATTCCTCCTATCAGAAGCAGAGGAAGCACGTGGCTCTACTTGATGAAGCTTTTTCTGTCCTAGGAAGTATTTCAGAACATAGTTTCATTAAATTGTTCATCTTCCCTTCAGGCTAGGGACAACATTCTACATTTGGCAAAAGAAGGAAATGATTCTGAGTTTTTTAATTACAAAGTTCCTGCTCTCTCTGATGTGACACTCATAACAGCAGAGGGAGAGTTTATAATGCTCTTAACATGAGGCCAAAAGTGTACTTGAGAAGTTTTGGCTTTAATATCAATGCTTCTGCCAAGTTACACATTTGAATACAACACTTAATACTTACATAGCACTTCTCTGATGAGTTGGAATCTGTGCCTGATAATGTTCTTAAAAATTTTAACAGATCCTTACAATGTACTTTTTCTTGCATTGTGAGTATCTTCATTCCAATGGCTATTGTATATAGTACATTGAACCATATCCATTGTAATGGATATAGTACCAGGCCTGGACTCAAAATCTGACTTTACACACTTATTAGCTGTGTGACCCTGGCCAAGCCATTTAATCCTCTTTGCCTCAGTTCCCCTATCTGTAAAATGATTTGGAGAAGGAAATGGCAAATCAGATATCTTTGCCAAGAAAACTCCAATGGGATCATAAAGAGTTGGATGTGACTAAAGAACAACAAGAATGAAGAAGTTACTAATGACCCACCATTAATGAGAGAGTTTGGAGATGTTACTGTTGTATTTATCACAATGATGGTGATAAATTTTCTCTCATCTACCAATTGTTTTCTCATATGAACTTTCTTTGGTAATCAATCAACCAATCAATCTGCTTAGAATTGTGACTAACCATAACAATATGTTGCTCTGGTGGCATAGTCTATGGCCACAAAACAAATGGATTTCAACTAGTTTTTTTCAACAGATGCTAATCTATTTTTTACCTATCAGTCTAAATTCAGTACACTATTGTTTTCCAAATATCCAAAATATCAGATGTCAAACTTAACCAGTTTCTGCACAATAATTGTGAGATGATCTATTTTATTTGGTTATCCTCAACTTAATACATTTAAACATTTTTCTGAAATTGTATCAATGATCAAAATAGGTTCACTATAGTTTCTCCAACATTTTCAGTTTCTTCCACAGATCATCTAAAGAAGATTTACAACTATCTGGAAATTGGGGCAACTGAGTTAGCTAAGAAGCAGAAAGGCAGCAATTGTTGCCAATGTTGTTAATGAGAGCACCAGTCACTGCTCCGTTATAAGACTGCCTATGTGCAGCAGATGAAATCAGAAAGAGTGCAGACATGTGAGTTGGTATATAAGCTGGCCTTTATTACAGGGGCAATATTTTTGTATTACAGGTAGGGAGACCAAGAGAGTCAAGTAAGACTTTGTTCATAGCAGAACAGTGCAACTCTAAATTGTCCTTTGTACTTAATAAATGCTTATTAACTGGTTGACTTTATTATAACTATTTTGTATTTGGAAGTGCCATAATTAAAAGACTCCCAAAATATAGCTACAAACAGCACAAGGCATAATATACAATCATACTTATATAGCTATATAACAAATATATAGAGATATATCTATATAGCATATACAAAGTAATATACTTTATGAGGCAAAGGTCAACCCTATCCCCTGACAATTGACCACTACATGTGTGGCTGTTTCCTCACTAGTGTTCTATCTGCTTCATGTATTATAAATCTGCAATAGAAGGAAAACCAAGAACTTTAACATTATCAAAAGGACATAGAGGCTGCTGAAATTTGTCCAATGTACTCAGTGTGATTATGAAGATCCCATGGACATGAGAAACTTATTCAAGCTCCCAAGCTTTTATCTCATTTGAAACTTGGAACCAGACAAGGAATTTTTCTGTTGTCTCAGTGCCCAGTGCCACATTTAGAAGACAAACCTGACTGAGTATCTCCAAAAAGCAGAACTAATTTGTTAGGAAGAGCTCAGTATTTTGGGAAAAAAAGTTTACTTTGCTGTGTCCTAATGTAGTCCTGTCAAGAAAAGTATGTATAGCAGACACTCATTTAAGAGCTAAAGTGGGACAATTTCATGCAGCAGATCAACTCTGGACAGTTTTAGTGCTTTATCATGAACTGGAGAATAATAGAACAATATTTTTGAAATGGCTCCCAATCTACCCAGGGTCCTAAGACATTGTCAAGGTACTCACTGAGTGCTTTGTAAATATTTGCTGATGCTATTGCCTTGGTTTTTGACCTTGATCTGAATCTCTAAGGTGAGATGCAAAAATAAATACCAAAGATGATATTTGGATTTGTTGTCTCAAAATATTCTCTCAAGATATCAGTTAAGAATAACTCATACTTACATAGCACGTTCAACTTTTGAAAAACCCTTTCCTTCTAACAGTTCTGTGAAATAGGTTTTACATTTATCATCATTCTTGCTTTACAGATGAGAATCATGAATCTTTGAAGTTAATGGACTTGCTCATGGTTCCATAACCATGGAATTCATGGACTACAGCAGGAGTACCTCTGGCTTCTGCCCAGTAGTTTTGAGTTTCCCCTTTGCATTGGAGGGTATTTCCAAATCGACCCAGGACATACAACCTTAGTACCTATAACTGGGTTGGCCCCAACTTTAAGAGCAGAGCTTGTGGTGAGCTTAACATCCTATACCCCCGTTATAGTCTGCACCACAGTTATTACAACAGAACAACCCCAAATTGTGGTGACTAATCTATATGACATGCTAGCATTTTTGAGATAAAGGTGAGCTAATAGTGCAGGCCCTACCTCTCGTAGATGGGCCATATTCTGACATTAATTGGATATAGTATATTGAGCATGGCAAGCCTTGGGCAACTATATATATTAAAGCAAAAGCATTTAAAGGGCTACTCAACACCAGAGCTAATAGGTTTGTTATCACACAGCTCTACTGGCCCCCTTCATGGCTGGTTTGTGCAGATGCCATGATGGGGTGGGAGGAGCACAACAGGCATGGGTTGAAGTGGAAGACTTGCTCTGGCAGTTTGTGCACAAACAAGGGGTATTCTGACCCCTGATTGTTGCTGGGCTTAGGTATACTCCATGGGTTAGGGATATATTGAAGGCTTGTGGGCCTCAGTTTAGGATTTTTTTCCCTGAGGCAATTGGGTTTAAGTGACTTGCTTAAGGTCACACAGCTAAGAAGTGTTAAGTGTCTGAGGCCAAATTTGAACTCAGGTCCTCCTGATTTCAGGGCTGGTACTCTATCCACTGTGCTACCTAGCTGCCCCTCCACCACCTAGCTTCACAGGATTTTTAATTGGGCCATTGGGTGTTTGGACATCACTTTTCATATTACACCCATGCTGTTAACACAGAAATCTAATACCCCAGTTTGGGTACTCCAATGGCTCCTCCTGGTGGAAAAAGCCCAAGCTTTACATGAAATTGCACAACAATTAAAGGCCAGACACATTGAATCAACGTCCAGCCCCTGGAATAGCTGTGTCTTTGTTATAAAGAAAAAAATCTGGGAAATTCAGAATGCTAGTGGACTTTAGGGCCATTAATGCTACTGTGAAACCTATGGGGGTCCTACAGCCTAGCATGCCATCTCCTAATCTAGTACCCATTGGCTGGCCAATTATAGTAATAGACACACAAGACTGCTTCTTCTCTATTCTGTTAGCCCCTGAGGATAAAAAAGATTTGTCTTTACCATTCCCTCCATAAACAATGCACTACCAGTGAAAAATTTTTCTCCAAGGAATATGTTGTAACCCCAACTTATGTCGGGTGTATGTAGTAAGAGTGCTAGAACCAATTAGGGTGATGTGGCTTCATGCCATAATACTGTATTATATGGATAATATACTGTTATCAATGAGCAGTGGAAAAGATCTCTCTGTCCTGCTGAAGTAGAGCATAATATGCTCAACATAGACTAGTGGTAGTGCCAGAAAAGATCCAACATAACTATTGTATCATTTACCTTGGGCTTTGCAGGGAGACTTCTACTAATTACTAATTAGATATCTAATTGACAATTAGACAAGGTGAATACTCTGAACCTATTTCAGAAACTAGTTGGACAAATTCAATAGCTAAGGCTTGTGCCCCTATTCCGGTCTCTTTAATACAGCCCTTGTATCCCTTTGTAAATGGACCTCCTCAGCAAAAGACACAATTTATAAGATCATCGCTCTCACTTGCAAATCTGAAATGGTGAGATGGGACCCTATGTATCCCATAGAGATCTCTTTAGTAGACCAATAAAGTCCTTTCATGGTATTACATCAAGGTAGCAAAATCTTGCAATGTGTGTACATGAAAAGGTATTACCCAACCATATCGAAATGCTGGGGAACTTGCCCTTGAGGCAGTGAAAAGAGCTTCTCATTTAATAAGGAAAGACCCTTACTGTATTTATCCTTTGAACCAGGAGTTAGGGAAGTCATGATGCAAACATATTGTGCTCAGTGGGCTACACTAAATCCCCATTCAACAGGCTTACTCCTTCCTTTGCTGACCCATATTATAATACAGCCCCCTTGTAAGATGATTGTTGATGAGCCTGCAAGGCACAAATGTCTTTATTGATACCACTAAAAACCACAAGGCTTCTATTTATCATGAGCTCTCCAAGAGATTTTAGTGTTAGAAACCCTTTATGATTGCACCCAGAAAAATGAACTTTTCACTATTCTCCATGCCTGTAAGAAATACCCAGAGTCCATTAACATCATATCAGGCAGTTTATATGCAGTCAGGATACTGAGAGGCATTGAGAATGCTATCCTACAACCTCAGAACTCTTCAATTGCTAACCTTCTTGCTGAGTTGCAACTGATTTTACAGACTAGAAAACATCTCATTTACATCCTGCATATATACTGTCACCAGTGCTGTACAGGAGGCATATTTGATGGCAATGAGGTGGTACACTGTGCCTTGAAATGCTCCCTTCTCATGGTCACCGCACCCCCTGAACATGCCCATGACTTTCTCCACTTATCAGCTAATTCTCTATGAGGCCTTTATGGCCTCACCTGGGAACAAGCCTGTCAGATACTGAAGCAGTATATTCAGTGTGTTCTGTTTCTGCCTCTTCCACCTAGCAAGGGAGTTAATCTCTGGGGTTTATTTCCCAATGATTTATGGCAAATGGATGCGACCAATGTGGGCCATATGGCCATTCATATCTGCACTGACACCTTTTCTAAATTCTTTTGGGCCATGGTAGCCTTCTGTGAGAACGCTCTGTTGGTTATTAAACATTTTATCACTTTCACTTCTCACAGTCCCTAATACCATAAAGACAAATAATGGTTCACCTTAAACTTCTAAACAGATGGCCCCCTTCCTTACAAGTTCTCCATTAAACATGTTACAGGGATTCCCTTTAACCCCCAAGGTCAAGCCCTAGTAGACTGGGCCCATCGCACATTAAAGGCCGCCTTTATTAAACAGAAAGGGAGGGGGGAGATTGACAGAGTCCCTGATGGCTCACATAGGCAGACATGGATAAGGCCCTATATACTTACAATTTTTTGTCCCTGGACAGGGATACCGGCCTCTCCCCAGGGATGATACATTTGGGACACTTGTAGACGGGACAAGAAATTAGGCCCCATGAAAACAGTTCTTCAAGTGCCAGAGAACACACAAAAAGTCCTTTGGAAGGATGAGGAAGCACATTGGCAAGGTCCATCCCTACTAGTATGGAAAGGGCCAGATTATTTATGTCTTGCAGGTCCTGATGAAGAAAGGCACTGGATCCCAGAAAGAACACAAAAAGTTGCCCCCAGTAAAAGAGGGGCTGAAGAAGAGCAGAAGGAGATGACCCAGGAAATTCTCAAAACAGCACCATTGCTGCTACATAGGCCACAAACTTTATGGATGAGCTAAAAGTGCTAAGAATACTAATAGATCTGACAAAGAATGTTTCAGATACTTGGCGCCAGCATGAATCCAATGACATAATACACCTGCTTGGTGATTAGATCAAACACACTTCTTTTCCCATCCTCTCTACTGTATCTCATGAGCTCTAAATAGCCCTTTTTGTACTGTTGCTTCTTTTGCTTTTGCCTACTTTGCTGGGATGCTTTATATATATTCTTAGAAATTCTATAGAGGTGCTTAAGGAAGAGTTTCTTATTTATAAACATGAGAACAGTTGGTCTTAATTTTAAAGAAGGGGGAGTTGTTAGGGGCTAGTGTTAGAGTCTTTCTTCTCTCCAAGATTAGCCATGTAGTCTTACAGGTCATGTAGCTGTTAAGCTTGGCAGGGTGGGCTCAGGAGGTAAAAAGGAGTGCGGCCCCTGAGGTAGGAGATTGTATTATATGAAGGAGTTATAGGAACTTCTTATGAGGCTACTTGAGGTGGCAAGGGGCGATGTCCTTCTGCTAGATCTCCTCCTTTGGTGCAACATCAACTCCACAAGCCTCCTTCCTGGTGTCCCACATATGGCATTATGCCAAGTGGTTTAGCACAGGTAATCCCGGAAGAGAGGAAGGATGAATAGATGGCTTTGAGTGGAACTCAATCTCTTGCTTCCAGCTTCTCCCACTGAGATGATCTCTGAATAAAGATAGACTACTTGCATCTCCTGATTGACTTGTCTCTGTGTTTATCCTGGTGGGCTCAGAAAATTGGTAAGTATGACCCTGGAAGCCTGCTCCATTTAGGAGAAGAGTGCTCAGATACTCCAGCACAGTTTCTTTTTAAATTTTTTTATTATAGCTTTTTATTTACAAGATATATGCATGAGTGATTTTTCAGTATTGACAATTGCAAAACCCATTGTTCCAATTTTTCCCCTCCTTCCTCTCACCTGCTCCCCCAGATGGCAGATAGTCCCATGCATGTTAAATATGTTAAAGTATATGTTAAATACAATATATGTATACATATCCATACAGTTATTTTGCTACACAAGAAGAATCAGACTTTGAAATAATGTACAATTAACCTGTGAAGGAAATCAAAAATGCAAATGGACAAAAACAGAGGGATTGGAAGTGCTATGTAGTGGTTCACACTCATTTCCCAGAGTTCTTTTGCTGGGTGTAGCTGGTTCTATTCACTACTGAACAAATGGAACTGATTTGGTTCATCTCATTGTTGAAGAGAGCCACGTCCCTCAGAATTGATTATCATATAGTATTGTTGTTGAAGTATATAATGATCTCCTGGTCCTGCTCATTTCACTCAGCATCAATTCATGTAAGTCTCTCCAGGCCTTTCTGAAATCATCCTGCTGGTCATTTCTTATATATATTCCATATATTATTATTCCATAACATTCATATACCACAATTTATTCAGCCATTCTCCAATTGATGGGCTCAGTTTCCAGTTTCAACACTACAAAGAGGGCTGCCACAAACATTCTTGCACATACAGGTCACTTTCCCTTCTGTATGATCTCTTTGTGATATAAACTCAGTAGTAACACCAGCACAGTTTCTTAATTGAGAATCTAATGTCCTTTCCCCTAACCTAATCCTCCTTGACTCTCTGCAGCCTATACTGTTGATCATGTTGTTCTTCTTAAGGTTTTTCTTTCTGGGTTTTCATGACACTGCTTTCTCCTGGTTCATCTTTTCATCCACAGTACACCTGCTAACCACGGGTATTGTCTAAGACTGTCTTAAAACTTTTCCCCCCACTTTCATACAGTTTTACTTGGTGAATTCATCAATTATCGTGGTTTCATTTATCACCTCTATCTACCTATCACCGCTGTCTTGGAGAAGGAAATGGCAAACCAGTCTAGTATCTTTGCTAGGAAAATCACAAATGAGGACATGAAGAGTTGGACATGACTGAAAACTACTGAGCCAACAACAAAAATACTGTTGTTTCTCAGTATTTTTTTTGCTTAGCACTAACCTCTCTCTCAATCTCCAGTCTCATTTCTAAAAACAATAACAAAATTCATTCAGAAGGACAAAAGTCAAGAATATCAAAGGAACTAATGAAAAAAATTGTAAAAGAAGGCGGTTTAGGAGCACCAGATTTTTATCAAAACTATGTGGCTCTGGCTAAGAAATAGAAAGGTAGATAAGTGAAACAGAGTAAACAATTTAGAACAGCAAATAAACATAGCAATCTTTTATTTGACAATTGTAAAGACTTAAATTTTAGGGATAAAAATTCATTATTTGATAAAATTGTTGGGAAAACTGGAAAACTATTTGGCAAAAATTAAACAAGGACCAATATCTTATACCATTTATCAAGATAAGATCAAAATGGATACATAATTACAAGAAAATTTGAAGAACATGGAATATATTACCTTTTTGATATCTTGAACTGGATGTCTTGTAGACATCTTAAATTTACCATGTATAAAACTCATGATCCTCTCCTATACTGAACCTTCGTCTTTTCTTAACCCCTCTATTATTCTCAAGGATGCCACCAATTTCCTAGTCATGTAGGTTTGATACACACACACACACACACACACACACACACACACACCTACTTTCTCTGATACTAAAACCACCCTGGTACAGCTCTTCCTTACCTAATGATTGTACTATTGCAATAGAATATTGATAACTCTCCTTGACTCAATTATCTCTTCATTCCAGTCTATTGTCTGCTCAATGTCAAATGACAGCTAAAGCATATGTTTAATCATATTATTTCCCTATTTAATAAACTCCAATGGCTCCCTATTATTTCCAGAATCAAACATAAAATCTTCTGTTTCATTTTCAAAATCCTTTGTAATGGGGCCCTTTCCTATCTTTCCTATCTTACATTTTCCTTTCCTCCAAATACTCTTCAATCCAATGACATGAGCCTCCTTGTTGGTCCACCACATGATACCCCATGACTCCCAATTCCAAGCATTTTTTCTTAGCTGTCTCATATACCTTGAATGCTTCTCTGCATGCCTTTAAATTGTAGCTAAAGACATGGCTTTTTCAAAAAACTATTTTCAGTCTTAAATCTTAATGTCTTTTCTCGAAGATTACCTCCCCTCCCCAAATTACGCCCCATTAAACTGTGAGTTCCTTGAGAGTTTTTTGCCTTTCTTTTTATTCTCACCATTAGTATGGTGTCTGGCACACAGCAGATGCAAAGATAAATGCTAGTTACTAATGCTAGGCTCAGTGCTCTTTCATTTCTTTTTCTTGGAGGCAATTGGGTTAAGTGACTTGTCCAATGTCACATAGCTAGTAAAGTAGACATCCAGTAGAAGCTGGATTTGAACTCAGCTCCTCCTGACTCCAGGGCCAGTGCTCTATCCATTGTATCATCTAACTGTTCCATTAATGCTCTTTCAGTACAGCACATTTTCTCTCTACCATTATATTTTTTATTCATTTATTGATCCTACTTTTTAGTTAGGATACAGGACTAATCAAAAGACCTTCCAAGGTTTTATAGTATCAGGGATACAGTTTAGTGTTTCAGGTTTCTTAGAATCTAGGCAATTAGCTTTTTCTCTTTGTCAAAATGAGGCAGCCATAATCTATTGCCAAAAACATTAACTGGGGATAAGGACACCAGGACTCAACTCTACCAGTATTCTTTTTTGTTTTGTTTTCCACCATTAAAAAGTTGAGATTAGGAACTGTAAGGTTCTGGTTGGTTTTCTGGAGGTCTTTGGACCAACCTTCATTTGAGCAGAGTAATCACTAGGAGAATAACCAGGGATAAAGTCCAAATTCTTTATTGTCTCCTTTAGAGTCTTGTCTCCTTGCCTGGGGCCTGGGTTAGCTTTCTGGAGGTCCTCTGGAATGTGTGGGGGAGGCAGGAGGACCACCATGACAGTTTCTGTCTTGAAGTCTCCTGGGAGCTTGTGCTCCAGCCTCCAATCCTCTGTCTTCTCCGAGTCTGTTCTAGTTCTAGTTCTAGTTCTAGTCATGGTGTTGGGAGATGGAATAAATGTCTGAATCCAAGGGCTTGTGCTCCAGCGTCCAGCTACCACAAAGATGGGAGATGGAATGAATGTCTGTGTCTGAATTTGTCCCAGCTTATATACTCTACTATAATTATATCATCGTAGATGTGAATCTTGTAGAATAGGTGTCAATCTTGTAGAACTATAGTAAGTACTAAGTACATGTATTGAACTAGAGAACTATTAATCACCATGCTAAATTAGATAACCATTGTCTTATCAATTCCACTGAGTTAATACCTTTCTCCAGAATTCTGGCCCTTGTATTCCAATTGTTTCTCCTTCCTCCCCCTTTCCTTAGTAAACCAATATAGGTTAAATATGTACAATTCTTCTAAAGATATTTTTCACATTTATCATGCTGCACAAGAAAAATCAGATCAAAAGGGAAAAATTGAGAAACAAACAAATAAAAAAAACAAGTAACCCAACAACAACAACAACAATAACAAAGGTGAAAACACTATCTTTGATCAGTATTTCTCTGAATGTGGATTGCATTTTCCATTACAAGTTTATTGGAAATTGTTGCCAAGTCCATCACAGTTGATCATCATATAATCTTGTTATTATACGTACAAAATTCTCTTGATACTGCACATTTCACTTAGCATTAGTTCATGTAAGTCTTTCTAGACTTTTCTGAAATCAGCCTGATCATCACTTCTTATAGAACAATAACATTCCATTACATTCATATACTGTAACTTATTTAGCCATTTCCCAATTGAGGGGCATCAGTTCAGTTTCTAGGAACTATTTTTCTTTTCACTAGTATTGGTATTTGCAAGGTTTAGCTCATAATTTAAAATGTTCTATCTACTAACCTTTAATTATCTTGTAACCTTGGGCAAGTTGCCTAACTTTTTGAGAGAGTCAGTTTTATTTTCTGTAGATCAAGAGACAGCATAATACCAGAATGTGAGTCAAAGGACCTCTGCTTACATCCCCTATTCTACTTTTCAATTGCTTCTGTAACTTCAGGATAGTTCCATCCTCCCAGGTACTCTATTTGATTACCTATAAAATAATGGCCTTCCAGATCCCCCTGAAGTCTCTACTAGCCCTAACATTCTATAAAAAGTTTCTTAGGACAAGTAACATTGTGAATGGAAAGGTACTTTAAATCTAGTATGTCCTTTCTGGGTCACTATCATCAGTTGACCTTGAGAAATTATCTTTTTTGAAATAAGTGGTGAAAAAGAGGAAAACAAATTTTTTACTTTGAAATTTCTGGATCTTCTTTAGTTTTTCATGTAGATTTATTATTAATATTTGGCAAAGCTTCATTTAGGAAGGTAAGTAAACTTGCTTTATGACAAAAGGACACCAAAAATTTATATGAATAATTTTTTAAATGGCAGGAATGTCTTCCTTCAAGTATTTTGTGGCAGGCTCATTTTTTGGGGTCATTTTAGTTGCCATTAGTTGGACTTCTGAAATAATGAAATTCCATGTGACATCTCACAGAATGCAGAAATATTTAATGGTCACCAAGCTGTCCATATCAGGTGTTACATATAGAAACTCTCTTTTTTCTTTTCTAAAAGGTATTCAAGATCACAATCAATATAGTCAAGAGGAGTATTAAAGTCTTACTCAAAAATGATAGAACCAGATATTAGGTTAGTGAACCTGAATAGTGAAACCTTTGACTGGAGATTAAAAAACAACAACAAATAATAATAATAATTTGGTTTTCTATTGAAAATTCACTTTTATTTTCCTGTAGCACTCCTTTTACTATATATATGTATGTGTGTGTGTGTGTGTATGTGTGTGTGTGTGTGTGGTGTGTGTGTGTGTGTGTGTGTAACCAGAACAGCCATGCAAATTAGTCATGACATAGAAGTCCAACATCTAAAGCAAATCATGCCTGGGGCCCATATGGTATATCTTTAGACTGCTAATATTTACTTCTAACAGTGGTATTATCATCTCTGATATCACTGAGCTGATTCTGTGTAGTATTTAATATATAGTATCTATTGTAAATGTTTAATATTTTTTATGAAGAAAGTTCTGTAAAAGCAGAAAATAATAAACCATAGGACCACAGAGAATCTTTTTTCTCATTTTGAAGCTAAGCTAAAAGACACCTGGGAAGAAATCATCCCTGCAGCCTTTTTCCCTTTGATTTGAGGATAAGTTCAAAAGGGCTTCTTCTGTTGCTTCTTTCTTTTCTAAGGTAATACTAGCTTATTTATGGAAGCAGAAAAAAAAAACTTTCAAAATTGTGTCATGAGATTCATCCTTGTTCTCCATTCTAAGATTTTTTTCTTTGATTTATGTGATTATTGGGGCAACCAAGTACACTGAGCCTGGAGTCAGGAGGAGCTGAGTTCAAATTTGACTTCAGACACTAAGTGTGTGACCCTAGACAAGTCACTTAACCTTGGCTGCCTCCAAAACAGAAAAAAAAGACTGATATGATCAGATGATGCATTGGAGAGAGGGCTATATTTGAAGTCAGATGATCTTGCCTCAAATCTTTCCTCTTATTTAAGCAAGTTACTGAATTTTCCAGGATCTTGTTTTCCTCATACAAAAAAAGTAAGTAAATCAGAATAGATGTTCTTTGAGAACTCTTCTAGTTTTATGTTTATGTTCCTATGAATAGATGACCTTGTTTCAAACCCCTACTTAGTTACTTACTACATCTGTAATCTTAGATAAGATATATAACTTCTCTGAGCTTTAGTTTCTTCATTTGTAAAATGACAAGATTGGGTAGATATTCTCTGAGGTTGTTTCCAGCTCCAAATCTATGATCACATGAAGAGGACATACTTTCAGAAACAATAGTGCTGGATTTATCTTGCTCTTCCTTTCTGTATAAGATAGGAAGGTACAGAGTGAATGGTGCCTCAAAAAGAATATCTCCAATTTGTTTGTCTCTTTATTTATTTTAAAGGAAAGCATATAAATATAAGGGATCAATAGTAGCTTTAAAAAACACACTTTAGTAGGAGGTTCTGGACTAGATATTCTTAATCATAAATGCTGGAGAACAAAGAAGGTAACTGCCCAGGTAGGCTAAGTTGTATTAAAAATTGTCTTCATTTTAAATCTGCCCCCAAATAACACTGATTTTGACATGGAAGCAAAAATCTCTCAAATAAGGAATGGAAATTTCTCTCCAGCATCTAGCTCCATTATATAATCACCTAGAAATTGATAGAAGACACAACTCTATTAGGGTAGCTTGCCTGCACAAGACACATTTTCCCATATACTTACTAAATATCACATAACAGAGATAGGTGAACCTAGAAGTTGGGAATATTCCCTGAAGTTTCCAAACTATTTTTAGGTTAAGTTGCGACCTCCTCCCAATGTGGCTCTCGAAAGTGAATATGGAGCTAAAGGGCAGGGCAGCTCTATTGTGAAAATGATTTCTAGGAGTAAATTTTAACCTTAACCATGGACACAATAATGAAATGACGTTCCCTAAATCCAGCCATTTACTTTATCAGTGCCCTTCACTATAATCATCAGGAATATGAGAGTATGTGCTAGGGAGTAAATGAGATGGAGAAGAAAATGACAAACTACTCCAGTATCTTTGTTGAAAAAACTCCAAATGAAGTCACAAAGGGTTGGATATGACTGAAATGACTGAACAACAGTCTATAAAAACCTATAAGAACCAAATGAGATGTTTGTGAAATACTTTAAAGTATTATTCAAATAACACCTACTTTCACAAAGCCAGTATCAATAGGAGCAGCAGCTTTGAAGCTTACACTAGGGTTTTTTTAGGGATAAATCTGTCAATAATTATTTCAAAGCATAAAATCATCTTATGGGAAAAAAAACTGGTCCAAAGTCCTAGTATTTAGGTGGCTTGTTATTTGTACTTGTTCTCAAAGAGGACCATGACATCAAGCAGGTGATGCCATAACATGAAAAAGTTGGATTTAAGTGAAGGTGAAGGAGGAATGGACAAGGTCACCTGCCTCACTTTCCCCTCCAGAGCCATCTGGGTCCTGTGGCCAGATGTGGATCAGGAGGACTGGCAATGCAGTGGGAGGCTTTGGCCTTTTTTGCTGAGTCAATTGGGGTTAAGTGACTTGCCCAGGGTCACACAGCTAGGCAGTGTCAGGACTGGTGGTCTATCCACTGCATCATCTAGCTGCCTCAAGGCCAAGGCCTTTTCTTGTCCATCAAGTCATTTTCTTCTCCATCTCATTTACTCCCTAGCACATACTCTCATATTCCTGATGATTATAGTGAAGGGCACTGATAAAGTAAATGGCTGGATTTAGGGAACGTCATTTCATTATTGTGTCCATGGTTAAGGTTAAAATTTACTCCTAGAAATCATTTTCACAATAGAGCTGCCCTGCCCTTTAGCTCCATATTCACTTTCGAGAGCCACATTGGGAGGAGGTCGCAACTTAACCTAAAAATAGTTTGGAAACTTCAGGGAATATTCCCAACTTTAAGCTAAGATCTTCAACAGGTCTCAGTTTGACTTGAGGTCACAACCATTCAGTGGCCTAAGGCTAGGTACCAATTGAGGCAAAGAATCTCTTTTTCCACCTCATCCCCCTCCAAAAATAAAACAAAACAAATCTAACTAACTAACTAACTAAATGAATGAATGAATCTGGGAGGGGAAGACCCTCAGGATTTCTGGCCAAAGCAAAAATGACTGCTATTTACATTTAATTTGAATCAATCAGGATCTATTGACCAAAACAGGGCTTGGCCTAAGACAATTAGATTGGTTTTGGTTTAAGACTTGGTCCTTAAGAAAGAAATCTAGCAAGTAAACCCCAAGATATCTTGGGAGAGTTCAGAGGTGCAAAAGAGAGAAAAAATGCTTTTAGGAAGAAAGGAAGGAATGTTTTGTGTTTGTTATAAATGTCAATCTTAATAGAACTTATTTAATAGTTTGAAGACATACAATCTAAGAGGGCCCAGAATCCACATCTTTTTCTAAAGGAAGTAGGAAACATAAGAATTTTTTAAGATCCTGGAAATCTCCAATAGGATTTAATTTTTGAGCTGTGGCAATTTTGCCCTCACTCCTAATTCCAATACTAAATTCTAATGACAAGTTGGAGGCAGCTAAATGGCTCCTCTGATAGGTGGACCTGAAAACAGGAAGATCTGAATTTAAATGAGACCTCAGATACTTCTTAGATGTGTGACCCAGGGAAAGTTCCACTGAAGAAGGAAGTCTAATGGAGAAAGAAATGGCAAATCCCTCCAGTATCTTTGCCAAGAAAATCCCATGGACAACATTGACATGCTATGGTACACACAGACTGAACAAGAAGAAGTAGTTAATTACAGAGTGTAAATTGTGGAGTATCAGAGAAATTCTTCACCCCAAAACATCTCCTGAAGAAAGGAAGAATTGGAAGATAAGGCAATATACAATTAGTGCCAGAAGAAAGGTGCAAACTAAATGCTACAGGAAGAAATGCAGAGAACTGAGGAATTACAATAAGGTGAGGAAATAGGAGAGAACTTCAAAGAGACAAAAAAAAAAAAAAAAAAAAACAAAACACCATAGTGAATATTCTAGGGAACAAGAGAGGTAGAGCAGTTTGATTGAAGTACAGAATTTATAAGGAAGAATAGTAAGAAATAAAAAAAAAAAAAAAGGTAACAAAAACACTTTAAAAGGATTCTTAACTAATTGTTCTCTAATATAGTGAGAAGACTCATGAACTGAGAACCTAGAAATCCAAATTCTAGTCCTTGCCTAACTTTTGACTAGCTGGGTAAGAGATCCAGGATGCAGGTAAGTGAGCTGGAATGGAATAACAAATAATATGGGTGTGAAGAGGCATGATTCTAGGGGATAAGGAGATAAAGTAGCAGGTATCAAGAAAAGAAACTAGGAAAATCAAGGCACAAGCCAAAGGGTTTGGATCTTTCCAAGAAATATAGTTCATAGGCTTAAGACAATACTAAACAAGAATGAAGCCAATGTTGAACCAATTACATTCTGAGGCAAGTGTTATGGGCCAGAATTCTGAACTTCTTACAAGGTACTAAGTGGAATTGATGAGACAATGGTTATCTAAGTTTAGCATGGTTCAATATGATTGATTTAATCTTACAATAAATAATGGTTTCCTGGTGATAAAATGGTTGGTTTATACTCAGTGTGGAGCATATAAGCAGGGACCGAGAGCCACAGAGGACAATCGAACTAGAAGCTCTCAGAGCCAGGGAGACAGAAATTCATTTCACCTTCAGTCAGGCTCTTAGTGGCTGGCCTGGCCTCCTGCACTTCCCCCACTGAGACCAAGGCCGGTCTGAAAGGCTCTCCCAAAAGCTACCCAGCTCCAGGAAGGAGATAATAAAGGATTTGGACTTTAAGACCTGGCTGATCTTGTGGTGATTATTGAACTGAAAAGTTCACTTAGGAGCAGCTCCTAGAGATCCCAAGGAAAACTCAACAAAAGAGAACATTACAGGCAAGGATTCTTTAAATGAGGAGATTTTGAGATTTTCATTGTATTGTGGATCCTTTTGGTTGTCTGGTGAAGTCTATAGACTTCTAAGAATAATATTTTTAAATGCATAAAATAAAATGAATAGGATTACAAAAGAAACCAATTATGCTGAGATAAAATACTAAAACAAAAGTTTTGTAAGTCTATAGATACCAGATTAAGAACTTTTGTTTTAGATGTTTCTGGCTCCAGGCCAAGTAACTGGTCTCAGAGTTCAGAGATTTGAATGACCTGAGCTTATATGAATCATGGAGAATTAAGGTGGATTGGGTAGAAGGTGGAAGATAGAACAAGTAGATATATATAGGGATAGAATTAAATAAGGTTATGAGAAACTAAACAATTCCTGTTAGAAGACAAAAATCCATACAAGGAAGGGACCATGATGGAAGATGTGACTAAAATATTAGAATTCCACAAGTCACCTGCACAAATCAGTTTCTTTTTTTTACAGCTTTTTGTAATTTGTATGTTTCCTTAAAGTTTTGTCTAAACCCCCATAGTTTTGCTAATAATTTCTAATTCCTGGAGATGCTAGGAAGATTGGGAGGAGTTTTGGGGGATAGCAGAAGACCATTGTTGCAAATTAAATTTCAGATGGCAACCTGGTTCCAGAAAAGGGAGTGGGCTTTCAAGATATGGATACAGCAGAGAAAGAGGAAAACCTTCTCCAATCCCGTTTACCTGTAGATAAATACCCTAGGGCAAATCACCATTGCCTCACCCTAGTAACAACTCTATAGTCGTGTGTGTGCGTGTGCGTGTGTGTAGCTTTAAGGTTTATCTTTTTTTATAACCACCTTGTAAAACAGGCTATATAAGGGGCTATGTTCTGGAAACTGATAGTCTTCCTATCACTCTGTATTGATCAAGGCCCTTTTCTGGTTTCTGCAGTACCTAATTCACTAGGCTTTCTATCAGAGCACAAGTGAAGAAAGTAGTGAATTTTGAAGCAGAGGAATTGAGTTCAAATATGAGCTTTGTTGCCTGCCATAGGTATGAACATGGAGAATTCATTTAATCTTGATGGATTTCAGTTTCTTTATCTGTAAAATGAAAGGATTGGATTAAAGGATCTTCTAAGGCTTCTTGCCACTCTAAATGTATGATCCTATAGTTTTAAAGTTAAGTAAACTGAGGATCTGTAAGGTTAGGTGACTTGCTCACATAGTCTGTTAAGAATTCTCTCATTTCTATTCTTGCTCCGTGGCAAGATGTGCCCAGGTCATATATAATCCTTATGGTTACTTCTGTAATCCTCCCTTGAATTTCTGTCTACATAATCTGATATAGAAATAAGTATTTCATAGGCCAAAAAAGTATTATTTTGTGCTACTGGCAGCCTAAATGCTGAATGGGATAACATGATATGGGTGTAAGGAAGCATGATCCTAAGGGATAAGGATATAAGATACCAGGGATCAGGAAAATAAACTAGGAAAACCAAGGCACAAACTTCATTTATTTATTTATTTTTGCACAGGGGCCTTAAGATTTTTTTTTTTTAATAGATCTATGTTACAGGTAAGATCATGTCATAAATGAGGTTTCTGTAGTAACTAAAGCCCTTTGAAGAGGGTCCAAGTTAACCCCAAGCTAGTTGTATTTCTGTGCTGTGGTTGGGGAAGAGGAAAGGGGGAGGGGGCTGCTAGAATCATGCCATGGCAAAGCATTAGTAATAGCAGTGGCAATGGAACAATATGCTATGTGGTATGCAGAAAAAACTTGGCTGGATTCCTCAAGACAACTGCCTCTCTGAAATATACACACCAGGGAAGCTATAGATTTCAGTTAGACACTGACTTTTAAACACTGTGACAGTTAAGATCCTGAGATACTCATAAGGACAAAATAAATGGTAGCTTCAACTCCATGCCAAGAGCAAAAACAGGTCACAAATAGTCATTATCTATTGGAATGGCAATTGTTCAAAGTAATTTCCAAGTTCCTGGGAGTCTAGAAAATTGGGTACTGCAGAAACCTGGAAAGGGCTCTGAACCTTAGGGAATGCAGAATGACAATCAGGCCCAGAATGAGGGCCCTTAGGGTATATATTGTGGAGCCAAGTTTCTAGCTATTGCTCAATTTAAAGCAAACACTGTCAGGATTTATCCTTGTTAATAATAGTTGGTAAGTGAAACTCTGATGTCCAAGACAGAGAAACATCTTAGAAAGAAAATACACCTAGGAGAAGAAAGGAAAAAGAGATGTCCCATAATCCCATTTGTGTATTTATTTGCAAGGTGCTTTTAGCATATTTTGCATTTTTTACTTCTTTTTTATACTATATTCAATAGCATGCGTTCCCCTGCTATATTCCCCCTGCTTTGGGTCAGACAAGCCACAATAAGAAGCTTTGCTGATGAGCAAACTATTTCTTGTATTAAGCTATTTCTCAAAACCTGACTCCTTATGCACTAAAAACCTTTTAATCACTGTGACTATTTTAACTTTCCTTGACTCTCTTGCCTTGACATCTTGCCCTTTCTTGATATAATTCAAAGTTCCAAATTCTAATTGTGAAGCTCTAACTATGCCCATTTTGTCTTTAATAAAAGATATGATGGGAAATACCTTATATCAAACATGGTCAAGCATAGTCTATGATTATAAATAGAGCCGAAAGCAATGCTGAACATCTGCTAAATCCCTGGAATTATAAACTTCAGGCTTGCCCTATTGCATTTAGGAGCCTTAAAACCTGGAAGCTAACTGGTGCTTTTTAAAAAGCAAAGTACCAGAGTCCTTTCTTGTTGAGCTTGTGACTCCATTTGGGCTTTTCTTGGCAAAGATACTGGAAAGATTTGCTATTTCCAGCTCATTTTACAGATGAGGAAACGGAGACAAATAGAAGTAAGTGACTTGCCCAGGGTAACATAGCTAATAAGTGTCTTAAGGCCAGATTTAAAATCAGAAATAGGAGTCTTCCTGATTCCAAGCCCAGTGCTCTATTCACTGTACCACTTAGTTTTCTTAGCCCTGTCCTTAAGACTTTCTAAATTCCAGAAGCATTTTTTGAATTCATGAATAAATAAGAATTTTTGTGGTTAAAAGGGTACTAGACTCTAGAGTCAATTGAATGGTATAGTGAAAAGAGCCATTGGTTCTAGAATCTGAAGACATGAGTTCAAATTCTATCTCTGTCCATACTTAGCCTCCCTTAGCTTCTGTTTTTTAATCTGTAAAAAGACCAGATGACTTCTCAGGTGCCTTCCAGCTTCCATTAGACTATAACCCGGGTTCAAGTTTCAGTTATGACAACTTACTTCTGGATCACCCTGACTTTAGTTTCCCTATTGAAAAAGTAAGGATAACTTTATTTATCAGGATGTTGAGAAGAAAGTTCTTTGCAAAATATCAAAGCATTAAATAAATAAGGGTTCATATATTAATAAGGAAAATAAGATTTTAAAGTTGACCAAATGGTACTATGTTTCCCCCTCTCCATACACACACTTCAAACTCTCAAGTGAATTCAAAATAGTAGCAAATATAACTCCCTACACATACCTATGATGTCAAATACATCTCAAAGGGTCCAAGCAAAAAAATATGTCCCAGCTGGGACATACTGTGAAAGAGATAAAATTTATTTTGTGTATCCTTCTGCTTTTTATGAATGCATTCCTTTCCCCTGGTGTGTGTGGGGTGGGGGTGGGGTGCTTTCCTCTCTCACTCCCCACGTGTTCTTTGTTTCCCTTGACCTTCCCCCGTCTCTACTGCTGTATCTCACTTGTGTATCTTTCTCTTGTGAAACTGACTTATGAAGATTGATTCATTCCTATTAGAAATTAAACTGATACATGGTATTATGCTTAATATGCCTCCCAAAGGAAGGAATATTTTAACGGGGTTTCTGGAATTAGAAATTCTTAGCCCAAAAGAATGAATGCAATTTCAGGCTATAGGAGGTATTTTGGGATGGGCTCATCTCCCCTTCCTCCTCTTAAAATATCATATTAAGTAACTATACCCTTTTCTAATTCTTTCAGCTGTGCTTTTGTAGTAACATCCTCTTTGACACCTGTAGAATGGTATTTCACACACTCTTACCTAAGCTGTCTCCTGGAGCAGCAAACACATCTACCTAATTTTCTTACTTGAGTAAACATCTCTATCCAAATTTTAAACCTTTTTGAAAACTTGATTTATAACGGCATAACTTCCATAGCTGTAGCCCTGGCAGAGAGCAAGTAAAATGAATAACTTCCCAACCAAGCTAGCTCCTCCTTCTCACACAGCCACCCTCAAAAAGTCAGAAAGCAGTGACTGTAAGTCGTTAGAAGAGAACAGTCTTTCCATTATAGTATTAAACTATGCTAAACTTCTATATATGCACCTTGATGCCTACCCTTAAAGTACTCCCCTACTTTGCAACTGCCACTCTTACTGTTCCAGTGCCAGCTCAGCAGAAGATTTCCTGTAAGCCTTGGAAAGGAAGTAGGATTTCCAAAAGTCATAGCTTATTGAAATGTTGTGGTGATCCCATAAAGTTTGTAAGTTGTAAATTGAATCAGAGGCTAACTGTAGAGCTATATTACCATCCCTATCGAAGTGCTGGGTATTTCTTTTCTATCTTTGACTAGGAGATATTTTATTTTTAATTTAATTAATTTTCTTTAATTTGTATTGATCTCTTTTGTTATTACACCTCTTCCAGTCTCTTCCCTCCTCTAGCCACTGAATGATCCCTTTTAATAAAGAATAAGAAAGAAAGAGGGAAAAAATGTAATGCAGTGAAACTAATCAGCACATCAGTCAGTTCTGGCAGTATATGAAATGTGCCACAAACATAGTCCCCCACCTCTGCATAGAAAGGAAGAAGGTACATTTTTATGGAGATGATTTTTGAGACAAAGTTTTCTTTCTTCTTTATTAAAACTGCCAACTTGTGTAGAGAGAGCACAACTATTATCTAGATGTCAAATCTAAAATGATAATATTATATCATCAATCTAGAACTAAAAGGGACTTTAAATAGTCTCTCTCAATTCTTTTATGGGAGAGGAAATTGAAACCGGAGAGATAGTGATTTGGATAGCTAGGAATTCAAGTCTTTCTACCACATATTGAACTAGCCAAAATTACAGTTGGGACAAATTCAACAGAGTATTTGGGATGGGGATAAAGTTGAAAGAACAATTCTACTTTGTGTGTTGTCACACCGGAGGAGAGCTCATCCTATAGAAAATAACAAAAGGAAATATTGGTTTTGTTGTCAGAATACCTGGATGTAAATTCAGGCTGTGTCATTTTGGGCAAGTTGCTAAATTTCCTTGGGTTTCAGTTTTCTCATTTGTAAAATATAGATAATAATACAGTTATGAAATCATGTAAATAAAGCAATTTGAAATCTTAGGACTATATAAATCTCAATAATTGTTATTAATGATATTGTTAAATGGCCTCTCAAGTCTCTTCAAAGTCCACAACTATGGTTCTATGATTCCTAGAGAATCCCATGGACTAACTGTCCCCTATGTTTCTAGATGATGGAGATGAGGTAAAAGAAACAGCAGTTAAACACATGATCACCATGGATAGGATTACCACATACCATTGTCCTAGGACAAAGCCATGTTGAACCTGTTCTGGTATGGTTCTTTCTGCTTCAAATTTAGTGCTGTTACCAGGACAGGTAATTTCCACACTCATTTTCTCAGTGTTTACTAGTCATAATATTAGGGGAGATATACAAGATACAATAGGGTTAAATATACTTCAAAGTCAAACATCTAGTTAAGAGTCAATGAGTCAGCTTTGACCACTAATTTTTAGTGCCCATTGATCTAATCCTTTGATAACCACAGGAATAGAAAAGACCATCAAAACCATCTTATTTTCTCAGCTAATCAGGTATATTATTCAGTTATCAACTCAGGAATGCTAGCCTGGATTTTCAATCTGTTGTTTTGTGTATTCAACATTCTCCAATAAAATTACATTCTGATAAGGTTTGGATCTGGGAACAAACGCGTAAGGACATAAGTTAATTTTTCCTATGTTGCATTTCTACCTTAAAAAGGCCAAAGAAGTGAGGAAGAAAGAAAAGAAAAGAAAGAAGAAAAGGAGGGAAAGGAAAGGAAGTAGTTCCATGCCAAACTAAAGAGTACCTTATTTTACAACCAAGAAAAAATGAGCTAACCCCCACCTTTGGATATGTATTAGGGAGCAAAATATCAATTGACATTTATCACACATAGGATCACAGTATTAGACCTGGGAGAACCCTTAGAAGCTTCTAGTTCAATTCCCTTATTTTGGAGACCCAGAGCTTTAAGTAATTTGCTAAAGATCACAGAGTTATTAGTATATCAAGTAGGGAATTTGAACTTGGGGTCTCTTCTTCCAAATCTAGTTCCTTTTCCACTGTAGAAAATAAAGCTCAAGGAAGCTGTGACTAGCCCAAAATGTCACAGCTACTTAGAAATGGAATGGGATCAGAGTTCATCTAGATCCTTTTAGTTCATCTCACTTTTCACTATCCCATGCTACCTCAATCTAGGACTGTGCATGGCAACAGACTTTTAAAAAGCCATCCTTTAACAGCTTCCTCTAGTTTTAAAGATGAAGAAATTCAGACTCAGAATTTAGTAATTTGCTTAAGGTTACACAACAAGTAGGCTAGTTAAGATTTGAACTCATCTTCCAACTGTCAGTCCAGCCCTCTTTACAGTATAAATATAGCATGACTTTGGGATTGCTCATATCTTTTAAACTTTTTTTTTTTTTTTTTTTTTTACGGAGACAGAAAGTAAACTGATGATTACATCTTTTTATTGTCTGATTTCTGCTCTTAATGCCATGTTTAAGCAATCAGATACCTTGGATTTCTTCTCTGTGAATAAGAAATTAACATCTAACATTAGATTAAAAAGCCCATCTGAAAAAGTCAAAATCAGAAAGGCAAGTCCATCCTTACCTTCCTCATTTAAAATCCATGGCAAAAATGTAAATATTGAGTCAAAGCCACAGGTGCTTTCTTCAAAGGCACAAGAGCCAGCAGGAAGCTCCACAGCTCTGGCAAACTGCAGCACTGCCGGTACAAAGAAAGTTTCAATATATGTTCCCTGGGCCAAACTTTAAGCAGAGGTGATCACATGCAAGCCGGGGTAGGTGGAGGGAAAACTTGGGGGAGAGAGGGCTGCATTGGTGTTTTGAGAATACCCTTCCCCACTGTCTGCCCTCTCCACCCCACCCCCAATATTGGCCAAGTCGGAAACAAGAGAGCAAATTGCAAGAGCAGTCCAGGGCATCGCGCGCTCCGTTGCCAGCCCAGAAGAGCCTGGCTCTCTCTCCAGGGAGAGAATGAGCTTTCTGTAGCGCACTCCCATAGGCAAGCTTCCCAGTACGGTGGGCAGCATAGATAGCCTCCAGTAGGGCAAAGCTTACAGTGCTCTTACTGCTAGTCCTGACCCTTACCTTGCATTGCCAGGAAGACACCGCACAGGAGCATAGTCGCCCTTCAGGGAGGAATTGGAAAGATGCAGCTCTCAGACTTTAAGATGACAGCTCACTGCAACGCGATGACTTAAGAGTTAGAAGCAGGAGAGGGAGGGCTGGGAACCAGAGGTAGCGGCACAGTGGGGAGTGGGCGGGGAACGCCACTGCGTGTATATAAATTGTCGCCTGGAGAGACAGTAAAGTGAATTTCTAGATGAGCCCAACTTGGGATCTCAGCTCTGTGTATCCCCTCGTGAAGCTGGAGATTACTGAAGGAGCGTCACGAGCGGCGAAGGCTGCAACAGCAGCTACAGAACTGGAGTCCAGAATGGAGTTCACTCTGCTGCACAGCTGGTCCTCAGCAGAACTAGGGAGGGAGGAGACAGCTGTACGTTTGCGGGCCAAACCCAGGCCTGACTAAGGAAACATTGGAAGAGGAGAAAGAGCAGGTCAGGATGTAGGCCCTTGGCTCTGGTATTTGACTCTAAATGAATGATCCAGGAGACATTATTACAAAGAGATCCAATACTGACTTGAGCGGAGCTGAGTATGATAATTCCCCGCCCTTCTGGTGGAACCAGATTATTTCTGGGGACGTTTGTGTGAACTTGACCGCATCTGGCTTACCGAATCATCTAGGTTTATCCCTTATTTCTAACTTCTCCCCAGAATAGAACAGGGTTGGAATGTGTTCAGGACATATCCTTGGGTGTTTTGGATACTGATAATGCAATAATAAACTTTACATAAAAGTGCTTGTATGACTACCAACATTCCAGTTATATTCTTTGTATCCAGAAGGATCTTGTGTTCAGCATCTCTCAACCCTCACAGAGCTAAAAATCTGTAACTTAGCTAAGGAGATAATCATTTCTGCAAGCAGATGAGACTTTTTTTTTTTTTTTTTTTTGCTAAATTTGCTCTTCTTTTGGTGTGTGTAGTAGACAAGATTTTTTTCCCTTTATAGGCATCCAAAAATGTCTTTTTCGATACTTTGACAAAATTTTTTACCTTTCTAAATTATTTCCCCCAGCTCCAAAGTAAAAAAAAAAAAACAACAAAATAAAACCCACCCCTACAAAAAAAACAAAACAACCCCCCCACACACACACACTTCAGAAGTATAGATGAAGAAAAAGGAACTAATTCAGTTTATGATGTCTGCTCCTTGACCTTAATAGAAGTATCTGAGATAAAAATCTTAGGAGAAAGAAAGCAAGGTTTACTGTTTAAAATTTAAAAGTATTAATTACTCATATAGTGTTTTAAAGTTTAGTAAGGTCATTCTTCACATTATTAGGTAGTCCTAGTATTCTAACTTTCATGCCCTCATAAGTTCATGATCTCCTCAGTGAGACTATTCTCCATTTTTGCAAATCCCATCACATCTATACCTGCCCATCCTGCAGAACTCTTGTCCATGTTCTTCCATAAGTTCCATACTCCAAAGTGCTGAAGGCCTTCCTCAAATTCCATTAAAATTTCATGAATAACTGAAAAAAACTATAAAAATTTTTTGTTTTAAAAAATCATTTATTATAATCAAATGAATTTATGGCAAGGAAACAATATAATTAAGTATATGAAGAAAACATTCAGAACCACATGATTATTTCCACGCCTGCAAATAAGGTATTTTACAATGTATAATACTCATTTATGCTAAAATACAAAGTAAAGGCATCTGTTAATGGGTTTTGACCTTTTTTTTTTCTGTTGGGGGAACCTTTGGCAATCTGGTGAAGCCTATAGAACC
This sequence comes from Antechinus flavipes, assembly GCF_016432865.1. Classification (NCBI taxonomy): domain Eukaryota; kingdom Metazoa; phylum Chordata; class Mammalia; order Dasyuromorphia; family Dasyuridae; genus Antechinus; species Antechinus flavipes. Next base: position 283,818,023 of record NC_067398.1, on the reverse strand, counting down.
TTATAAAGGGGACAGCTAGTTGAAGTCTATAGAACCTTAGAAAGGAGGCAGCTAGTATATAGAGTATCAGTCCTGAAGTTAGGGAGACTTGAGTTCAAGTCAAGCCTCAGCTACTTGATACTTGTAGTGGCTGTGTGACCTTGGACAAGTCACTTAACAGAATTAAGTTGCAAAAATAAAGAGCCTATGAAAGACATGCTTTCTCAAAACAATCTTTTTTTAATATATAAAACAAAATATAAAGGATTATAAAGGAAACTATACTGAAATAAAGATGTAATATTTTCTCATTCAAGTTCTTGGACCACCCTAAAATAACCCACAGATCTCTTAGGGATGTCTATGGACCCCCAGGTATCCATATTTTTTACTATGGTATTTTTTAAAGTACCTATCAAAACCAAATATAAGCTTCATAAGCAATTTTTCCCAGTAAATACAAAAATGAAAGATGTCCTCTTTCTCTGCTATTATTTGATAAAATTCTAAAAATAATAGCAACAATAAGACAAGAGAAAGAAATCAAAAAAGAAACAAAATAATTGCAGTTTGATGATAACATGATAGTTTGCTTAGAAAATACTAGAAAATCAGCAAAGATACTAATTGAGACATTAATAGTGCCAGCAAAATTGTAAGATATAAAATAAACCCACAAAAATCCACAAAATTTCTTAGTAATGACAAAATCCACAAAACAATTATGAAAAGAGGACTCCCATTCAAAATAACTATCAAATGCATAAAATAATTAGAAGTCCATCTACCAAAATACACCTATTACTTAATGTTTTCTGAAGACATTTTTTTGTGTGTTTTCTGATTTAATTAAAATGTTTTCTGAAGACATTTAAAAAAAACTTAAATTGGAGGAATATTCAGTACTTATGGCTAGGATTGTGGCATAACAAAAATGACAATATTACCAAAGTTAATTTTAAATATAAAAATATATTTATTTAATATAAATATTAAAAATACATAATATGTATTGTATTTATATAATTTAAAATTATATATAATAAATTTGTATATTTATAATATAAAATATTATATGTAAATATTTGTATATATATTTATATATAAAATAAATCTGGCAGGTTTATTTCTGCCAGACTGCTTCCCAGTTTCCTCATCATTTCTTAATAAAGAGGGAGTTTTTTCCCAAGTAATGGAAAACTTTCCCAAATTTTGATTTTTCTTTTATCTCTTCTGTTCCATTGATCAACTTCTCTACTTTTAAATCAATACAAAATTATTTTGATTTATTGTATAGCTTGAGATCTAATAATCACATTCCCTTTTTATTACTATTCCTTTTTTCATTATTTTCCCTCCTAGGCTAGATCTTCTTTTCCTCCAAATGAATTTTATTACTGTTGTATAGAGAGTTTTATAAAATATTCTTTTGGTAGATTAATATTACATTAAAATGTAAATTAACTTTGGTAATATTGTCATTTTTATTATATTAGCACAACCTAGCCATAAATACTGAATATTCCTCCAATTTAAGTTTTTTTAAAATGTCTTTAGAAAACATTTTAAATAAAACTATATAAGTACTGGTGTATTTTGGTAAATTGACTTCCAATTATTATATGTATTTGATAGTTATTTTGAATGGGAGCCCTCTTTTCATAATTGTTTCTTAGATTTTGTCATTATTTAGAAATTTTGTGGATTTTTGTGGGTTTATTTTATACCTTACAATTTTACTGACACTATTAATGTCTCAATTAGTATTTTTTGCTGCTTCTTAACTGAACAGGAGATAGAAGTAGCTATAGAAGATTTTAATTACAGTTGAAAAGTTTCTGCACAAATGAAAAATTAATATACCTAGGATAAGAAGAGAAGCTGTTAGTCTTGATGAGAGATAACTAGGGCCTGAACTAGGGCAGGTGACTGTATGAGTACAGAGAAGGGAACGAATATGAGATGCTATGAAGGTAGAATCAGCAAGATTTGACAACTAATTAGATATAAGGGGAAAGAGAGAACAGCATTTGAAGTTTGTAAACTGGGGTGACTAGAAAGATGGTAGTGTCTTCTGCCAAAATAAATGACCAGATAGATAGAATTTATTACCTTTCTTAATGGTCTTAACTTTTTAATCTATTATAAACTTATTCTAAATCATAATATGAAATCAAAAGCCCTTTATTTTTTTAAATTGAATTTTATTCTATTTTTAGTTCCAAATTCTTTTTCTTTTTTCTCTTCCTCCCTGACATACTAAGAAAAGGGGGAAAAAATCCTTTACAAATATCTATAATCATACAAAAGAAATCCCCACATTAGCTATGTAAAAAAAGAAGGAAGGAAGAAAGAAAGCAGGAAAGAAGGAAGGAAAAAAGAAAGAAAGAAAGCAGAAAGAAAGGAAGAAAGAAAGAAAGAAAGAAAGCAGAAAGAAAGGAAGCAAGGAAAGAAAACATGTCACCAATTATCTGTCTGGAGATAGAAAGTATGTTTCATCATGTTTTATTTATTTAATTTTTTTTTGTAGTTGTGGTTGGTCATTGTGTTGGAGAGAATTATTGGCTTTCAAAATTCACTTTAAAGTCCTTTCAAGTAATTTCCTCCTAACTTTTGGATCTGCTTAGTATCTGTACTTTGATGGCATAACTGTTTATTAGGCAAAATGATCTTTCAGGCTAGATAATAGTTCATATAAGAAAATAGAAAAATTAGTGGACCAAAAATTCATTATGAGTTAGTGTGCTATAACAGGCAATGACTATGCAATTTTATGATACATTAATAGAATCAGTATGTAAAACTGTGGGATTGATAATCTTGCTTTATTTTATCATTGTGTTAGATCTTCTCTTTGTTGAAGAAATCCACTTCCATCAGAATACATCCTCATAGAATATTGTTGTTGAAGTATATAATGATCTCCTGTTTCTGCTCATTTCACCCAGCATCAGTTCATGTAAGTCTCTCCAAGCCTCTGCTGGTCATTTCTTATAGAACAATAGTATTCTATAACATTCATATACCACAATTTACCTAATCATTCTCTGATTGATGGGCATCCATTCATTTTCCAGTTTCTAGCCACTACAAACAGGGCTGCCACACACATACAGGTCCCTTTCCTTTCTTTAGTATCTCTTTGGGATTTAAGCCCAGTAGTAGCATTGCTGGATCAAAGGGTATGCACAGTTTGATAACTTTTTGGGCCTAATTTAGATTTCTCTGCAGAAAGGTTGGATTCATTCACAACTCCACCAACAATGCATCAGTGTCCCAGTTTTCCCACATCCCCTCCAACATTCATCCTTATTTTTTCCTGTCATCTTAGCCAATCTGACAGGTGTAGAGTGGTATCTCAGAGTTGTCTTAATTTGCATTTCTCTGATCAATAGTGATTTGGAACACTTTTTCATATGATTGGAAATAGTTTCAATTTCATCATCTGAAAATTGTCTATTCATATCATTTGACCATTTATCAATTGGAGAATGGCTTGATTTCTTATAAATTAGAGTCAATTCTCTATATAGTTTGGAAATGAGGCCTTTATCAGAACCTTTAACTGTGAAAATATTTTCCTGGTTTGTTGCTTCCCTTCTAATCTTGTTTGCATTAATTTTGTTTGTACAAAGGCTTTTTAATTTGATATAATCAAGATTTTCTATTTTGTGATCAATAATGATCTCTAGTTCATCTTTGGTCACAAACTCCTTCCTCCTCCACAAGTCTCAGAGGTAAACTATCCTATGTTCCTCTAATTTATTTATAATCTACTTCTTTATACCTAAATCATGGACCCATTTTGATCTTATCTTGGCATACGGTGTTAAGTGTGGGTCCATGTCTAATTTAGACCATACTAATTTTCACTTTTCCTAGCAGTTTTTGTCAGATAATGAATTCTTATCCCAAAACTTGGGGTCTTAGGGTTTGTCAAACTCTAGATTGCTATAGTTATTGTCTATTTTGTTTTGTGAACCTAACTTATCAACTAATCTATTTTGTTGATCCACTGATCAACTAATCTATTTCTTAGCCAATACCAAATGATTTTGGTGACTGCTACTTTATAATATAGTTTTTGTTGATCCATTGATCAACCAATCTATTTCTTAGCCAATACCAAATGATTTTGGTGACTGTTACTTTATAATATAGTTTTAGATCAGGTACAGCTAGGCCACCTTCATTTGATTTTTTTTCATTAATTCTCTTGAGATTCTCTACCTTTTGTTCTTCCATATGGATTTTGTTGTTATTTTTTCCAGATCATTAAAATAGTTTCTTGGGAGTCTGATTGGTATAGCACTAAATAAATAGATTAGTTTAGGGAGTATTGTCATCTTTATTATATTCATTTGGCTTATCCAAGACCACTTAATATTTTTCCAATTATTTAAATCTGACTTTATTTGTGTGGAAAGTATTTTGTAATTTTGCTCATATAATTCCAGACTTTCCTTTGGTAGATAGATTCCCAAATATCTTATGTTATCGATGGTTATTTTGAATGGAATTTCTCTTTGTATCTCTTTCTGTTGGATTTTGTTGGTGTTGTATAAAAATGCTGATGATTTATGTGGATTTATTTTGTATTTTGCAACTTTGCTAAAGTTATGAATTATTTCTAATAGCTTTTTAGTAGAATCTCTGGAGTTCTCTAAGTATACCATCATATCATCTGCAAAGAGTGATAGTTTGATTTCCTCATTGCCTACTCTAATTGCTTTAATCTTTTTCTTGACTCTTATTGCCAAGGCTAGCGTTTCTAATACAATATTGAATAATAATGTTGATAGTGAGCAACCTTGTTTCACTCCTGATCTTACTGGGAAAGGTTCCAGTTTTTCCCCATTGCATTTGATGCTTACTGACGGTTTTAAATATATGCTCCTGACTATTTTAAGGAAAAGTCCATTTATTCCTATCCTCTCAAGTGTTTTTATTAGGAATGGATGTTGTATTTTATCAAATGCTTTTTCTGCATCTATTGAGATGATCATATGGTTTTATTTAATTTGGTTATTAATATAGTCAATTATGCTAATAGTTTTCCTAATATTGAACCAGCCTTGCATTCCTGGTATAAATCCTACTTGGTCATAGTGTATTATCCTGGAGATGATTTTCTGTAATCTTTTTGCTAATATTTTATTTCAGATTTTAGCATCAATATTTATTAGGGAGATTGGTCTATAATTTTCTTTCTCTGTTTTCAACCTACCTGGTTTAGATATCAGTACTATGTCTGTGTCATAAAAGGAGTTTGGTAGGACTCCTTCAATCCCTATTTTTTCAAATAGTTTATATAACATTGGAGTTAATTGTTCTTTAAATGTTTGATAGAATTCACATGTAAATCCATCCGGTCCTGGGGATTTTTTCTTAGGGAGTTGGTTAATAGCTTGTTTTATTTCTTGTTTTAAAATGGGACTATTTAGTCTATTTACTTTTTCATCTGTTAATCTGGGCAAGCTATATTTTTGAAGGTATTCTTCCATTTCATTTAAGTTATCAAATTTATTGGCATAGAGTTGGGCAAAGTAATTCCTAATTATTGCTCTAATTTCCTCTTCAATAGTGGCGAGTTCTCCCTTTTCCTTTTTAAGACTAACAATTTGATTTTCTTCTTTCCTTTTTTAATCAGATTTACTGAGGGTTGTCTATTTTGTTGGTTTTTTCATAGAACCAACTCTTAGTTTTATTAATTAATTCAATAGTTTTTTTACTTTCAATTTTATTGATCTCTCCTTTTATTTTCAGAATGCCAAGTTTAGTGTTTGACTGGGGTGTTTTAATTTGTTCTTTTTCCAGCATTTTTAGTTGAAGGCCAATTCATTGACCTTCTCTTTCTCTATTTTATGCAAGTAGGCCTCTAGAGATATGAAATTTCCCCTTATTACTGCTTTGGCTGCATCCCACACATTTTGGTATGACATCTCATTGTTGTCATTTTCTTGGGTGAAGTTATTAATTATGTCTTTGATTTGCTGTTTCACCCAATCATTCTTTAGTATGAGATTATTTAGTTGCCAATTGTTTTTTGTTCTATTTTCCCCTGGCTTTTTAGTGAATGTAATTTTCATTGCATTGTGGTCTGAAAAGGATGCATTTACTATTTCTGCCTTACTGCATTTAAGTTTGAGGTTTTTATGTCCTAATATATGGCCAATATTTGTATAGGTTCCATTAACTGCTGAAAAGAAAGTGTACTCTTTTCTGTCTCCATTTAGTTTTCTCCAAAGATCTATCATATCTAAATTTTCTAGTATTCAATTCATGTCTTTGACTTCTTTCTTATTTATTTTGTGGTTTGATTTATCTAATTCTGAGAGTGCAAGGTTGAGATTTCCCACTATTATAGTTTTGTTGTCTATTTCTTCTTGTAGCTCTCTTAATTTCTGTTTTAAGAATTTAGATGCTATACACCTTGGTGCATATATGTTTAATATTGACATTGCTTCATTATCTATGCTACCCTTCAGCAAGATATAGTGCCCTTCCCATCTCTTTTAATTAGATCAATTTTTGCTTTAGCTTGATCTGAGATCAAGATGGCTACCCTTGCTTTTTTGACTTCACCTGAAGCATAGTAGATTCTGCTCCAACCTTTTACCTTTACATTGTATGTATCTCCCTGCTTCAGATATGTTTCCTATAAACAACATATTGTAGGATTCTGGCTTTTAATCCATTCTGCTAACCGCTTCCTCTTTATGAGGGAATTTACCCCATTCACATTTATGATTAAAATTACCAATTCTGTATTACTTGCCATCTTGTTAACCCATGTTTATACTTTTCTCCCTTCCTTCTCCCTTACTCCCCCTCCCCAATATTAACCTTGTGAGCACCACTTGCTTCTCACAGCCCTCACTTTTTAGTATCCCTCTCCTCACCTTAGAGTTCTCCCCCATCTTACCCCCTTTCCTCACAATTTCTGTATTCCCTTCCACTTAGCTTATTCCTTCCCTTTTCACTTTTCCCTTCCCACTTTTCAATGAGGTGGGAGAAGTTTCACCATAAATCGAATATGTCTAAAATCTTTGTCTTTAAGCCAATTCTGATGGCAGTAAGATAACCCACTATATTCACCCCCCTCCATTTTTTCTCTCAAATATAATAGGTTTCCTTTGCCTCTTCATGAAATGTAGTACCCCCATTTTACCATTTTCCGGGTACAATTTTCTTTCCACCTCTAGTTTCTAGAACAAGGTATACATGTATTCTTTATATGTCTGTATAGCAGAAATATAGTTCCCAAGATTTCTTTTTACCTTTTTAGGTTTCTCTTGAGTTCCATATTTGTAGATCAAACTTTTTGTTTAGTTTCAGTTTTTTTTCATCAAAAATAGATGAAATTCACTTATTTTGTTGAATGTCCATCTTCTTCCCTGGAAAAAAAGATGCTCATTTTGGCTGGGTAAGTTATTTTTTATTGCATACAAAATTCCTTAGTCTTTTGGAATATCATATTCCAGGCCCTTCAATCCTTTAATGTAGATGCTGCTAGGTCTTGAGTAATCCTTATTGTGGCTCCTCTATATTTGAATTGATTTTTTCTAGCTGCTTGTAGTATTTTTTTCCTTCATCTGATAGCTTTGGACTTTGGCCACTATATTTCTTAGTGTTTTGATTTTAGGATCCCTTTCAATAGGTGATTGATGAGTTCTTTCAATGTCTATTTTACCCTCTGTTTCTATAACTTCTGGGCACTTCTCTTTGATAATTCCCTGGAAAATACTATCCAGGCTTTTTTTTTTTTTTTTCATCATATTTTTCAGGGAGTCCAATAATTCTCAGATTGTCTCTCCTAGATCTATTTTCGAGGTCTGTTGTTTTCCCAAGAAGGTATTTGACTTTTTTTTTCATGGTTTCTTTTTCTTTTTTTTTTTGGTTTTGTTTGCCTGATTCTTGTTGTCTCCTCGAGTCATTCAATTCCATTTGTTTGATTCTGATTTTCAATGTTTTCTTCACACACTTTTTTTATATCTTTTTCTAATTGTCCAATTGAGTTTTTAAGTGAGTTGTTTTGTTCTATGGAATTTTTTTCCATTTTGCCAATTTTATTTTTTATAGAGTTATTTTCTTTTTCCAGTTCACTAATTCTGTTTTTCAAGGATTTGATTTCTTTATCCACTCTGACTTTAAATGAATGCGACGACTTATCCAGATTCTCTTGCCAAATTTCCTTTTCCCATTTTTCTTCTAGCTCTCTTGTGAGAGCCTTTTTAATTTCTTCTATGAGAATCTTATGTGTTGAGTACCAGATCATATCTCCCTTGAGGATTCAGTCTGTTTTTAGTCTCCTCAGGGTTTAAAGTATGCTCTCTATCCATGTAGAAGCTATCAATGGTTAGGATCTGTTTAAATTTTTTGCTCATTTTGTCAAAGAAGCCCCCTTTGGGAGGCTGGATGGTATTACCGAGCTTCCTCTATAGACTGCGGTGGGCAACAGTGAGGCACTAGCGGGATAGCAATGGCTGTGCTTTATCTGTGCTCTGAGACTCTGAGAGTGTGCTGAGACACTGTGGGTGGGTGTGGCCAAGTCCTGAGAGACACTAGCTTTTCAGGGTTATAGTCTTCACCCCCTGTGTTTTTAGCTTCTCTGCTTGTCTACTGCCTTGCTGCCAGGGCAAAGTATCCAATACTGTAGTAAAGCTCACCCTACCAAGATGGCTGAGCTCACACCCTATCCTCCTCTGGTCTGCTCGGTTGTGAGCTACCTGCTGTGCTCTTGCTGCCACTGCCTGCCCTCAGCCTGCACCTGATCTAAAACCTTCCCCACCCTTGAGCAAAAACAGACCTTTTCTGGTGAATTTCAAGGATATGTTCTTTTGGCAATTATTTGTGGGTTTTTTTTTTTTTTCAGCCAAGCATTGATTACGAGGCTCGTCATGAAATAAATTCTGAGAGAAAATGTGGAGCTTAAATAGATGTGTGTGTCCTCTTTGCCATCTTGGCTGGAAGTCCTATCATTGTGTTTGGAACACATGGGATTTTTTTCCCCCTGACAATAGCCTGCTTTGGGAACAGTCCTTTCTATATTAAAGAATAAAAGAGAAGATTTTTTGAAGGACATTCAAGCCATGCTATATAAGGATTTGTTGAAACAAAAACTGAGTATGTTTTAACCTAGAGAAAAGAAGGTTTAATGGATGACTATCATTATAGTCTTCAAGGTTGATTCATAGAAAAGAGATTATGTTTTTCTACTTGCTTTCAGAGAACAGAACTAAAAGATTATAAGATTATAAGAGGGGAAAACTTCCTAACAATTATTGTTTCTGAAGATAGAATGGGATGCCTCAAGAATAACTAAATGTTCCATTACTAGAAATCTTCAAGCAGAGACCATTTGTCAGAATTCTTGTAATTCTGCATCCCTAAGTGTGCAATACTATGCTGCTATAGGAAGCACTTACATCAACTTAAGGATATATATAGAAAACTATGTATTATCTCTACTGGATCTGTGAGTTTAGAACCAACTGAAATCAGAACTGCAATGTTCTGGTTAGATTTCTGGAGATCTCAGGATCAGCCTTGGTTTCAGCAGAGTAATCAACGCAAGAATAATCAGGGATAAAGTCCAAAGTCTTTATTATCTCCTTCACAGCCTGTCTCCTTCACCTGGAGCCCAGCTAGCTTTCTGGAGACCTTCTGGAATGGGTCTTGGTTTTGTGTGGAATGTAGAAGACCCTTACCCAAAATGACTACTCAGAGATCACTCAGTAGAAGACAGAAAGGTTGTTTATTAAAGCCTCTGGAGGATGAGCCATTCTATCACGAGATAAGTGAAAGAGAAAACTCGTGGTAGGAGGGCTAAAGAAGTAGTAAAGATACACAGCTTTTATACAAGAGATTACATCACAAGTAAGAGAGCATTGAGAAGGGGAGGGGAAGGTATCTAATAGGTTGTTGCTCTCTGGAGAGATTGGAATGGAAGGTTTCTGATTCCCTGAAATCATTGGATTTCTAGGAAACAAAAAATCAGGCCTTCAGACTTCAGATATAGCTGGCCAAGGCTCAAGTTAACATGGGCCTGCATATATTATACAGGTCATAGGGGAAACACAGAAATAATGAAAATAAAATACACAAAAAGAATTCACACATTCCTGTAAGTTCTTCACCTTATCTCTCTATTCCATACATCATCAAAATCCAGATTGCTACTAGTGGTCCAATATAGTTTTTATTTGTTTGTTTGTTTGTTTTTGTTTTTTGAGAGTATTTTTGAATATATGATTTTGTTTTTGTTTTTTGAGAGTATTTTTGAATATATGATTTCATCAGTGTAGGGAATTCTCACTGAAGAATTTCCCCTAACAATGCAGATTTGAACTTTTTTTGCAACTTACACACTTGGAGAACTGACTAGGGCATTAAGTGGTAAAGTAATTTGGATCACATACCCAGTATTTTTCATAGGAAGGATTCCAAGGACAGATCTTGACCCAACAGAATGCAAATTTCTTGCAAGTAGGGATTGTATCATGTATTGTATTTGTATCCCACACATTTAGCATAATGCCTAGCATATAATAAATGCTAAATAAATACTTATTGCATTTGTATTTGTATATTGTACAACATGTCAATAGTCATTGATATATTGTAATGCCTCATGGAGTTTGGAATCAAATGTAAAAAAAAAAAAAAACTCAGTTATTGCCTGAGTAGAAAATATGTTTGCACCAGAGAAAATGGTCATTTTTACTTATCTCCATTATATTTACAAATTCTTTGGTTTCCTTGTAATGCTAGAGAAACTGAGGCATGACAGAGATTCATTTTTAATCTTTTTAATGTGAAGAGTTTAGGCTAGCTGACTGAATAGAACACATGTTCAAAAGTCATTTTTGGCACTGAGGAACTGAGGCAGGGAACTTTTTAGCTAACTAGGGTTTGCAAACAGAAAAATCTGTGTATACAATATTATAGGGGAAACAAAGGCAGATAAGGGTGGGGTGAGGACATTAGGTGAACAGACAAGCCATAATTCCAGGAAAGGATCATAACTTAATCCTGACAGGATAAGGGTCAAGATAAGAAGTTCGAGGACAGGAGACAGTGAGGCAAGAGGCAATGGAGGGGGAATTATCCTAGCAAGGATGGAGATAATGCACCTGGATTTTATACAGTGGAATGTAAAGTGGCCAGAGCTTCAAGGTTTTTCCTGACTCAATTCTCCCAGTCCTAATGTCAAGGAGAAAAAGAGTGGGGCTATAATAATTTTATTCAGGGCATGACAGTTCAGGGCATAACACCTGGATCAACTGCTCTTATATCCTAGAATATTGAAACATTAAATACAGAACTAGACCTTTGATTAGGCACTGTTCTTCCTCATGTGATAAGATCAACTGTTAATTTATCCATGTGAAATAAATCTCTACTGCTTTTTATTATGTGTGAAGGAATGACCCATACAGAAGGGAACAAATGTCCATAGTTGGCCTTTTGTTTCTTGAGTTCCAATTCTTTCTTTCCTCCATCTTTCTTACACCTTGAAGATGACTTGATCTTCCCACCATCACTGCACTCTGCTGTTAAGGATGTAACTATCTTGTCTTACTTGTTTGGGAGAAGACTGGGGAAGGGATTTATTGGGTAAGTGGGAGACTGGCTGCTCTCCAAAGTTGGTGCCAGTGTTAGGGGTGTTAAAGAAGTGTATTAGTCTGCCAATAGTTATCAAAGGAGCTAAGGTAGGAAACTTGAAAATATGCAATTTATCCTTTAAAAAGGATCAAAAGGCACCAAAGATCAACCAATAATAACCTTAGGAGAAATATACTTAATATTTTAAATTATAACCTTTTAAAAATGGGGGGGAGGGAATTGTTAAGACAATAGATCCTGAAAAAAGGTCTCTATAAAGTTTAGTAATTGAAATGCTATTAGTATTAATAACAATGGTAATTATTAAGTATAGCTACCATTGTTAGTAGTAATTATAAATTATAATGTTATCATTGTTAACAGTTATAATAATTACTAAGCATAATAATGATTATCATTATTATTTGTTATAGTATTGGATGAAGAGTCAGAGGAAAGGTATCATTTCAAATGTTAGATCTGCCACTTATCTGTTTGACTTTAGTCTTCATCTCTCTGGGTCTCAGTTTCTTCATCTATAAAACTAGGGAGTCACACAAAATGATTCCCAAATCTCCTTCACTGCTAAAGCTATATTTTTAACACTTAGATGGAGCTCAGTATGAGCCAAGAGTACAAATACAATACCCAAAGAAACCAACAAAATCTTGGACTGCATTGTCATTGTTAAGAAGCATTTCTTAAGTACTTATTATCTTCCAGATCCTATGCTAAATGCTGGGGATACAAGAAAAGGGGGAAAAAGTCACTGTCCTCTAGAATATCAGACACCAGAATAATAGAGATGATAAAGAGTCCCATATTCCTCTATCCTAGAATGTGGTATGGTGGAGAGAGAAAGACACACACACACAGAGTGGGGAGGGAAAAGAAGAGAGAATAACACACACACACACACACACACACACACACACATACACAAGAGACAGAGAGATAGAGACACAGTGACACAGGGTGGGGGAAGGGAGAGAGAAAGAGGGAAAAGGAGAGAGGAAAGGAGAAAGAAGGAGGGAGGAGGGGAAGAGAGAGGATAGGAAGGAAGAAAGAGACAGAGATAGAGACAGGAAGAGAGGCGGGATGGAGAGGAAAAGAGGGAGGAGAAAGGCAAGAGAGAGGGAGGCAGGGGAGAGACAGACAGAGAGAGCAACCTGGAATCAAAAAACTGGGTTCAAGTCCCAACTCTGACCCATTTGGGTGGATGATCCTGAGCAATTTGTTTATTCTCTAAATCCTTCCAAAACGTGTTAACTTCCAAAGTAGATCCCTATCTAATTTGATACAAGGACTTTGGGGAAATACACACACACACACACATATGTGTGTATAATATACATATATATATGTGTGTGTGTGTATGTATGGATGTGTATGTAGCTCTCATATCCCTCCCACCCCAATATTCACACACTGTGATGATAGGCAAATCATTTCATTTGCCTCAGTTTTCTTACCTGTTCACTAGGGATAATAATAACTGAAGGACTTATACTGGACAGTTTATTGTAAGGCTCAATTGAAAGAATTTAAAGCAGTTTATAAACTTTAAGTTGCTATATAAATCTTATTTATGTCATTATAATCTCTTAATTTTTATTATTACTATGCTCTTATATCATTGCATTATAATTTCTGACTCTTTTCATCTTATATCCATAAAGGTCAAAACCGTGTCTTCTTTAGTTTTTCAAACATCATATTCTGCAAATCAATCAGCAACTATCTCATTAACTGCCTACCATTGTAGGTTCAGGAGATACAAAGACAAAAGTGACACAGTGATTGCCCTCAAGTAGCTTACATTCTACTGAAAAGATATGTTTTCACAGAAAAATAAGCACAAAATACAAACAAAATTAATGCAACATTATTTGGGGGACACCAACAACTACTGAAGGATTCAGGAAAAGCCATCTGAAGGAGGTAGCACTTGAATTAAAGCTTGAAGAAAGCAAGGGATTCCAAGAAATTTAGATGAGGATGAAGAAGCAATGTAATACTGATGCCATTTGAATTCCTGGTGGGCAAGTGATTAGTGGTCATAAGAGAGTTGTTACCCTTTAAATTGGCTGCAGGTTTAGGGGTGAAAGAATTCACTTATTCCCGAATTATTAGTTGCAAAATGAAAGTTTATTTGTTGGATAGAAATCAGTTTCTAGTGGGAAATGGAGTTTTGGCACTAAGAATGCTTTCTCAGTGGGCAGAAGGGTCCTGGCAGCTGAGCAAGCTACCTAGGGCTATCTGCAAAGACCTTATTTGAGAGAAGCTGTTATATTAGGTATCTTAATGGAGGCTGGGATAGCCCCAGCTGATCAGACCACGATTCTTGGTGGGAGCTGCAGGAGCCAAGGTTCCCAGGCTTAGATTCTTATCAGTTTTCAGCCCGGATCTCCTATTAGAATTAACAACACTTCAAAGGAGTGTTTTTTGACTCAGATTTCTAATTGAATCAAAAGCTCTGGCATCCCAGAAAGATAACTTAACTGGGGGGAATATACCTTTTTCCAAGCGGGGCTGAGACTCTGAAAGAGATCCCAGATCAAAAAGAAATACAGTTTCTTAAAGAGACCACAACTTTAGTAAAGGAAACAGTTCCCTCCCTCTTCAATACCACAGGTGACAATTTATACAAAGGTTCAAGGAAAAGCAGATATGGTGTTCTGTATAGAGATCAACAAGTCAGACAATTCAGCTGGAATTTAAGGTGTGAGAGAAAGATTTCCAACCCATCTCCAAGCCCCTTACTATTCATCAGTCTGGAATGATCAGACTAAAAGAAGGAAGAAATATTTGATTACTTCAGTTAGGAAATGTCACTTGAGTTCCCTTTTGACTAAATGGAAAAGAGAATCCTTAGAAAAAATGGTTAAAAAAATTTTTTTTAAAGGTTTAGAAAAATTGTTATCTTGGCAATTTCAAAATTGAAACTATCAATGTTCATATAAAAATGCTTCAAATCATTAATCATTAAAGAAATACAAATTAAAGCAACTGTGAGGTTCTACTTGATATACGTCAAATTTTTAAAAGTGACAAAAGGGAAAATGAAAAAATTGGAGAGGAAAGTAGGCACAGTAATGAATTATTAGTAGAGCTGTGGATAATTAGTGAAGTTAAGTCATTCTCAAAAGCTATTTAGAATAATGCTCCAGAGGTATAAAATTGTCTATACTTTCTGCCCCAGCAATACCTGTACTGGGCCTATTTTCTAAAGAGAAAAAAAGATAAGGAAATGGACCTATGTGAATAAAAATATTTATTGCAGCAGTTTTTATAGTAAGAAAGCAACCCCTGAAAATTAAGTAGGACCTATGAATTGGAAAATGGCTCAATAAATAATGCTATGGAATATATACCAGCCCCAAAAGGCAAAAATGCTATACCATAGAGACCTATGTGCTGCTGCCTCTCCAAAGAGAATCCAAAAAGCTGCTGATATGGGCAGTCTTTGGTGCAGGTTCATGTTATCCTAGCCAAAACATCTGGATGATTTTTATGGGGCCTTTGAACAGAAATTTTGCCTATTCTATTGACATGATTATAAAACAGGTTTGGAGAAGTATAACTAGGAACAGATCTGTTCCTGATTAACCCTAACAATGTACATGTGTTCGGCATGTTGGACTGAGCACATTATAGGGTTCTCTGCAAAAGAGCCTGTCACTTGTTGAAACGATTTTGATTTTCCTCATGACAACTTAGCCCTCATGACACCTCTCTGCAAGAGTTTCCAGAACTTTAAGGAGAAGAGATTCAAGAAAAGAAAATGTAAAGGTAAAGGATAAGAAAATAGACCTCAAGTTCCTTCAGAACATTTATAATGTATTTGTCTTTGAGTCAGAAGCATCAGAAGTCTACAGTGGAAATGAGCACATTTTCTTAATATTTGAAGACAGTAGAGGCAGCCTTAGGAGAAATTGAAGTAGGCAGTGTTTGTTTTTGGAGCTCTTGTGCCTTTTTTTTTTTTTCTCTTGTCAATTCCTCTCTTGTTTCTCATGCTGCCTTCAAGCTGGTAATTCCCTGGTCTTCTCTATCACAAGCCTCCACTTCTTCCAGTGCCCAGAGATCCAAAATTACTTTTCTTTCCTCTGTCATGCCTTTTTAGTGACTGATCTCTTCTAAGTACCTAAGAGGAAATATCTAATTAAATTCCTTGTAGGCAACTTTTTTTTTTTTTTTTTTTAAAGAAATGAATGTCTAGTTAATGGGATGGCAAGTAGGTGGAAGAGTAGTGACCACAAAAATAATCAGACTCTCAGAGTAAGAAAAAGGGATTTATTACAATCTCTTGAGAAAGAGCATTCTCCCATTTGATAAGGTGTTTGTAAGTGAAAGGAGAGCAAAGTAAAAAGTTCGAAACAAAGATTAAATAGCCAGAACATAGAAGCCCCTACCTTTCTGCCTCCTTTTCTCCCAATGTTTGGGGGAAGGAGGGTTGGTTTACATCGTAATCCCAAAAATCTAACCCAGAAACAAAAGAATAAATTGCCTTTAAAAGAGGTACTTAAATGCTAATTAAGAGATGGCAGAAACCAAAATGACCAAACTCCTGTCACTTTTTTTTTTTTTTAAGCTATTACTCTACTTGTTATTATAAAGTCTCAAGTCACAATTAAGGTGTAGTTTAAGGCCATGTTCCCATGGGAGTGTCTTCATTTAGTTAATTCCATATACAAGCAATTCAAAAAGGAAAGCCATTAAATCCTGTCTGTATTCAAAGAGAAAAGAGGAAGGGAGACCATTTAAAAATTTTTTACTTCTAAGTTTCTAGGAAGATCTTCATTCTACTCTGACGCTGTTCCTTACTCTCTGCCTTCTTTCTCTATCTTGTTCTAGCAGCCTTTTCATGCTGAAAGATCCCTGGGCCCCACTACTCTTTCTGATTGATTATTTCTTCCAGAGAACTCCATTTTAAGTAAGAGTCTCCTAGGCTAGTCATATTCCCTCCATTATAATCCAGGTTTCACTTTTCTGTCATGCACCCTTTTCAGTTTCCTTTTATATGTTGTTTTGTTAGAATATAAATTCTTACCAGGCAGAAATTGTCTTTCTCTTTCTTGCTTTTCTCTGTTTTCCCAAAGCTTACAACAATGCTTTGAGACTTACTAGCTCTATGACACTGAACAAATCACTTACCCTTTATTAGTTTCAGTTATCTCCTCTGTAAAACAGGAATGATAATAGCACCTACTTCTGAGTTGATGGTGTAATACGTGAGAAACCTGAGATTGGTTTTGGTTTTTAATCTTTAATGTGGAGAGTTTAGGCTAGGCAACTGAATGGGATCTTGTCCAAAGCATTTGGTGTAGCTAAAATGAGGCAGAGAATTTATATAGGGTTTTAGCTAACTAGGGTTTGCAAACAGAATACATAATCTGAGTATACAATCCTATAGAGGAAACAAAAAAGATAAAGGGGGGGGGGCAAGGACATTGGGTGGGTGGGCACCTAATTCCAGGAAAGGATCATAACTTAATCCTGACAGGATAGAGGTCAAGATAAGAAGGTTGAGGGCAGGAGACAGCAAAGTGAGGAGCAATATTCAAATGGAGGGGGAATTACCCTAGCAAGGATCAAGATAATGCTCCTGGAGTTTATGACATAATGTTATGTAAAAGTGATCCAAGGTTTTTCCTAACTCAATTCTCCCAGTCCTAATAGCAAGGAAGGGGGAGGGATGGCTATGACCCCAACATATCCAGTGCTCAATAGTGTAAATGTCAAATTTAAAGCATTCATAAAATTGTAATAATTAATATTTATAATTGCTGGTATTTATAAATTATATTTATAAATTTATAACATTTATAAAATGCTTTGCAAATCTTACAGTACTACATAAGTAATAATAAAATAAGGCTCAAATATAATATATAGACTTTGTTATACAGTATAAACAAATCATGTTAAGTGACTTGCTTAAGGTTACATAGCTAGTAAGAGTCAAGTATCTAAGACTGGATTTGAAGTAGAGGCTAAATTTGAACTCAGGTTCTCTGAGGCTAGTAACTGTAGGGGGCTGGAACTCTGGAGATGGATACTTACAACAAGGTGTTAACTCAGTGTGATTGCTGAGATGATGGTTCTCTAGTTTATACATACTTAGTACTTAGTATAGTGATATAATGGTTCTCTAGTTCTCTTTCACACATACTCAGTATGCTGTAATGATGTAATTGTAATAAGGTATTTAAGGCCTAAGCAAACTGGGGACACAGTCAGTCAGAATGAACAGAAGTGAAAGAGACAATAAAGACTTTAGACTCTATTCCTGACCATACTTATGGTAACCATCCTGCTGAGACCAAAGCTCATCTGGAGGACCTCCAGAAAGCTAGCCTGGACATTACAAGTAACCTATCCACTGTACTGACAAGGGAGCCCCCCAAAACTCTAAAACTCCTTGAAGGACAGATTCTCCTTGAATCCTGGTCTCTATAAAAGATCCTAAGAGATGGGCACCACCCCCATTGATAACACTGCTGATTAAGCTTCTCATTGAATTAAAGAGACTCATTCAATTCTATTCAATTTCAGTTCAAACTCCACCCACTAGCCCTCACTGAGAACTGCCCTTGGCTTGTAGCTGAGGCTTCTGTTACAAAAACAGCCAATCTTAAACCCTTTCTTTGCAGAGGACCTAACATGCCATGCCATAACAAAGAAACTTTTGTCTACTGGAATGATATTCTCTTTCAGGGTTACCCTTTCTTTATCCTCACTTATTTCCCTAATGAGACTTTGTACCTCTCTGTCGGGATTTCTCTACTAGAAACTTTACTTCTCTGCTAGGACTCTTCCAGTACTTTTCTCCCCTATCAGGACCTTGCCACTAAGGAATTCTGCTTTTCTATTCATGCATAGCAAAGACTGACTTCCCAATGCCCATAATAAACTTATTTTTATCAGTCTAGCTTTTTGGGTTCATAAATTCCTTTATGAAGGACCTTTGTACTGCCAGAAGGAGGTTCTCCCTACCCACACACTGCATCCAAAGGGGATTTAGGGGAGTCAAACCTCTTCATTTGGTTCCCTGAACCTCGAACCTGCTACTAACCTCTTCATTTAACTCCCTGACCACCAGGAACCCTAATCTCATCATTTTGGTTCCCTAACCTAATCTTGTCAGTACCACCTACCTGCCATTTAGTTTCCCCCTATAGATTTTTTAAAAACATATTTTAAAATTACTATAATGATACTTAATTTATCTGTTCTTGACATTTTTAGGTCAATTGTTTTTGATGTCAGATTTTTTTTTTAGTCTTTAGAATTTTGTTCTAATATTTCTGGCTACTTCATGGAATCATTGATTTGCATTCACCCCATTTTAACTTTGAGTGGGGGAGTCCATCATTTGGGTAAACTTTACCTACTTTCTTTTCTAAGCTATTTGGTTTCCTTAGAATTCTTTCTTCAGGTGTTTATATTTAACTTTTAAATATAAATTTAAAATTTATATTGTTTCAATTCATCTAGGTGATCATTATAGTTCTTGTGGATGTTATTTTCCCCTATATCCCTCAGTTTTCAGTTATTCCTTTTTCTTTTGAAGGAATCTTTAGATATATAATATTTTTGATACCTTTAGATATGTAATTTTTTTTTGATTTTTTTTTTTTGATTTACTTATTTGTCTAGCTGGGCTTTGTAGCTGTAACTACACAATAGTTAATTATCTGCTACCATTCCCTAGGCCTTCCAAGGTCTCCAACTTGGACTTTCTGACCACTCTAAAGTTTTCTCAGAAGGAAATCTTCCATCCTTGCTGCCTCTAGACATTAAATGTTGTAAATTTTTGCAAGCTGAGCACGTGCTAGCTTTGCTGGTGCTCACCCCTTTCCCTTTGGCCTCTGGCTTCTGGTCAATTTTCTATGCAGTTATGTAGGGGAAGAAATCACTTATTTTAGTTTCTTTTTGGAATTCTGACACAGCCTGGCACAGTCTGGCACAAACTTCAAGGTTTTGTCACAGAATGTGAGAATTGGGTGGACTGCCTTGTGTTTATGCAGCCACTTTTGTCTGGAATGGATTTTAATTCAATTTTAACTGAATTTGGTTTTGTGATTCTGGGAGAGTTACCTAACCCCTTAGTGCACTAGACTATACTCTTAGACTAGTATCTTACAAAACAAGTGCTGATCTGACTAGAGCCTATTTTCTCACTAGAAGTTTCTCATAGCAACAAAATCATTGGTCTGTTCTCTCCCTTCTACCCTCTGCCTAGAAAAAAAAGAAAAAAGCAAGTTAGTTTCCCATTTATATGTACAAACCACAGTATTCTAAAGAGTTGGAATCTGATGATTAGATGAACAACTGAATATTCATGATTGCTGTCACTAATCTGGCTGGGGAGAACAAGCCTATTCATTTATTCAGCTTTGAAACTACTGTTAATTCCTAGAGTATGGGGTTTCTGTATTGCAGGTTATTTTTATGTAGTTCACAAAGCCTCAATGCATTGATGGACATCAGATATACGAGAAACCTTAACACCTCATCAGCCTATTAAAAAAAACAAAACTTTAGAATCTTTCCTGCTTTGAGCTTAGGGACCAAGGAACCTAATTTATTTGCCTGTACTATAGAAAATACACTATGGAGAAAATGTATGCATTCAGACTGGATAGCTGAGAAAGAAGGCTAACTCCTATAAAGAGAGTGTGACTTAGTATTGGTCCTATGAAAACAGAATGAAATTAAAAAGGGCATTAGTACGGGAGTCCTCTATTAAACTCCTTTGAAGCCAAGTAAATCTCTTCAATGAAAAAAATAAGAAAGTTACTATAAAGGGATGTGGAAAGATCTGGAAATCTAGACATAATTATGCAATATGTCTCCCACATATAAATGAATTCTATCGTAAATGTTTTTGGTGAATTGATTATTTAGAACTGGGAACATATTTCCTATCGATTCAAATCTTTTCATAATGATTAGTGATGTTCCCAGGACAACTCACAAAAGGCTAATTTATGAGGAAGCATGGTATAATATATAGAAAGTTGCCTCCAGTGAGTCAAAGTTGTTTAAGTGTATACAATCCATTTAACCTCTTGGTTCTCACAGGCCAGTGATTTCCAAAATGGGGGCCATGACCCTTTTAAGAGCCATATGATCAATTAATCAAAGCTTAGTTGTATTTTTCTCATGATTACCATTCACACTTCCCTTTCATCCATTGTCACCCAATATCTCCCAATTCTGGTTCTTCCTTTCACTCTGCAAGTTCCTTTGAATCAGTGACCCCTGCAAATTATTAACCTTCATACAGAACATTATTTTATCATAGTTATCATCTAATAATTAGTACTACAGTGTTAAGATTCAAGCCCTGCTTTTGGCAGATACTATGTCTATGTGGCTCTAGGCAAATCACTCACTCTTTCAGTTCTCCCTACAACTAAGATTACAAGTTCTAGAACAGTTTCTACATGTAGTAGTTAAGAGGATTTCTACTTCAGATACTAATGAAATCACAAGTCTAGCATTTTCCCTGCCCCACCCTAAGGATTTACATATATGTCATATCTCTGAAATAAACCATAAAATTTATGAGAACAGTGACAATATTTTGGACCTCTTTGTGTGCCTAATTTTGTTGCTTTAATTGAATTCAGCATACTTAAGATAGATAGGAGATTCTAAAGATATTCAGTTGTATTAATTAACTATTCAATTCAATTATCCATCACAAAAATAGAAAATAAAAACCATCTTTGAGCATTTCATATTTTAAATTCATCATTAAAACATTTCATAGTCTGACCACCTCATAAGAGCAAGTAACAAATGTAAGTGATTAGTTACATAGTTGTTTTTATAATATCAAGATAATGTGAGAATGGCGCCAGGTAGAGAATTTATGTGAAGAACTGGATAAGAATCTCACAGATTTGTCAAGTATAGATGGATTAGGATCTATATTCTTATAGCAAATGCCTATTTCAATGAGATAGATCTGTTGGAATACTGAGATATTTATTCCTATTTAAAAAGGGGAGAGGTATATACTAATCTTTATTACAAAGACAATTAAATACCTACAAGAAAGTAAGAAAAAATAGAGAAATTATACCAACCAGGATATGGGAAGATTACATTGAGTAAATTATCTTGGGATCCAAAATTAAATAGACTGTATCTTTTGATACAGCCTTGCTTTTTTTTATTTAAAAAAATTTGTTAAGTTATAACTTTTTATTGACAGAACATATGCATGAGTAATTTTTTACAACATTGTCCCTTATACTCACTTCTGTTCCAACTTTTCCTCTCTCCCCCTCCCTTGCTCCAACCCCTCCCCTAGGCAGTCTTATATATGTTAAACATGTTAAAGTATATCCTAGATACAATATATGTGTGCAGATCTGTACATTCTCTTCTTGCACAAGAAGAATTGGATTCAGAAGATAAAATATCCTGGGAAGAAAAACAAAAATGCAAGTAGTCCACATTCATTTCTCAGTGTTCCTTCTCTGGGTATAGCTGCTTCTGTCCATCATTAATCAATTAAAACTGAATTAGATCTTCTCTTTGTGGAAGATATTCACTTCCATCAGAATACATCCTCTTACAGTATTATTGTTGAAGTGTATAATGATCTCCTGGTTCTATTCCTTTCACTCAGCATCTGTTCATGTAAGTCTCTACAATCCTCTCTGTATTCATCCTGCTGGTCATTTCTTACAGAACAATAATATTCCATAACATTCATATACCACAATTTACTCAGCCATTCTCCAGTTGATGGGCATCCATTCACTTTCCAGTTTCTAGCCACTACAAACAGGGCTGCCACAAACATTTTGGCACATACAAGTCCCTTTCCCCTTCTTTAGTATTTCTTTGGGATGTAAGCCCAGTAGTAGCACTGCTGGATCAAAGGGTATGCACAGTTTGATAACTTTTGGGACATAATTCCAAATTGCTCTCCAGTATAGTTGAATTCATTCACAATTCCACCAAGAATGTATTAGTGTCCCAGTTTTCTATCTCCCCTTCAACATTCATTATTATCTTTTCCTTTCATCTTAGCCAATCTGACAAGTGTACAGTGGTATCTCAGAGTTGTCTTAATTTGCATTTCTCTGATCAATAGTGATTTGGAACACCCTTTCATATAAGTAGAAATAGTTTCAATTTCATCATCTGAAAATTGTCTGTTCATGTCCTTTGACCATTTATCAATTGGAGAATGGCTTTGATTTCTTATAAATTTGAGTCAATTCTCTATATATTTTGGAAATGAGGCCTTTATCAGAACCTTTAACTGTAAAAAATGTTTTCCCAGTTTATTGCTTCCCTTCTAATCTTGTTTGTATTAGTTTTGTTTGTGCAGAAGCTTTTTAATTTGATATAATCAAAATTTTCTATTTTATGATTATTAATGATCTCTAGTTCTTCTTTGGTCACAAATTCAATACAGTCTTGTTTTTTAAAGATGAAATATTAGAAAATATAATAATAATAATATAAATAATGGAATATTATAATAGTAAATACTAGAAAACTTTTCTAAATACTAAATACTAAAACTAAAAAAATCTGTTTCTGCTTTGGGCGGGGGGAGGCGAGGAATCAACCAACTATCATTACGTGAATATGTTTTGTTTACTTTTTATCTGCTATTAAGAAAGGGTTCAATAAAAATGGAAGAGATTGTTGCAACATGGGAAACACCTGCCAGTGGCTGCTGGAGGGCTAACTCAGACCTGTAGAATGGATCTCTTCATGTAAGAGGATGATGATGATACAAGGAGACTGAGAGGCAATTGTGTTCTCTGACCTCTCTCCTCTTCCCTCTTGCCTCCAATTTATTTCATTCCCAATCCACAAGGAACATCTTTGAAGGCTGCTTTGTAACTCCTTCAAATGTTATGATTCACAGCTGTGGAGGCTCTCAGAGAATTGGCCTGCCCCTTCCCTTAGGCATGGTCCTTAACAAGAGATGAACGTTTTCATAAATGATTTAGATGTAAAAGAAGGCAAAAAATCCCCCAAACAACTCTTTGCTTAAAAATCAATCAAATATATTGTAGTTTTAATTTTCAGCCAATTTGACTTGTATCTCAGGAGGATGAATTCTCGTCAAGATTATAGTCTGATACAGCATCAATGTACCCATTGTATCACAATGCAATTTTTAGGAAGTGAAGAAATGAGAATTATGATTGGTGATTAAACATATTGAAATTATCATTAGAACAATTAGTTTATGGTTTTCTTAATCAAAGACAGAACTTGAATTCAGATCTTTCAGACTCTAAGCCTGATATTCACTATTCACTACATCAGGCTATCTTCAGTTAAGTTTTTATGGAGATTTCATTTCGAATATAACTCATGATAAAATTAATTAAATTATTGATATTTGAAGTTTCTTATAAATGTTACATAAAAAGGTACTTAAAAAACCATAAACTAATTGTTTTAATAACCTTGGACCACTCATCTAAGCTCTCAAAGTCATAGACAAATCTCTAAAACTACAGATTACAGACAAAGATTACAGAGTAGATGTCATCTACATTTGTAGAAGGTATTTGCTTGTAATGAGCCAGAATTCTAGAGAAGCATACTTGAAACAAGGTGTTAACTCAGAGGAATTGATAAGACAATGGTTATCTAGTTTAGCATGGTGATTAATTGTTCTCTATTTCAGTATGATTGATTTAATCTTAAAACAAGGTGTTAACTCAGTAGAATTAAGATAATGATTGTCTAGTTTACATGTACTTAGTATAGTTCTACAAGTTGACACCTATTCTACAACATTGATCCTACCATGATGTACTTATAATATAAAGGAGCTAAGAGATCTAGCAGGCCAAACAGACTTCAAATAGAGACCATCCTGGTGGCTCTCCTGCTTTCTGCACTTTGAGAGAGAAGATTTGACCAGCCTCTGGTCTCTCTCCTGCCTCCTGCATTCCTCCACTGAAACCAAGACCCAATCTAAAGGGCTTCCAGAAAGCTAGCTGGGCCCTAGGTGAAGGAGACAGACTGAAGGAGATAATAAAGACTTTGGACTTTATCCTTGACTATTCTCATGGTGATTACTCTGCTGAAACCAAGGCTGGTCAGAGACCTCCAGAAAGCTAACTAGAACATTACATTTTCTCACTGGAAGTCCTCTGTGCCAATGAAATAACGAGTCTAATTCATACACAAACCCCCATAAAAATAGAGTAGCTAGCTATTGACAAAAATTATTCTCACTCCTGGTGGACCTTAAAAAAGCAGACAGCTCTACAGACACACTCTCAAAGAAGTTTTCCATGCTGGTTAGGTCAGCTATGAAAGAAGAACCCAGTTCTTCAGAGAGAATCCTTGCTATTCGTATTCTGATGAGAAGAGAACATGCTATAAAGGGAGAGGTGTCAAGCCTTATCTATCCAGTGTTGGTATGTGGTTCATGAATATGGATTTTAATTCTTTAACTTAGAGTTGATTGTTTTGTTTTTGGTGAAAGAGATTAAGGTATCATTTTATAAATTTCAAGCAGTCTGGAGAACTAGCTGAGTCTAACAATCCAAGGATTGTTGTATGTTGGGTTTTGCAGTCAGCCCAGTATTGATGCCCCAAGGTATAAAAAATGAAGAGATAGGCAGTAATGTCACATTTGGACATAACATTTACAATACTATGTAAAAACTATGTTGAATCTGAGTCAGCTCTCCCCAGAAACAGAAGTGTATAGGGAGAGTATTCCCAAGGTATTGGGAAGAATTCTCTTCTTGCTATATTTTGATGTAAATATCCTTTTGTAAAAAGTATTACTATTAAATGTGCTGGTTATGGACACCTGATAATGTGTGTGTGTGTGTGTGTGTGTGTGTGTGTGTGTGTATTTTTCTTGTGGTAGGTCAAAGTAAACATTTATTAAATGTTGAATGACTTCCAACTGACTCCTTTCATCTGAACATCAAACCTATACTAAGAAGGTGCTTGAATTAGAGCTGCACTTATAACAAAGACAAAGAAAATGAGGGCCAGAAAGGAAACTGCTTAAAATCACAAAATTCCTGACATTGTATTGTGCTTTATATTGTATAAAACATTTTCATGTTCAACATTCCTTTTGTAAACAGTGTAGAATTTGGAGTTAGAAGTTTTTCCTCAAACTTTGGCTCAGCCACGTGTGCTTGTGTGATTTTGGGAAGTTTATGTCACTTCTCTAGGATTCTATTTTCTCAGCTATATAGTAAGGGGTTTCGACTTAGTGACTTCTAATGCCCCTTCCAAGTTTTAAATTTATAATCCTATGAATTGGAACTTTCAGAATTTCCAAGACAACATCTTCTATGAATTATTATTATTATTGCTGCTAGCAACATTACTATAACACTGAGATTTGCAAAGTGCTTTATACCTATCTCATTAGATTGTTATTCTTGATAATAATTTAAATCTGATCTCTTTATACTGTTTATGAGAGATTTGCAACATTTTGAGGGGACTCAGAAAACTTGGAATTCTGAAGCTTGTAGATTGTATATTAATGTGCAAAAAAGGTGCAGTGAATACTTTGTGAGGAAGATCAGGGAAAAGAAGAGAAAAAAAGGAAAATTTGAAGCATGCTAGCTATTTTTAAAGGAAGCAATTTATTAATTAATGAGATTTGTGGTCCTTGTGACTACAATAGTTTTCAGTACATTGTAAATGTCTCTGGGGAAATGGGAATACACATATTTAAGTGGATAAATGCTAAAATGCCTTTTCTTGCAATTAATTTATTTAGTTCTATCTTATTAAATAAAGGGAATTTTACATTTTTCTCATTTTATATATTTATTTTGTGGATGGTTTTTAATTTTCTAATTAAAAATTATGAATGAATGCTTTGAAAGAGAGAATGAATTTTTTTTAAGAATCTTATTCTGAAGGCTTACAAAATGTTCTTTATAAATAAAGGATCCATTAATAGTAAGTAAAGTTAATTGTTTAATCTTTGATTCAACAATATGAATTGTGGGTAATTGAGAAAACACTAACAGAATTGCAATTTGTTCATGATGCAGTGACATTCATAACAATTCAGGCCTA
The DNA here is from genome assembly GCF_016432865.1 of Antechinus flavipes. Classification (NCBI taxonomy): domain Eukaryota; kingdom Metazoa; phylum Chordata; class Mammalia; order Dasyuromorphia; family Dasyuridae; genus Antechinus; species Antechinus flavipes. The sequence continues at coordinate 283,791,371 of NC_067398.1, read as the reverse complement.
TTTCTAGCCTATATTCAGGTCATTTCCAGGGAAATTTGGAAAAACATAATTGCTTGATCCTGGCAAAATTGTAAGGAATCTAGTTACTTTTCCCACTCTCACTGAGGATGTGTTATCACTTTCTAGACATACATTACTTCTCTTATAACTATCTAGCTTTTACTAAAAGGGCAGCTAAGTGGCATGGTAGATAAACTAGGCCTGGAAAACTCATCTTAATCCATCCTGCAGACACTAACTGTGTGACTCTGAGCAAGTCACTTAACCCTTTTTGTCTCAGTTTTTCATCTATAAAACAAGTTTAAGAAAAAGTCAAATCACTCCATTATCTTTTTTTTTCTTTTTTAAATTTCTTTTTTTTAAAATAACTTTTTATTGACAGAACCCATGCCAGGGTAATTTTTTACAACATTATCCCTTGCACTCACTTCTGTTTTGATTTTTCCCCTCCCTCTTTCCACCCCCTCCCCCAGATGGCAAGAAGTCCTCTACATGTTAAATATGTTACAGTATATATATACACAATATATATGTGCAGAATTGAATAGTTCTCTTGTTGTACAGGGAGAATTGGATTCAGAAGATAGAAATAACCCCGGAAGAAAAACAAAAATGCAAATAGTTTACATTCATTTCCCAGTGTTCTTTCTTTGGGTGTAGCTGCTTCTGTCCATCATTGATCAATTGGAACTGAATTAGATCATCTCTTTGTCAAAGAAATCCACTTTCATCAGAATACATCCTCCTACAGTATCGTTGTTGAAGTGTATAATGATCTCCTGGTTCTGCTCATTTCACTCAGCATCAGTTCATGTAAGTCTCTCCAAGCCTCTCTGTATTCATCATGCTGATCACTTCTTAGAGAACGATAATATTCCATAACATTCATATACCACAATTTACCCAACCATCCTCCAATTGATGAGCATCCATTCATTTTCCAGTTTCTAGCCACTACAAACAGGGCTGCCACAAACATTTTGGTACATACAAGTCCCTTTCTCCTTCTTTAGTATCTCTTTGGGGTATAAGCCCAGTAGTAGCACTGCTGGATCAAAGGGTATGCACAGTTTGATAACTTTTTGGGCATAATTCCAGATTGCTCTCCAGAATGGTTGGATTCATTTCACAACTCCACCAACAATGTATCAGTGTCCCAGTTTTCCCACATCCCCTCCAACATTCATCATTATTTTTTCCTGTCATCTTAGCCAATCTGACAGGTGTGTAGTGGTATCTCAGAGTTGTCTTAATTTGCATTTCTCTGATCAATAGTGATTTGGAACACTCTTTCATATGATTGGAAATAGTTTTAATTTCATAATCTGGAAATTGTCTGTTCATATCCTTTGACCATTTATCAATTCACTCCATTATCTTTTACAAGAAAATCCAAAATAGGATCATGAAGAATTGGACATGACAAAAATAATTGAACAACAACATTTTTTCTATAACATAAGTTAGAAGTTGGATATTTAAGAGCTAAAAGCTGTTGTTACTTATTGGTAGATACTTCATGATTTTAAAGCATGTCTTATTTAAGTATGATTTAAGGTATAATTTAAGGCATGATTCCATAATTTCATCAGTGTGCTCCCTCCAAGTATAGAAGTAGCACCCTCTCAAGACCTTAGGTGATCTTCAAGAATTGCTGTGGCCACTTGTGGGGTTAAGTGACCTTGTCCAGGGTCACACAGCTAGGAAGTGTTAAATGTCTGGGGTCAAATTTGAACTCAGGTCCTCCTGACTTCAGGGCTCGTGTTCTCTATCCACTGTGCCATCTAGCTGACCCTTTTCTATCATATTTCAAGAAATTATAAAGGAAAACTGTTCCATTGCCATAGAACAAGAGGGTAAAATAAAAATTGAAAGAATCCACTAATCACCACCCAGAAGAGTGAACACTCCCAAGAATATTATATCTGAATTCCAGAGCTCTCAAGTCAAAAACAAAATACTTCAAGCAGCCAAAAAGAAACCATTCAAATATCATCAAGTCTTGATCAGATTTAGCACACAATTTAGCAGCTACCATATTAAAGAAACAGAGGGCTTGGAATATGCTATTCCAAAAGATAAAAGTGTTATGAGTTCAAATGTTGGAGTTCTTGTTCTTCTCAAGGCAAAGCTGGTTTAGAGGTTTGGAGCCCTTCGGATGTCTCCAAATCCAAAGGTTCTGTCCTTCAGCCTTTGCCTCTGCTTTCTTCTGCCTCCAACCAAGACAGAGATGGAAGGTCTCTCTTATCTCCTTCTGGGGAGCCCAGCCACCAACTTGCCGCGGAGAGAGGGCTTCTGGCGTAGCTCCACTGAAATCCGTCAAAGTGTTCTCTGCACCAGAGTCGCTCCTCTCGAGTCCAGTGCGATCAGCCAGCCAAGAGGAAAAAATGTATTCTGCCATAGATCCCTCATCACTGGCCTTTTATCTGACTCTTCTGAGAGAATGGGATTATGGGTTTTCTCCCATAGTGCTCTCTGGCCCAATGAGCTTTAAGGGAGGTGTGGACTCCCTTGAAGTTAGAAAGTGTACTTTGTGAAGCTAGCATACTTGTGGACTCCAATGAGTAAAGGTGTGAACACAAGCCTTGTCTTAATTAGTTCTACTTAGTACCTTGTTTCAGGTTCTGGCCAAAACATCTTCTTGTAAGATTAGATCAACTCTAATTAGTTAGCAGTTAGTAAGGATTCCAACATAAAAGATCTAGGATTAGAATGAAGAAGTACCTACCTAGCAAAACTGAATAATAATTCAGGGGAAAAAAATGAATTTTCAAGCCTTAGTGAAAATACTACAACTGAATAGAAAATCACTATTAATCAGAGAAATGCAAATTAAAACAACTCTGAGATACTAGGTGACATCTATCACATTGATTAACATAACAGAAAAGGAAAATAACATGTTGAAGAAGATGTGGAAAAACTGAAACTTTAATGCACTGTTGGTGGAGTTGTAACTAGTCCGGCCATTCTGGAGTACAATTTAGAGACAAGCCAAAAGTCATAAAACTGTGTATATGCCCTTTGGCCAAGAAATATCACTAGCAGATCTACATCTCAAAGCGACCAAAGAAAAGAGGAAAATATTTATTTGTATAAAAATATTATAGCAACTATTTTTTGTGATGCCAAAGAATTGAAAATTGAGGGGATGCCCATCAAGTAGAAAATGGCTGAATAAGTTATGGTATCTAATTTTGATGGAATATTGTTGTGCTATAAGAAATGACAAGCAGGATGATTTCATAGAGGCCACATTTTCCAAAAATATAAAGTATATATTATAGAAATATCTATGAAAAGCTCTGTGTGTACATATTATATTATATTATATTATATGTATACATGCACACACATAAATGGATATTTGCCTGACATTCTATCATGAATTCTACTCAAAGTTTAATCTGCATTATTACCATTTTCATCACCTTCTTAAGACTAGATTATCAATAAAACAATAACCCAAGCCCAGATTTCTAGGTTCTCAATAAAAGTTTATTGAATTGAATTGTCTTCTATTTCCTGATAGATACCTTCTTTCTGCCCAGTGGTATGTTGACAATGTCAATTCAGGCTTTCCACTATGCTTTGCCACTCCATTTCCTGTGTTCCTCATATTCTTCACATCTTAATACTTGATGTTACTCCAGTTCTTCTTTTATCTATTCTGAATTTTTTCTAATGAGTATTGTAATGTCTGGGCTAGCTTTCTGGAGGTCCTTGGGATGGACCTTGATCTCAGCAGTATAATCACCACAAGGATGGTCAGTAATAGAGTCTAAAGTCTTTATTATATCCCTCACACTCTGAGTCTTTCACAGTCTGTTCATTCTGACTGACTCTGTTCCCAGTTCTCTCAGCCCTTAAATACCCTATTACAATTACATCATTACAGCATACTGAGTATATGCTAACTGTAGAACTATTACATCATCATGCTAAGTACTAAATATATGAAACTTGAGAACCATCATCTCATCGATCATACTGAGTTAAGACCTTGTTGTAAGTATCCTTGTTTCAAGTATACTTCTCCAGAGTTCTCCAATATCTGCGATCCTCTATAAGGTATAACTTTTAATAACTATATTCAGGTTACATGTTCTCCTTGGTTTCTTTAAGTTCCAACTAAAATCCTAAATGTTTGTCCTGCCCTTCCCCTTAATTCCATTGCCTTCCTTCTATTAATTATTTCCTATTTATCCTACATATAGTTAAGTTCACTTTGTATACACGTATTTACACTTTATCTCCTCCATTAGATTGTAAACTTCTTGACGGCAGGCACACTCTTTTGCCTCCTTTTGTATTCCCAATGTTTAGCACAGTTCCTGGCACAAAGTAAATGTTTAATAAACGTTAATTGATTAATTATTGAGTGATTGAAGTCTCCATCTATTAAATTACAGCAATACCTGAAAGGTAAAATTTGTTTTCATTGTCTATGTCTATGTATCAGGGATCTGGTATATGTGCAGATTCGGCATCTTTTCAAATAGAGACACTGGGAAGTCAACTTCTAGAAAGTCATGAGGATATGAGATATAAGTGTCTGGAGAGATTGTGTAGCATGTAATTGGTTTCAGTCTGCTAATTACATGATGCAGAGGAGTCTTTTTTAATTGGCTGCATCGCCAGAAATGGGAGGTTCTTCAAAAAGCCTGGAGTCAGTTTTGGTCTCTTTCCTTTAGCTCAAATCCCCTTGGCTTCCCTGCTTGTGATTGAATTCATTTACTTAGGAAGATCAGATCAGTGCAAAAAAAAAGCTATAAAGGGAGAGGTTTTAAGTCTTCTCCATTATTTGACCATGCAGTCCTGAGACACGATCCTTTTCATTTATTTTGCTGTTCTTATTCTGAGTAAAGGAATTGAAGCTTCTAATCTTGTGAATTTTGAAAAGTCAGATGTACATCCAAGAGTTCCAAAGTTCAGGTTTTGGTGTGCTTGAAGAAGCAAGGAGCAGCATCCTCCAATCAATAAAACCATCCATTCAATAAATAAGATGAAGACTCCTGCAATATTGTTTCATGTGGACTTGAACTTAATAATATCAATTCTGTGTAGAAACTGTACCAATAACATGGCCCTAAGGCATGGGGGAAGGAATGTTTATACTTTTATTATCCCTATGTCTTTGAAGTAAATATCTCTTTGTAAAGAATAATTAATGTTAATTAGTTAAGTGGAAATGGAGAGCTACTTATTGGCACCCATGTTGGAAGCAGGGGCAGGAGGGAGGAAAGAAAGAACACAGTTTGTGGAGGCTCTTACCAATAATAAGAATGAAGAAATGCCACACCCATAAAGGAAAAATGAAGCTAGTCAAGTCTAAGAAAGTAAGCTAGAACAAACTAACCACATCTGGAATGTAATCCTGTATCTATTCTGTATCATTGAATCCCTCTCTTTCTTTAAAATATACTACTTGGCACGTTAAAGCTTTCCACCTTCACTAATACACACACACACACACACACACACACACACACACACACACACACAAAGGCTTCTAGTGCTCTATCTCCCTATGTCATGTATTAAACTATGTCATATTCATTTTGTATTTATTCTATATATATTTATTTATATACATGTTGCCTCCTCCAAGAAAATAGAAGTTCTCAGTGGAAAAATTGTTTCACTTTTTTGTAAGTGACTTTCCAAGTTTTGGCACAGTGCATGGCATGTAGTAATTACTTTGAATAAGTACTTAATCAAATTTGTTTCCTTGTGATCTCCAGTTCACCTTGTATATCATCCATACTTTGTGCATTCATTATAAATGTATGTTGAATTGAAGAAATATATAATGAATTATTGAATGAATGACATTTGAGGACAAGAGTTTTATTGCTAGATCTCTTCCTGGTTGTTTTCTGATAGGAATCTCTGGTCTTCCTTATTGAAATTCTTCATTTAGCTAGATCTTGATCGATATGAACAATAAATATCAAGAAGTGGTCACACGTATTCTCACTCATACTACTTAAAGTTATAATTACGAAAAATGTGGTAATTGGTTTCAGCTCAATGAGAATATGCAGTATAAATTTAAATAACATAGTAGTGTCTGTAACTTTGGCAACAAAAGGGAAGAGGAGAAAAAGTTTGTTTTGCTACGATGAATGTTAAAAAGTATCTTTGCATTATTTTAGGGGAAAAAAGCTATTATTATTTTTAAAAAAGTCCAGTGGCAAAATAAAAGTAAAGCCCACTGGCTATAGCCCTGGAAAATATATATATATATATATATATATATATATATATATATGGAAAATTTTCTCCTTCCTACTCCCTTTTCAGTTTAAACACTTTAAATCAGATTCATAAGATTCCAGACAACTAGTTGTATATGTATTATATCTCATTCCACTGTTTCTATCCCTACCTATATACTTTGATACATTGTTCAAAAATCCAAATCCCATTTTCTGAAATTGCCTTCATAATTAGTAATTTATTTGTCAAATCCTCCTTTCTCTTCTAAAACCCCTCCCTTCAATCAGGAACATTAATCAGACTCCACATGTACTTTATTTCTCCTTTATTGTCCAGGTTCCTTCTCTTTTGTTTTGTTTTTTGTTTACTTTGTTTCTTTTGTGCCTACTACATTGTAGATAGATGCTTAATAAATAGTTGAATAATGGTGAATTTACCTCACTATGAATCATTAGGAATTGGTAATATGGATATATTTCTTTCATTTTTCCCAAGGAACTTTTCCTTCTTTCTAGGGGAATCCAGAAGGAAACTTTGGGCCTTTCAATCTTATCTTACAATAGAGAAACCAGATTATTTTTTTTTACATAATGTTTATTTTGCACTAGCAGTAATAAAAAGATCTCAGCTCTCTGAAGCAAACTTCATAACTGTCCTTGTTTTCCATATTTGGTTGAATTAAAATTTTTAGTCCTCATTCTTGCTGGTAACTCTTATATGAAACTGTCAGGGCAAATTCTCTAGTTCGTCTCTAGAGCCAGAGAAATCTTAAGCAGGAATTCAGTTATCAACTACTTCAAGTTTTTTTTTCCTACTTATTCTCTTCTCTTCCAAGTGGTACAATTCATATACCACCTCCTATCTTGTTTCTCTACTACAAAATACTCTGACTTGACTGGCTCTTTAGTAAGATCTTACTTATTTAAGTGGGTTTCCTACCTTTTTCATAATAGGATATCTGTTTGCTCAGCTGTTTATGATTCATAGTTGGAAAATTCTGTCAAGCCCTCTTGCAAATAGAAACTTATTTCAATTGTCATCTTCAAGTCAGTAAGTCATTTAATTTTATTCTTTTCTAGTCAGCTCATCCTTGAGCTTCCAAGAGTTCATCTCTGAGCAGCTCTCATCCTTAACTATTAATTCACCTCCTCCCCCAAATTCATTGCTATATGTCTAGCTTATATTCCTTTCCATGTAAATTAATAATTAATCACCTGTAACAGTTCACTTTATTCCTTGAGTTAAAATGGGTTACAACTAATAATAACCATAGCCAATGTTTTACCTTCTTTAAGTGTTTTAATTTTCTCTAAATGGAATCACCATTTCTCAGTTAGATTGGTCTGACCTTGGAAGCATCTTTGATTCATTTTGAGCTATGTTCCTCTACAGTTAATTTTCAAATCCTGTATTGTTGGGGTTTTTTTTCATTTTGACAATCTTTTTTTTATAGAAAGCCTCCTCTTTCACTACCACTAATCACCCTTATTTGGGGTTTTTATACTTCTCACCTAGACTAGCAGCCTTCAAAATTTTAAAATCAAATATCCCAATAAGATATTTTTTTAATCATACTCCCACATATGCATTTTTACTTCTAAATTATATCCTAATATGTTAAATATGTAAAAATATGCACAAAATATAATTTGAATAAGATGAACAGATTTTAAAATAATTTTTAAATTTTTGTTAGCTACAGAAAAATATTTTTATTCTTATTAACAATGATTTTAGTGAGAACAATGCTATTAAGTATGCTTATTTTTAAAAATCTTGTTTTAATATTTTTTGTATAGTAGCTTGAAAGTTTCATTCTTAATTAAATTACTTCAATCATTGGTTTTAAAAAGATACCCCATAAAAATGTTTAGAATCAAAAAGAAGAACTCTCTTGGCTGAACTTATTAAATCAAAAACTATTTTTTCAACCTCATCCATTATTCTTTTCTATTTATATAAAAGTTTTGTCACAATTTATCTAGTAAATTTCCCTTTTTCCTAATGTTAATCAGTTGTTCTTGCAAACTTATTGAAAGGTGCTGATGTTAAGGAAAAAATCACTATTAATTAGAGAAATGTCAACTAAAACAACTCTGAGATACTAACTTATACTTGTCAGTTTGATTAAGATCACAGAAAAGGCAAATGATAAATTTTGGGGAAGATGTGGGAAAATTGAGACATTTAATGTATTATTGGTAGAGTTGTGAATAATCCAATCATTCTGGAGAACAATTTGGAACTAAGCCCAAAGGGCTATTAAACTGTGTATCTTTTCATATAAAAATATCACTACTAGATTTTTATCTCCAAGATATCAGAAAAAAGGGAGAAGAATCTACATATACAATATTTATAGCAAATCTTTTTGTGGTGGCAAAAATGAGAAATTGAGGTAAAGCCTATCAATTAGGAAATGGCTGAATAAGTTATGTATATGGATATAATGGAATACTATTTTGCTATAAGAAATAATGAATAAGTGGATTTCAGAAAACCCTGCAAAGACATCGACTGATCCTGAGTGAATTGAGCAGAACCAAAACACTTGTACACAGCACTGTTCAATAATCAATATGATAGACTTACCTCTTTCCAAAAATACAATGATTCAAGACAATTCCAAAAGACTAATGATGGAAAATGCTATCCACATCCAAATAAAGAATTGATAAATTGGTAGAGTCTGAATATAAATTGAAGCAAATTATTTTTACTTTGAGTTTTTTTATGGTTTTTTTCTTTTGTTCTTTTTCTTCTTTTATGACATGACTAATGTGAAAATATATTAACCTAATTGTACATGTATAACCTATATTGTATTGCTTGCCATCTGGGAGATAGGGGAGGAGAAGGAAGGAGAAAAATTTGGAAATATGACTCAATATGCTGAAACTGGATGATAAGTGAAGACACTATTGTCAACTCCTCTGAATTCTAGAACTCCCACTCTGTTCCCAGGATACCCTGAGTAATCATGGGACTATCTGATATTACACTGAGTGATGGCACCAGGTTCCATATATATATTTAATCTTAGTAAAGCTCAATTTCCTTCTTAAGATAAAATCAAGAAGAAATGGATATTTTAATATTTTCTCCCCAGACTCCAATGAATTCTCCCATGAACTCCCTAAAATATATACATCTTACCTTGAAGACCACTGACATAAATTCATCATAACTTCATAATTCTTTTTTCTTCCAGCCTGGCCCACCCCTTCTTACATTTGATCTTCCACACCACTGCCCAAACAATCTTCCTAGTACTTCAGTCTGATCATGTATTCCCTTGAATCAAAAAACATTCCATGGTTCCCTTACTGTCTATGAATAATTTATATTCCTTATCCTGTCTCTAACCTACTTGCAATCGCATATTTTACTACTTCCTTTATATAACTGGCATACTCTCTATATTGTTTATTCCTGTCTTTCTCTCTTCCATCTCCCTTCCTTTTCTCATATTGTCCCTTGTGATTAGAATAGATTCCTTCCTTTAAGGCCCACTCAGAACTCACTTTCTCCATGAATATAACTTTTTCTATTCCTATCCACAACTCAGGTAAAATTGATCTTACCTTTCCCAAATTTCTCATGACATCTTGCCAAAGAAACCATGACGTTCCTTTGTCCCTTTCACTGGTGACCATGTCCTATCTCATCAATTAGTAAGCTCGTGGAAGACTTTTCCTTTTTTTATCCTTAGCACCTAGCACAATATCTTACACATAGTAGATCATTAATAAACACTCAAATTGGATTGAAATAGGTTCGACTCAACATCTCAATAATATATATATAAAGTATATTATATGCAAAACTCTGCATGATGCTGAGAAAACTACAAATGCACTCCTTTTTATTCTACTCTACTAATAACAGTGGAAGCAAAAAGAACTAATCATTCACCCTGTGTATCGTTAGTCATACCTCAGGCTTCAGAGACAGCCAAAGGCAGACAATAAAAAAATAGGCCCAGAAAACTTCAGTTGTCAGAATTCAGAAAGAGCTGATAAGTGAGAGAGTTGTCATCTTGGAAACAGAGGTGAATTAGTGCATAGTATACAAATTTAAGAAAAAGGGGCAAGGACAGAGAAGTGAATAGAAGGCAACAGTGGTAAGGCACATGTGTTTTCTTCTGACCAGTGAAAAACACTGAAGACTGGCACCATATATACCTTTGCAAATCCATATCTCTATACTTTTTGTTGCAAAAGAGAAAGTGAACAAAAAAGCTAGTAACAATGGCAACTGATCTAGCTCCCAAAAGTTTTCCGGGAATACTCCCAGAAAACTGATACTAGGTCTAAAGGGCAGCATAAGAGCAGCTTCTAAAACTTTTAGACGATTTCAATAGCTCGGAATGAAATCATGTGGCTTACCCTGTTCCCTCCTTACTCAACAACAGTTAAAAGGTTAAACTTTTGGATTTTCCTTGGGCTTATATGTGAAATAAAAGATGGGGCTGCTGAATGGAAGTAGGAAGAGCCATAAGGATCCAGCCTACATAATGCTTATGTGTATATATATATATATATATATATATATATATATACACACACACACACACACACACACACACATATATATACACACACATTGTCAACCTTAGAATTGGGTCTAAGAAAGACAAACAGAATTAGGTTGTACTTTAATTTCTCTCAAATGGGCAGCATGCATTTAGGTCTGCAGGTTGAACAGCTTGGAATGGACTTAGGCAGTAGTGTAGACAAAAACTGTAAAAGTAATGCATGGGACTAATCACATTATAGTCCAATTAGGCTTGGACATTGGTCCCCTGTGCTGGGCTGTTTCTCAGACATTACAAAACACTCTTTAGGTATAGGGAAATCAATTGGAGTGGAAGGTCTCCAGAAACCTGTGGGTTTGCCATGAGCCAGCCTGAGTCAGTTCTGTGGCTGCTGGAACAACAGAGGGAGTTCTAAATTCAGCAAGAGAATACTACAAAGAATCTCTAATATGTCAAACTTAAAGGATGCTCAATTTGTCTACTATTGGGCTAATTTTGATTCTCTGGTCAATCCAGCCTCCTCTGGATATTAAGGGAACACAAGCGAATCAATGAATAATTCCATTTCCATAATATACAGATGTATATACACACATACATATACACACAGATCATTATAGACATCTAGGCATAGATATCTGTACAAATCTATTCATATATAGGTATGCAGAGATAGCTATCTAGCTATATATGTATATATATAATATACACACAGTGAGAGAGATATATATGTGCCATATTCAAGAGGAAATTCCATTGAAACTAAGAAGGAAAA